>NC_065508.1:32355420-32701404 GCF_006386435.1 Epinephelus moara
GTGTGTGTGTGTGTGTGTGTGTGTGTGTCTGGGCGGACAAGGGTGCGCTAATCAGCCAGAATACCATCACTTAGCAAATATAAGGGCTGAAGAAATAAAAATACTAAAGGTCACAGAGCAATTCCATCAGGACAACTATGCTACAATTAACTGAATAGACAAAGGCTCTGACGTTAGTGAGAGCTATAATAATGTTTTACTCCAGTGTCTGGAACTTTGTAGAGGTTTGTTAAAGGTTGGCTTTAAAAAATAAACACAAATTATTTTCATTACTTCTCTTCTTTCGCCAGTGAAGTCCTTGTTGAGTTGTTATTTTTTTTGCTTTGATGTAAGGTGTTCAGACTGGTACCACCAATTATGGGCATTTGTGCTCTGTGTATTGAGGCCATTTTACTGTAGATATTTTTACTTTTTTGTTGTTGTTTGTTTGAATAATGATGTTGTCGTAACACCTACAACATATCTGTGAGAAAAAAAAATTGTATTATTATAACATTATAAAAACTAATAACAAGTACTGAACCATGAGCTGAGCGTATTCGAGATCTTCAAGGGTCCAAAATTACAGACACGAAACCTAATGGGCCCATGAATTTGTTACAAAATCCAATTGAAGCTGATAACTTTTTAAAAATGTAAATACCCAACTTGGTTTTGCCTGAGATATTACAGACCTGACCTGGTGCATGTCCAAGAGGAGAAAGACCCAAGACCCAGGAAGGGTATCCATCTCTTCTCTTCTGCGGTAACAGAATTGGACTCGACCCATACTCGATTGACCATGATAAAATGTGGACCCAAACCCATATGGGTCAGGTCCCAGGTCATAGGGCCCAGGGAGACCCCTGAATAGACCTGTCACAATAATTACATGATACTCTATCATACAATAAATGGGCATGACCTAGACCATCGTGTTGACCGCCATACTGTATTGCCTGTTGTGTTTACCTGTGTGATTGTTTACATAAGATGTCTTCAACATTTTAGCCAATACAATGCCAGAATAAATCACAGGGTTTATTTATGTGGCCATTATAAGACTTGGCCACAGCAATTCTTTCTTTCTTCTCTTCATTTCCACCTCCTTGGGTGAGTCTGAAGACACTTCAAAAACAGCACAATGTAGCTAACCAGTAGCCTGCAGCTGCACTTTTGGAGTGGAGGAGGCACAGTCCTGATAGTCTTTAGCTTGCCTGCTTCTGGCAACAAGCTAAAAAGTCCATCATTTGTAGTTTTACCCTCCAACAACTTCATCCTCCACTCTGTAAATCCGCCGCCTGGCCTCCAGGCCATGCTAAGCGTGTCTGTTACTAGCAAGAGGCCTTACCTGGTTTGGTTTATATTGGCCAAAGTTTGAATTAGGTCTCAAACTGAGTAATTCTGGGCTCCTATAAAGATATACCCACTATTTCATATATAATTTCTTGTGTATGATTGATGATTTAATATGTTTTTTAATTCCAACTGACACTGTCTAAATATTCTTAGAAATTTTAAGTGAATTGCTTTGTGAAAGGGTGTACTTGCATAATTATGCTGTTATATTATCAGTATATATCAGTGGCACAAAATGGTCTCAAAATGACAATATCATTTCTTGCATTTATTTCTGGGACAATATATCATTCAAGAAGTAGTTATTGTGACAGGCCTACCCGTGGAGACCTCTATAGTCTATCACTCCTACGGTGCCAATAGTGCATATCTGCTTATCTTTTTGTTGTCTGTTTGTTATTGTCATTTATTGAATGGCCTTGCGATTTTTCTTTGGCAAGCTCTCAACAGGCCTCACTATGATCCATGTTTTTTTGCTGACGTTTTCCTGTGGTTAGATCTATTGCTGTCAATATGAGTATGCTGAGAGGGACTTGCTTATAGACATTTCCATATGTCAGAGAGTAGCTATGGATGGACAGTGTGTGCGGGTACGTAAGTGTGTGTGTAAGCTGGGTTAGCGGATCAAACACACATCTGTTTGTGAGATAGAGGGGAATCTGTGCTTCTCCCCCAAACCTCTCAATACTAATTAACGATCCACTGATAGTGGCCAAATGCCAACTGTCATTAGCGCCCGACACAACACAAGTACACAGATGTAGACGCGCACACACACTCAAACACAGATGCTATGCGGTCACCCACACCAGACCACCACGAGCCATCTGCGGATAAGATACATAAACACAATGTTCTCTAGTTCAAGTCACTAAGTGAGGTAAAAATCAACCTGTATGAAGCAACATAAAAAAAACATCACTAATCATACTATATGTAATCAGATCTCTATATTAGAGTTCATTGTAAGCGATGCCTGTTAAACAGACCGCTGGCACTTACGCTGTATGCTTAAAGACATGAATGACAACCTCAATTCTCGAGTAGCTGTGGACCTTTGACTCCTTCACTGATAGTGCCATTTGCGTGCTCTCAAGCAGTGTGCTCGGTAAAAGCATCTGACAGCTATCTTTGATTTTATTTAGCGAGGATTTCAGCTATGCCTCTATCTAAAAGGATATGCCACCCACTCTCTGTCTCTTTTCGCCGTTTCTCCCTGCCTGTATCCGTCACTCTCTGCCTCTGTGACAGGGTCAGATAGAGAGAGCAAAGTGGTGAGAGGTATGACACTGTGAGCAGATGAGGGGTCTCCCCGTATGGAGGCCCCCAGCGTGACACCCATCACAGCTACCCAGACAGACGCCAGTTGGTCTGAATAATGCCACCCACAGTGGCTCCAGCAGGGAGTCCAGAAGCCACTGGACCACCAGGAAAAAATTGATATTTCAGTCCTACTGTTCATGATCAAACTGAGGCGTCATTGACATCCATTAAAACAAAACATTTAAGGATTATATAGAGCACATACCATACTGACGATCACATCTGCTTTGTACATTTCTATGATGTGACATTTGGGTACCTGTGCCTACACATGACAACAGCTAAGGGGAATGAATCAACCTGAAATTCTTCCTTGAAAACCACAGTGGAGCCTCGTCTTGTCTCGTCTCTGCTCCTCTCTCCCTGTGCAGCCTGCCTGCCGCCATCTCACGACAGCATCTCTCCATCTCTCACAGCCCTCTGATCTCTGTGTCAACAGGCGACACCAGCAGCTCACACTAACTCAGCATGCATCAGCCCATCTGCAAGGCAAACCAGCTACAAATGCATTTAGCATAGACTTTGGGTACGATTAATGGCATGGTTAGCGAAGACTGTAAGTGCTGATGTCTTTATACCTGACAAGGTACTACTTGAAAGATGCCTTCCCTAGCAATAAAGACAGCTAGCGAACCTTTCTGCAGATATTCTCCATGAGGCTGGGAATTTACGAGCAGCAGGTAGGAGATCAAAGCCGCTGTTGACAGACTCTGCAAACACAAAGATTTATTCAACTCATCAAGAATTGTCGCAATGTTTTCTCAGCGGCCTCCTATCTCGGTGTGTACCTATACTGATGGGGGTTTATTAGTTGTCAGTGGGCCAGGTGGGAGGCTGCGCGCTTGTCCAGCTCAGGTCCAAACTCATACAGAGGTTGTGATGACAGGATCCAAAGCACTCTGTGGTTACTCAGTGGAATTCAAATGCCAATCCCCCTGCCCAGCACCATCTCCCCTCTCTCTCTCTTTCTCTCTCTCTCTCTCTCGTTTGTCATCTCCCCCTTTCTCTTCCCTCCCCTCTCCCCCAGTGTTTGTCAGGGTTGGTGATTAGCTGTCACCCTCTGCAGAAGCAGATAACACCCCATACAGCCTGTTTCCCCTCTGGGAGCATGCACACACGTAAAACAGGAAAATACACAAACAAATACACAAGTGTGTGCACACGCATGCAAACTAAAGACACTCAAAAGCTCTGACAAATGCAAAATAATAAAATTCATGGCATTTTTGCATGCATTTAGCAGGACTTGAGTCATACTCATCCATATAAGTTCTGGGGTAACTTTGGGTATCATTCAGATTTGATCAACTTTGGTTTAGATTGATTGGGGGGTGTGGAATCGATACAACATAGTATCCCAATATTATGCTTAGCAATACTGTATCAATACACCGACACCAAGTATAGTTTTTTTACATAAATGATCAGTGTTGTAAACACGAATTAAACTTTTGATGGCCTACAACAATACTGAAATCAATTGCTTTTTCAGTACACTAGTTTCATTTTGCTGCAGTAACAATGATTGAAAACTGACCGTAACTGATAGACTGAAAACTGGTGATTCCCAACCCTGTCAGCCATAAACAGTTGTGTCACAACTTGTCACTAGCATTAGCTGATTTGGGGGCAATATGACTAGGCATTCTTTAACTACGCTGCAGATGAACCAACGTCTTTCCTCGCAGGAAATAACTTTTGTGCATCCACATGTCTGTGACACTCTACTGCAGACCATTTTGCACTATATATCCACCCTTTGGTCACTCTCTTGAGCACTTGCTCATGTCAACCTTGTTTTAACCCAGTCCCACTGCTATAAAGAATGTTGGCATATAACATTTCTACAAACGACAGATCCTTCACATTTGCACTTTATCATGTAGCAGGTATGCTGTGGTTAGTGTGTGGTTAGGTTTGGGCACAAAAACCACTCATGTTTTAGCTAAAAATACCCCATTTGGGGGCCACAATCCCAGCGGGAAAAGCAGGGATGTCTAGCTATTTGTGCCAAAACAGCCATGAGTGGCTGCAAAACATGTTTGGTGCCTAAAAAGGTGGTGGGAACACCGCCATGACTTGTTAAGTCACAACATTATTTTTGTTGGTCTAAAACAGTGGTCTGCAGTGGTTCTGTGTAGGCAACACAACATCCACCATCCCCTCTACCTCCCGATGACAAAGTCAGCTTTTATAAAACATCACTTTACAAATGTTGATATGATACGTATAAAACTCACAAATATAATGTATTCATCGTTTGCAGAAATGTACAATGCCAACATTTTCATGTGGCGACAGGTCAGTCTAACTAAAGTTCTGCACTAATGTTGAAACTTGCATGAGGAGTATCAGTTCCAGACTTTGCCTTTGGTAATCAATAACTACAGTCCTGTTTTTTTAACATACCTGGAGTTCCTATGGATGTGGAATCGGTCCCAAATGAGAAATGCTTTTTGATATCCAAACCTAGTGGTTACCCGGTTTATAGTTATAGCATGTCTAAGTGAGTAATTATGTGTGCAAAATTCCAAAGTGTCACAGTGTCAGGGAGCAAAGCCTCAAAGATAAAATGCCCCTCACTCTATACCCACTTCATTATTGCGTGCTCTTTTCATTGCACTCTGATCTACTTGTGTCAGAGTGTACTTTGACTAAAAGCTAAAAGCCAAGTGGCTCATTAGCAGCTCTCATGAATCTTTCCAATTCCAGCTAGCAGTGAGACTACTTTCACAACTTCAATTCTGGAGATACAAACAAAGACATAGGGTCTTCTAAAAGTTGCATAGTGGCAGTGAGTAGGTGTATCGATACGTTCTCCACCTTCATATTGTAACACACAGATCAAGCGTATAGCCAAATACTGGTGTACACTTTTTCCTGTGCACCTAAAACCAGGGGAAATGCCGACTGCTCACATCGAATGCAAACATGACCTAAAATATCCAACATAAGCTTTTCAGGAACAAACACAAAGCAAAGACCTGCATGGTTGAAATGAATTAAACACTGAAAAAACATGCATAAAAAAGTCCTTCCTTGAATGCTTAGAGAGCAATTTTATGAACACAGCACAAGCTGCCTCCCCATTCATCTCCTTCCCACATTTTATACACAACCTCATCTCACACATAAGTCACTTGAATTTTTGAGGAATCATCAAAAGAGACAGCGTAACCAGGACACATAAGAAGTGCCAAAAAAAAAAAAAATCAAAAATGTGCTGAGTCTGACAGACCACTATGCATCTAGTATTAACAAATGGATAGAGCTTGGATGACTAAGGGCTGCTATTTTTGAACCAAATGTGCAGAGAGAGACAGTATTCCTTCAGTGTTACTCCAGGTAACCAGTGCCCTTTCCATCTTGGTGACAGGTGCTGCATTAGTTAGACAGGGTGTGCAGTGACATAATGAGAATTAATTTTTTCTTTATTAATGGAAATGAGTGGATGCATCAAAGTACATTATTGTCCACATGCAACTAAAAAGTGTGGAGGAGCACATTTATAACATTCACGACTTGAAACAAATTAGTTTATACGCCGTGTCATCCAATCTCTTCTAAAGGCAAAAGTTCAAAATGGCCACACTCGATTATAGAACAACGTCATAGCCTCTCCTGCCTTACACTGTCTACCTGACCTCTCTCAAAGAGCTCTGGGGATAAGGACACACACTTTTGGGCAGTCATTCCTCCGAGACATTCATTGTGTTGTACTGGCCATACAAAAGTGATGCAAGTAGGTGTGTAAAGAAAGCAGAAAAAAAGAGCCTGAAAAAGAAATCATGACTTGCTTTAACACCTCCACACACCTGGCCAACCACTGTGTAAAGAGTGAGTGATTGTCGCATTGTCTGTTTCAGAAAGTTACCAAAAAAAATAAAAATAAAAAAATCACTGGCCACAGACCTCCTATTTCAATGTCAGAAAAGGAGGGGGAAGGGGGGGTTTGAAGCACACTAAGGCACTAAGGCAGTGTTAAAACACAGCCCACTAATTCATTAGAATGAAGCCAGCACATCAGCGAAGCAGGGGTGCAAATTCGATGGCTTCTGAGGAAAAATAAATAAATAAATAATAACAAAAATTGAATTATATATATATATATATATATATATATATAAAATGCCTGTATGTATGCCTCCATGCACCAGTCAAGTTTCTCTTACAGTTTACATCCATGTCTGTGAAAACATCAAGGTGGGCAACAAAGATTAGTGTCACCAATTAAGTATCTGATCAAAAGTCACACTGACTTTGACCTTTGACCTTCGAAAACAAAATTCTAATCTGTTTATTTTTCAGACCAAGTGGAGAAATCCCCTTAAGGTGTTCTTGAGATATCGCATTCACAAGAATGAGACAGACAAGGTCACAGTGACCTTGACTTTTGACAATGAAAATACTATCAGTTTATTATTTGGCCCAAGTGGACAATTGTGCCAAATCTGAAGGAATTCCCTCAAACTGTTCTTGAGATATTGAACTCACGAGAATAAGAAGAATGCAAGGTCACAGTGACCTTGAGCTTTGACCCCTGACCACCAAAATCTAACTAGTTTATCCTTGAGTCCGTTTGTGCCAAATTTGAAGAAATATTCGTAAGGCGTCCTTGAGATACAACGTTCACAAGAATGAGACAAAGTCACAGTGACCTTGACCTTGACCTTTGTCCTGTGACCACCACAAACAGTTCATTGTTAAGTCCAAGTAGACTTTTGTGCCAATTTTGAAGAAATCCCCTTGAGGGGTCCTTTAGATATCCCTCTCATAAGAATGGGATGTAGAGACAGACGGATGGACTGACAACCCGACAACAGAATTCCTCCTGCCGTGGCTATCGCTGGCACAGAGGCATAAATAAAGAAAAAAACAGAACCTAGGAATGTACCAATTTATCATCCAAACATCACTATTTGCTGATATCTGTCTCATTGACTGCCACTGAAGATACGGATGGCACTGGTCAATGTTTTTCTGTTGTGTCACATCAATTTGGCGCAAGCTAAAAGGCAGAGTTTGAGACCAATGGCATCCCGTCGTTCAAAGGACAATAGAAATAGGAACAAACAGAGATCTTTCCCTGGACGCTTTTAGGATCAAAGGACACAGTAAACTCACTGTTGACGCATCAGGGGACACACCCTATTTTTTCCTTGATAATACTACATTATGAACTACAAATCTGAGTTGACAACAGCAGGAGGAGAGCTGGTTAATGCTGGCTGTCAGCAGCCAATGTCCAAAACTAACAGCTGGTGAAGGTTGCACTGAGTTGCATTATGATGTGTTCAAGCTCTTTGGTAAAAATGAGTATTGGGCAAAGGTGAGTGATAACATTATCATGTTATATCCAAATGTCATTTCTGTAAATGTTTGTTTTTTGTGAGAGACTTGTATTTCACAGGGCATCCCCAGTTAAACCTCTTCTAACATTGCTGAACAACAACATGACCTCGTTCAGCAAGGCGTTGCCTTGGTTAATATAGTACGGGCAAGCACAAACTGCTTACACTGTTTTAACACTGAACGCCCACTCAGAATGGTAGGAGAAAGTCCCCTCTATGGATATTTACATAAAATGACATGTATATAGATACAGCTCACAATGATTTAATTAGTGGTTACTAAATTGTCAGTTTTTAAATCTCAATACTTTTTCATTGAAAAATTCTGAATAATGTCGTCTTTACAAAAAGTGTATATGAGGTATTTAAAGGAAATTCAGACTAAGAAAGACTCAAAAAGAAAAACCAATGGTCCAATGTCCCCCCATGCCGCTGGGAAGGGCAAAGAAGACATGGTTTTTCAATAAACCTGTACGCCAGTAACAACTGTCATTGGGTACAAAGAGCAGACAATGTCTAAAAGGAACCTGCTCAGATCTGCACTGACTTTCCAAGGACTGCAACAGGCCTGAGGTGTCTCAAGAGTTTGATATCATTTCAGACGAGCAACGGAGCTTCAAGCTGATGCAAGCATAACTTGCAGCCAGATCCATTCAAATCCCTCCCTATGACACCTCTACTGAACCCAGCAGCATGCTTTTCATTATTTAATAGGAAACACACTCTGATTTGACACCAAAGCAAAGGTAACCCTGGCACAGAATATAATTTAACATCAGGTGTATATTTTGTTTGATTAAGAGGTTGGGCAGCAGTGCCTATGTCCAGTTCACAGTACAGCTTTCCATTCCCATCAAACAAACAATAACACCGGTTTAACGTCAAATGAAAATAGCAGGATAGAATCAGCTTGCCCTCTCCTCCTGGTATCATCTCTGCTGTCACAACACAAAGAAGGATTGAAATGTAGCAGATAAATATACGGCGTAGCTTTATCTGCTGCCCCTAAGCAGCTTTACTCAAAGGAAAGCTCAAACAATGTTGGCTAATCATAACGTTTTAAGAGTCAACGTTCCATCTTGAAATTGTCAAGAACAAGAGGTGATTTCTTAGGAAGATGACAACCCTGTTATGGGTGCACAATAGAAATGTAGGGTAACCGAGGAGCAAAAGGCTGAAGCAGCAATGAAACAGAGAGGAGACAGAGAGAGAGAGAGAGCACACAGAGCACAATAAAGACAGCAAGACAAACACAGACAAAGCAAGACGTATGAGATCGTGCCCCTGCCTCTGTGTACATAATGGCGAAACGTGCTGGAGCAGAGAAAGACCAACACATTGAGATAAGCCCCTGTGTTCAGGCTTCCTTTTAAGGGTGATTTGGCAGCTCGGCCTCATGTCTGTTGGCAGGCGGCAACGTATGCCCCCAATCATCTGCTGATCGTTGAATTATGGCGTGGCTTTTTTTTCTTTCTTTTTTTTTGAAATTTCCATTCAACACTATTGGGTGATTTGCTGAGGTGCTTGGAACACATTCGACAGGAACAAACAACTTTACAATTACCACTGACATATAGCTGGCTGGTTTTACAGGCAGGAATTCAGCTTTATTGGCACAGCTAATCAAACTCAACTCATTTAACAATCCAGTTCTTTTCTCATTAAAGCCGTATTATGTATTGTTTTCACGATAACATTTAGCAGTAATCAGTGCCGTCTCGACATCAAATATGCCCTGAAGAGAGTCCTGAATTTTTTGCATTCCTGCCGGTGTGGTCAGGCACTGCTTCTTCTGAGCATATACTGGAAGTGATGCATTTACTGTTCCATATTAGGTAACTACGTCAATGAAATTACTTTACCGTCAGCAGGCTTTATTTATAGTAGATGCACTGTATGGCAGAAGCAGCTCCACAGGAGTGTCTCCACCAGTCTGCCAGAACACCATGTCTTTTTAGTGCCAGGTCTTCTCAATTTTTTTAGCAAGACAGCCAATTCATGCTTTTCTTTGCATATCTAAATTTAAGGTGTCTCTCTAAATGTCAGGTACTATTTGTCTTAATTTCTTTTTTTTAATTAATTAATTTCTATTGAGGCTCTCGCCATTGTTACATATACTTCCAGTTCCAAATATACACAGAACCACTTTTTCCATACTTTTTGAACTACCTTAAGAAAACACAAAAATAGCAGGAGTCGCAACTTTACAAACACAATACCAAAAAAAGCCACCAGGCAAAATACTTGCATTAAAATATTAGAATGTACTGTATTCAATTGCACTATTAATAATTAGATAGAACAAAGTCCTTTCCAGAGGGGTCCATCGTGCTCAAGACTTGTTGCCATATCTTAATAGATTCCTTAATATTGTCTAAGTTTACATGCGCACCAATATTCCACTATTATTCCAACTATGGCAATATTCTGAGTTTGATATGGGCAATGTAAACAGATATTCCAAAATAGGCCTTTTCCGAGCCTAACATTTTCTGATGAAGACATGGGATATGCTGATATTATGCAGGTTTTAAAAACTTTCTTCAGACATGTATAATTAAGCAATATCACACGAGAGGGAGTGATGTTGTACTGTGATATGGAGTACAACATATCACAGGCCTGCGGCCTCGTGCCTACGACCGAATCACAGCCGTGACGATATCACAGTACAACATCACGAGCTCGAGTGTGATATTGCTTTTATACAACAGTTCAACAGTTAAATAAGCAAGGCTGATTAAGAAATGTTGAAAAATGAGGACAAAATAGATAATTTAAGCATTTTATTTGTCTTCCGCCAACAAAAATAGTTCCCTCAGGACTCCGCTGTCACCGTTGCTATGTAACGCAGACATGGTGCGCCAGGCACTTACTCTTTATACACATTTATCTGCACGTTTCCATTAATTGTGCAGCCGGTGAAATAAGTCTCTGGTGACTGCATGGTGGACTGTCGCTTCACAGGCACAGCCGACTCTGCCTTCTGATCTGACAGTATGTTGCTTTTCTCCAAGTCATTGAGCTCCGCTGATGAAACACTGACAAACCTGGATGTGTGCTCAGATGGATTCAGCTTCTCCTCTCCCTCATCTTCCTCTGATGACCATTCATAGTTCAATTCAAAACTTATTTTAGGAAATAAATCCATATTTTTGGCTGTTTGACAGTGGATGAATTAATTAGCCTACAACGCAACTGCTGACCTAACTGACACTAACCGTCAGTTTTGATTTGATTGTTGATTGCAATCAGCTGTGAGGCGGAGTGATACATACACAGTGAAATAACCGTGATGTTGTACTCCAATATCGTCACGGTTTTACTGTCTCTCGACCAATCAGATTGCAGGGCCGGAACTAACTGTTGTATAAAGCACATTGAAGGGTTTTACCACAGTTTGTGACACACAGCCAGCCTCTTGCCTGTTTACGGTCGGTTCTGTGTGTTGTCATGGCTACGTTATACACAAACCAACTTGCCAACAGTTTCTAAGGCAACGGTGGAGATGCATACCCAAAAGAAAAGCCCACATTTCTGGTTGGACGATGAAACACACCTAAATAAAACATTATGAAAGGCTTGTATATCAACTTTTTTTTTATGGAAATGTGCAAATATCTCAACACTGACCTTTTCAAGAAGGTGGCTGAAGGAATGAAAGAGGGAGGGTGAGTTTGCACGGTCAAACAAGTTAGCCACTGGTAAGAAATTCTGAAAGCAACTCCAGCCTTTCCACTTTTGATGTGATAGACGACATATTAGGGCACATTTAAATGGCTGCATGTAAACATAAATATTAGTGAAATAATCATTTTCATTAGCCATGTCAACAGCTTAGTAGGACGATCCTTAGAAGGACTGTCTTTTTAGAATAAGGGGAAAAAAATTCAATATTTTGTGCATATGAACGTAGTAATTTAATGGAGGGTGTAGGTCAGCTTTTCTAGAGCGAATATTCTCACAGTCTCCTTATACCAATTGTCTCCTGTAGGGATATCCTCAGAAATCCAAAATTGATTATACAAAAAGTCGTTTATGCTAAATGTAACATAATTAACATTATGGTTGCTCCTTGCACTGTCTGAAAATCTTTTTTTATTAGATGACGATACAAATGTGTCACACAAATGCCTACGGACATCAACATTAAGTGATGCTTTCTGTCCAAAGTTCTGAGGGCACCTGCCATCAATGCTCCACCATAACAATATGTAAGTAAGGAATACAGACTCAAGGGACAGGAATGAAGTGTGACTGTGACCAGACAGGAAAATAATCTACGTAATCCAGATCGAAGCCCTAAAGGCTTTTATAGATCGACAGCATAGATTTTCTCTCTGTCTCAATTTCTACCTGGCTTAGGTTTAATTCAACTCAATTAAATCAACTCGTGAGCCCAGGAGTTCGCAGAGAAAGTAATCATTCATCTTTGTGGCGAGCCACTTCATCCGAGCAAAAAAAAAAAAAAAAAAACGGCCCCTACTCTGCTTTTTCTCCATAGACACCATTAGGGCCACTCAATATAGTTTCAGCTATGCCAGCTCTGTTATAATTACTGCAGTTGACATCTAACAAACAGCTCTTTATGGATGTCCTGGCCACACTATTACTTTAACAAATCTGGTCATTTCGTCGTAGGTGGCTGCCGGTGTCTGTTGTGTGTGTGATAAGTAATACATTTTTCCCTTCCCACCAATAAATGAGATGGTTAGGTAGCTTTTACATTTAGAAAAAATAAGTTGAAATGCTTATCTTTCAACATGCAATATGAAAGCCGAAAAAAAAAGTTATGCCTGATACAGAAACACACCTTGAGGTAAATCTGTTATCTACACTGCACACCACAGCTTTCATGTGAGACAATCAACGCAACAATCAACACAACCAAAACAGCTATAAGGGATTGTCCTTGAGTGACTGGCTGCGACTGCCACAGAAACCTCTCCCTCATCATGACTATATCAGGCAGCTGCTTACACGGACACCCATTCAACAGATACATATTTCATGAGCTATGGTAAACACACTGCTCTCACCAATGCCAATCTAGCATTGAATAATACATTCATAGTGGATCGGCTAATGAATTGAGAGCTTGCCCGAGTGAAAAGAAGAAAGCAAATAACCAATACTCAAAGTAGAAATAGAATTAATGAGCGGTTGTGAATACTCAAACACTCGCTTGTGAATGCTGCTCAAAAAAAAAAAAAAAAAAAAAAAGCGGGGACCATTTCTGTCCTCCACCTAACCTTTGTCTCTGGTCAAAGTTCCACATTAATGAATGCGAGAGAGGTTTCATAGTCTTCTCTATGATTGTGCATTTCACAGATGTGTAAATGATGCGACGTGAGATGCTGTGAGTGAAGCTTTGATCTGCTATTCCACAAGCCAGGTTCTACAACAAAAGGCGAGGAAATCCTGAGCTCAGACAAGCCTTGTGTAATCTAGTAGAACCTCTCTCTATGTCTGATCCTCCTCCGCTCTGCTGGCCGTCTCGGCAATCAATCCAGCTGCCCACACTTAGACGTGCCCCATTGGCAAGAACATAGACCACAACTGGAACCTCCCTTTTCCTTTAACATGTGGTGTAAAGTATACACTGAACATTTAAAAGCCTATTTACTTGTGAATGTAGCGCATAGATAAGTGAGTGAAGTGAAAATCTCTGTTAACCCAAGACTATTTACAACCATGCACTCTAGGGAAATACATTATTCTGTTGTCATGTTTTGAATATTTTTATGTTTAAAAACTTCATTTGCACTCAGTGTAAATGTTGCCAAAAACACATAATTTATTATTCAAAGAAAAGCAACAAAAATACTGTACAAAGTCCATTGATTCCTAAACTCTATTAAATAAGCCATTATGCAAATACAGTGTCAAAACAACAGGAAGAAAACAATCAATAGGGCAAACTTGGTGTTTATGGTATAATTCAATTATTATTCTGACTGAATGTGTTATGTACCTGTAGGCTGTATAGTCCAACAAACTTAACGTGAATGAAATTAACTGGATCCCAGAGTGAGATGTTCTTGACAATGTACAACACAGAACTCAAGACTCAATGAAGTACCAAAAAAATACACAACACTGTCAGATTTTCATATCAATAGTTTCTTGAGTTGAAGAATCAGCACCCAACTGAGACTGCTTGGCACTTGATCTCCACATGGGGCCCAGTGATGCCTACACACCTGTAAGGGGATCCTCGGGAAGTTGCCTACAACTTTGCAACTTTAATAGAGACTGTGTGTTCTTCTCAGTCGTCCCATTTTCTTAACTGATATAAAATTCTGTTTTCTTTTTTTAGATTTCTTAACTTGTTGGGAAAGAAGGATGACATGCAAAAAAAAGCCAGGGACACTACAGTTGTGTGGTATGCGTCTTAAGCCACTGTGATGCCCCCATAAATTATTTTCTCTATAAAATATAAATGTAATAAAGGTAGCTTTTAATTATCTGATGACACTTTGCTTAAAGTGAAAACAGACAAATCCCCTGGTGTTTTCAAATATATATACTATATACTATGTATGCTTGCTGGTGTCGCTGTTGCACCGACAACCGGATCACTTTATGTTTTTCCTCAGAGTAGCAACTACCAACAACACAGGACAAAAGCATGTGTTTATTCATTAATGCAGTCTATAATGGAGACATAAAAATTAGAGAGGCTGCCAGCCTGACTAGCCTTCTTTTCGCGGGAGACTTTGTAAATGGTGGCAGACAGAATTGCAGAGTAAATGTTCTAGGGAGCCAATCTTAACGCTGATGGTGTCAAAATTTTATAGCCATTACACTGTGCAATAAACATTGACTTCATAATCATACATTTGAGTTTTGAGGGAAATTATCTATATCATTTCTGACAACAAGTATGTAATACTAAGAAAATGACATCTGAAATTATCATTACATATTTTGGATTATCGTATAAATAATCTTGGTCCTCTAAGCCTGGTGGCTTAGTGGGTAGAGCAGATGTCCCATATACAAAAGCTGTCCTTTCTGCAGCAGCCACAGGTTCGATTCCAGCCTTCAATCCTTCACTGCATGTCATCCCCTATCTCTCCCCCTTTCATGCTTAGATTGTCCTATCTCATAAAGGCAAAAAGCCAAAAGAATATTTTGAAGTTTACAGGTTATAGGCACTCCTCTGCATTTCCCTATCTGAAAACACTACACTGGCTACGGTTACATGATGGCTTCTCATTCAGAATGAAATAAATCTGAATGAAATCATTCAGAATTAAAGTTTTTCCAGGTAGTTTACATGGAAAATATTCATTCCGAATGAGGGTTTGCACGGGAGATCAGTTTAATCGCCTTTATTCGGGTTTGCACACAGTTTGGGGCAGGAAAGGTTTCTGATTGGATAGGGGGCGAGGCAGATGTTACGTGTTTACGTTTACCGGAAAAAAACACTGTAGTCCTCGCTCCGGATAACAAGATGCTTGACGATGCCGTTCGTAGTGCCTTTTTCGGGCTTGTTTTGCTTATATTCTTGAAGCAGCATTACAACAACAACCTTGTTCTGCTAATGCTTCTTCTGTTTAGGAGAAGAGAGGTAGAAGGTCGAAGAAGGGAGATAGAAGACCGTGCTTTGGCGTATGGAAACTGGTGAGTGCAACGAGTCCGACTGCTCTATCTCAGCCCTTTCCTATGCGCGCTATATACGTCATCGCGCCAGAAGGGCAAGGAAACGAGCATGCGCAGAAAGACCAGAATGAACTTAAAGAGGAATGAGCATTTACATGCACACAAAATTCTTTCATTCGGAATGACAAACGGAATAAACCACGCCCTTTAATTGGATTTAATTTTCAATCGGAATGACCGTTTACATGACCACTTTTAATCGGAATGGCCTTTCATTCCGAATGAAAGTGGAATTAAACTGTGCATGTAAACATACTGACTTTCACAGAAGCATGTGCAGCATAGTTTCTGCTGCAAATGCATCTAACCTGGCTACTCCACCCAGTGGTGGAAGTAGTAGTGAGATATTTTACTTCACTAAAAGTAGCAATACCACAGAGTAGAATTACTCTATTACAAGCAAAAATCCCGTGTTCAAAATGTTACTTAAGTAAAAGTATAGTAGTATTCCAATCAAAAATATACTTAAAGGGATAGTGCACCCAAAAATGAAAATTCAGCCATTATCTACTCACCCATATGCCGAGGGTGGCTCTGGTGAAGTTTTAGAATCCTCACAACATCCCTTTAAGTTACCAAAAGTTTAAGTACTCATTATGCAGAATGGTCCATTTCTGAATAATGTACATTATATGACAGGATTATCATTACTGGTGCATTAATGTGTGCATCACTTTAATGTTATAATAATGCTGTCAAATAAATGTAAAGTAAGAAAGGATGATTTTTTTTCCCTCTGACATGTAGTGGAGTAAAAATATATATTAGCATATACAGTAATAAAGATACTCAATTAAAGTAAGTAAAGTAAATCTGTCTTTAAATTCTTAGTAACCTTCCACCAATGACTTTGCAAGATCCTCCTAGAGAAAGGGCAGAGGGAAGTATTTCAGGGACTGAACAATTTTGTAGGTCTTCACCCACCCTTGTCAAGAGCACAGTAACCCTATAGAGAGGGGCATACATTAGAGGTGAGAGGTGGAAGTCACATGTCCATCAGCTGCACAAACACCTTCATTACGGTGGAGGAAATGAAAACCTACAAGTGTACTGTGGTGTGTCTCGGGGAAAAGCCGGGGCAGTTTAAACAAAAGAACAGGAGCTCTGGTCAGCCGGCGGAGCGACAGCGTGGCAAGTCTCTGTAGGTGTTAATTAGGAGAGTGAAAGGAAAATGTCTGTCAGATCACAGATCGTGCTGTGAAAAATACCTTCCCCCGCTGTGATCTATCGATTGTCATTAAATGTTCCAGCTGCCACTCCATAAAATATTAATATCTAAAATTTGACAGCTATATCGTGAATTTCTTAGTTTTATTATCTAAATAACAACTTAAGGAAAGGTCATCATTAAACACAGGAAGCAAAAGCATTTACAGCAAGTAAGGAAACCCCATGTTTCAGGTTGTGGTCGCATGTCTCTCTCGAGCTCGGCTTCGTTTTAACTCACACTGCACCACAATCTGTGACAGCTAATTCTATCACTCCAGTTTGAGAGGACAGACACTCATCCCAACGGGCTCGAGGGAGGGAAAGGAGGGGTGGACTTCAGCAATCATTCACTGGTCACTAAGCATATAGTAGTATTTAGACAGCTTTAGCATAATGCCACAGCTTAATGCGTGTTGGCTAATTTGCCAACAGGCTTGATGTGAACAATCTCTCTGCATGTTCTGGTTGGGCGCATGGCCTGATGGGATGGCACACCATTAGCCCAGTCAGACTGCAGGGCCCCGCTGTTAACATTACAATGTGTAGTGGAGCATAACAAAGTGAAGGAGGGCTTCATCTTGCCATATTTGTGCGCTTTCCCAGCACGTTATGGTCAATGTGATGATAACACAGATACAAAGCAATGCATATTAGTAAAAAAAAAAATGCCTTGCAATTAGAGCTATGGGGTATTAGTATTTTCATAACACCCCTATTATATATTCACATTCTCTATCAGGGTTGGTAATCACTTGTCTCAAACAGTTTAATTACAGCTTGGCAATGACTACTTAACGTGATTAGATGTTATACCTTATTGTTGCGTGTGGCATATTACATCAATTATATTAAGAGTTATTATTTTCATGAGGGTGCAGTGCTTGCATTTGATACAGGATGCAGTGAGGGGCTGAGTGACAGCGACTTCTTAAAGACTTAATTTTACAAATAAAGTAATCAATATAAGCTACTGCACATCACGTCTCACCACACAGTGAGCTGTAAGGTCTTTTGCATAATTGCAATAAAAAAGTGTATTGGCCTGACTGATTGAATTCAGTCTTGGTAATTGCAGCATAAACAATGTAGTTGACTGTCACAGCTCCTGTGCCACTATGCTGTCAACAATCCAGATATTTTTTTTCTAGTGTCTACTATATCATGCAGATCCACAGCCTGCCGTGTAATGAGTATAATTACATGGTGCGCATGTGTTACCTGTGGGGTAAGGCATACACACATACGCTCTCACACACATGTGGAACACAACACATATTTTTCCATCCCTACGACCTGTCACTCAAAATCAGCCTCGATGGAAAAGACGCCCGGCTTCTCCATGCCTCTCAGTCGCCGCCATCCACGGAAAATTCCCCTCTCTTCCTCCTCCAAAATGAAAAAATAAAAAACCCCACAGACTCCAACATTAAACCTGCATCATTTCTAATAGCCACCTAAATCCCTGTTGATGCTGCTGTCCATCAATACGACCACCCGTACTCTCAGCCCAGCCCCCACCCTTTGATCGACATCAACTTCGCAGCTGCCCGCCGTGCGCCTCCCTCCATTCTCAATCTTTCTTTCTCGCCCCAGTTACTCTTCCTCTCTACCAGGAGAACCTCCGCATGCTTCCAGGCAAAGTCAATGTCTATCTCATGTCTCCCTTGTGCTACCCATATCCAGTACACTGCTCCCATTCCTCACTGTTGTGTCTCGCACACATCTAAGGCATATCCGAGTTGTAAATAGAGTGGAGCTTAAATGACAACAGCCGTGCTTTTCTGGGGATTTAGGGAGGAAAAAAGGAGCTGATTTGTGCGAAAGACTGCTGGCGAAGATAAAATGTTAGGCTTTGGATCTAAATTCCACATGAATGCCTTTCCCTTTAGTGTGCATTATGATGGCAATGGACCATATCATAGTATTTGTTTTGCTTTAGAGCTGTCCCCTGTGATTTATGTTCCCCGAGTGCAAATATTTCATGTCACTATACAAGCAATGTTTCTGTCATGGAGAACTTAGGGGGTATTCAGGGGCTGAATATGAGAGATTTGTGTACACGTGTGCCTGTGTGTGCATGTGTGGGTTGGTGGTGAGGCACTTGTGGCAGTGCCAGTGTGTGACCGCAGGCCCCCCTGGCTAGGGAGCAGCGCCTGGAAAGGTTACCCAGCAGAGCGGCTTTTGTATGGTAATGTGACCTCCAGCTCCCTAAGGAGTCCCAACACCTGCCCAGCACCCCCCACCAGCCTCACATCCCCAACATGTTAACTGTTTTCCCTGATAGGAACATAACTGCTGCTCTGCTTTTGCTTTGTGATGTTATTATTTATAGGATATTACATTGCGGCAATGGTACCGTTTTAAATGTCTTTCTGTGGCTTGGAAGACATGTGAGAAGATACTTAACTGAAATATGACAAGAAGTTATTTGAATACAATTTATGTTCAATGTCAGTGCAGGAGGTTATTATTACTTTAATGGATTACCTTACTGTAACACCCACTATATCATTAACAGGGCTTAAGTTCTCCTTCACTGTGCTGGAATTCCATCTTCACGCCATTTTAGATTCGATAACAGAGATGTGTAGATATTTATATCTATGGAAAATATTCTCATATAGGCTTTTTCTTTTGTTTTTCGGCTTGTATGTATGTATCCAGCCATAGGGTGCTCTACATTTTTATTTATAAAGTAGACCAATGAAAAAATGGGCAGCAAAGTGTCAGCTCTGTGATGCATGCAGCTGTACTACCTTGAAAAAGCACTGCAAGTAATTTTCATTTTTGTCATCATATCATCATCAAAATCTTTTGGACTAATTTGCCAAATGTTCGACAACAGTGTTATGTTGCATATGTTGTTTAAAGACCAATCCAAAATGGTGGACCATGCTATGAAAAGTTTTTAAAAATACTGGAAATTCTTTATGGCTTTGAATGTTGCACTTAGATACCAATACCAGACTATGGTTTCTGACAGAGGAAATGGTGAGTCATTTTTCTGCTATGTGAGCCTTTTAAGTTAAATTTGGCATTATTGTCTTTCTGGAGCAAGTCGTGTTCCGAACACCACAGCTGTCAATCGATTACACCTAGCGTGTAGCCTGCAGCTAGCTAGGCTATGTTTTTAGCATCTGGTGGCAACTTAACGTTTGCAGTAAGCATTATAAAGTCAACCGAAAGGGCTACATTTTCTATATACACCACACAGATGTTTAGGGGCTTAATGAATAAATGAATTAATTATCTTTATTTGCCATTAGATCTATTTTTTGCATATATTTTATTAATAGATTAATGTAAAACCAATACATAGTCTAGATAAGACATGAAATTAAAAGCATCTTTCCCCTTGAAATGACCTTGTTTATGTTCATTGAATAAAAGTGCATTTATGTTTCTAGTAAAACAATTAACCATCATTGTGGCAATTCTTGATAACCCTTCAAGTGAAGGTGCCAATAATTAAATAACAAATAATAAATAAAGTCTAATGATTCTTAATTACAGAAGTTCTGATCAGTCAGGAATAGGCGTGCTTTTAAATATTAAAAGCTATTTACAGACTGTGTGGGCTGACATGCACAAGAAGCCTAATTCTCCTTTAAAATGATTCCCTGCATGTTACAATCAGGAGGGCAAACTCATTATAATGTGCAATAATTAAGATCAGTGTATATGATGGAACAGTGGCATTAGAATGTGCCAGAAGCCAAATTTGTGTTTTTACAACCAAAATGTTTCTCAAAGGGGGCCATGCCCCTGCCCCCTCCCCAAGCTACTTCATGCCCCTGTGGAAAGCCAAAGTAGGCTATCTCCAACATCTTTCATTGGTGTGTTCCTTGTGCTCGTAAATAGTCATTTCTTCTTTTCATGAACCCCCCTTCTCTCCGTTTTTCACCTAACCCCGAAGACATTTCAGGCACATTTTCCTTGCTTTAAGCCCTGCATTAATATTAACAGAGCGGTTAGCATGGATTTGATGCTTCAGGTTTGGACACAATAGCTGAGAAAAACTGTGTAGCGATATGCATGCAGACAGGCCGACACCCCCCTAAACCTACAGACAACTGGCTGAGCATAGAGAGAGGGGCTCTAAAGCAATTATAGCAAATTAAATGAATGCCCCCAAGTTAAATAGTGTTAATAGTGTTCAGGGAGACAAATTTGAGATGCAACTCACAGTGTGATGGCAAGATCTACTTGGATTGCTGAGTAGCAAACAGTAGCTTTAATTATATTCAAACCCTTTTAACAGAGAATCAATTCATAGCATGCTGTGACAGGTTGTTCGCTTCGGAAATGGACTGAAAAGCAGTGTGCATCTGACTCATTTTTTGGTGACACCTAAGTTAGCTTGTCTTATGTTATAGAGAATAAACTGAGAGATGAATAAGTGATACGTGAGAATTGTTTTGTCCTGGATGTAATGGAAAACAATGAAACAACTGGCAACTCGTGACACCTTCAGAGTTCTGCTCTGTGATTCAAGATGACAGTGATGAAAATGAAGAATAACATACGCTGTCAGGCATGAGATGATAAAAAGATATCACCCAAAGGATGAAACCTTGCACACAGGTTCCACTGCATGTACAAGGCATGTCTATATTCTGTAATGCATTCACTGAAAACTCCATACGTCATATTAGAGCTCATTGCACGGTATTTCAAATCCAAATCAGACATGCTTTCAGAATACTGACTGTGCTCCACACTCAGACACCCACTGTGGTTCATGTCCTCTCTCCAAGACCGGTAGATCCTAACAAAAGCCCACTCTATCCTTCCATTCAAGGTCTCAGAGCTGCTAACCCTGGGCTGGTGCCTACACTTGCGTAAGATGCCCGACCACTGACCTCTATCCCCGAGGCAGCCCACCTACTGAACTTGTTTCTCCATCTTCTGCCTGCTGAACAGCATCACTAACCCTCCCCTCTCACTGCACTCACTCTGGACTTATATATGCATTAGCTTTGCACTGGCTATGGTTTCCCCCTCATTAAATGCATACTTAGGCATTGTCATGAAATATGACTTGAAGCCACATCTATGTGTGTCATGTAAAAACCCATTCCCCTACAACACTTTTGTCTATTTATTTATCCATTAAAAAACTTAATTATGAATGAATGCCACACTGAATTATTCATGTGCACCCCAGTGCTGCAAATAAATAGCTGGTACACCTCTGCCTCCTCCCCTTCAGTGTTCCTTCGACCCTTTTAGTAGCACCATGCACTACTGTAGGTTATTGGTCTTTCTCCCTTTGGAGGGTTCTCGCGCACTTAGTCCTTATTAAAATCCCTATGGCATATAAACACACACACAGTGACACATGCGTGCGCGCACACACACACACACACACACACACACACACACACACACACACACACACACACACACACACACACACACACACACAGGCCAAGGACCGTCTGCTGGTACAAACCATTTATTAAAGCTCCTGTGAAGGTCCTGGCAGTCAGCCAGAGGGAGACATGACTTTGGATCCCATTCATGTCCACATCAGCAGAGTAAAATGTTTCTAGGTGTTGATCCATGACAGCCATTATTGCTGCAATCCAGTTTTATCACTGTCAAATTCTACAAAAGGGAAAATAAGCCCTTTTTTCTGGACTTTAACAGATTGTCAATACAGTTCAACCAATATCCAAACAGTTGCTGAGGGAGTTTATTTGCTTTTGAAGAAACATTTTGAATAGGGAGGAGAGAAGCCAAACCATTGTTATCATATCTCTACAGGGCCACAACCTCCTTTAAATTGTATAATATAATGGAAAAAAATTTAACCTTCAAATAGACTTTATCCAAAACACATTACATAATTACTTTCCAATCCACAATGCTTGGAGTAATATTGAAAAAGTTTTTCCACAAATACAAAAGAGAAAAACAGAATTTCATATGTAACATTGTTTGCCAAGTGGCGCTAAGGAATACTACAGGAGCTGCTAGGGCAAAGTTAACATATGTTATCAAGGGTTTCTAAAGGTATCAAAGCTAATTCATGGTTTGGACCACTGAGGAACTTTCCTTAACTCAAAGCTTAGCAGAGTTAAGTGTGGATTTAACCGAGAGAAAGACAAAGAAAGGGAAAGACAAAGCAAAGAGGAAGTGAGACAGATTATGTAACAGTAGTGTTGAAGAGATTTCTGCACCGAATTACTGCTGGACTATAATTAGTATTAATATTACCATTTATCAACTTCCAGTGGAATTCTGTTATGTTCATATGTGATCTCATTGTGTCGTAAACCTGACAAAATAGTTGTTAAGACATATTTGTCTTAAGAACACAGCTGACTGCAGTGAACGCTTCATATTATTCACTCTTCCTTTAATTTATATTGTAAATTGCAATCTCGATATTATGCATGACAATTCATTCAAAACATACTGTATCAGTGTTTCCCACAGAATTAGATTTTATGTGTGCGGTAGCTGGGGAATAGCCACAATATTTGGCGGCAATGTTGATATTCTATCAGGCTGCTACAAATAAATCAATGTGTAGGAAGCCCTGTGTCTATCTACTGTACTGATCCCCTTACCTATGGCTGTATATTGAAGACACTTCACAACCTTTGCCATTAATGTGCATTCATACATCCTTTAATGTCCGTAAGAGATGCACCAGGATTTCAACCAACTCCAACATAAACTCACCTACATCATTATCAGACACTCAGAGCAACAGGAATAGCATGAAGCGCGAGAACGTCCTCTGAGGGTGGTTAGGACTGGAGATGGAAGTTCCAACAAGCACAGGACTTTGACCCAAGAGACCGGTGTTCATGTCCCATGTCAAACTAAAGGTCAATGTTGAGTTTTCAGTCAGATCAGTCATTAGTCACGTGACTCATCTCACATGACCAGCATCAACCATGACCTTTTCCTAATCCTAATCCAGAAGTTTGTTGCCTAAACCACCGACCCCCTGCATCCAGATTCAACGCAAAAGTCAAGTAGGGATGAGATCACTCAAAAAAATATTTACATAAAAAACATCACAGTAGTATTGTCAAAATATCAATTTATCCCTACATATTGATTCTGAATAACTGAAACGATATCCATACTCATTTTCAGCAGTATCGATACACTGGTACCAGCTGCGCTTTCTCGCTGTCTCTTACTGCTAATGTTAACTACAGTCGTGCTGCTGTTAGTCTCGCCACCAGACAATCAGAGATCTCCAGCTTCTGATAGTCTGGGAACACTCCTTTCTAAAGTGTGTTTAACACACCGGCGAAAACGGCCGGCAACAAAGCAACGCCTCTTGCATTTTTGAAAAGGACACGCCCTCCCGGAAATGTGTGCTCCCCCTTTTCTCGTCTGCAAGGAAACAAACACACAGAGAGCTTGAAAATGGATGCCGAGAGATTTAACTCCGTTTTATCAAACGTGTGCTCAGTCCACAAGATTGTGGAAATGAAGGACTTACAGCGACTTGAGCCATTTTGTACCGCTACACGTGTTTCTAGTCGGACTATGTTTACGAGCACAAGAGTTCAGCGAGCCACCAAAGGACCGCCCTGCGGATTTACTATTGGTTCTGCAACGTAGGGAGTTTTTTTAAACTCTGAAATTGTATCTGCCCATCTAAACACAAAATCAGGGAGAAAGTCATCAGTCTTTAGTTAAGCAAAGCATCTAAAGACTGACTTGAGTCTATGCTGCTGTTCTCTCCTACTAACCAAGAGAGGAAAAGTGATCATGTTAATAGCCTTGATATATTTATCTTTCAACAAAGAGTTTAAATTGTATGCCTCCAATTTCAAGTTTTCCTATAGGTTTAAAAAATGGTATAAAAAATCAACATTTTTCAAGGTGTTGTTAAGGTCAGACATTCCAGTACTGACAACATTACACCACAGTGTGTCAGAAATGACTTGGTGCATCTGCCATCAACACACACAAACAGCTAATTTTGACACCAAAATTACCTCAATAAGAACTGAATTGCCCCAAATAGCTAAACAGCACTCAGAAGCAGTCCCATCAAACTAACCACCTCCAGTTCCTTCAGCTCTCTGCACTCTGAAAAGATGCAAACTTGCTCACTGCCCACATTCCATGCAGAAAAAGAGCAAAGTGGTCTGAAGTCTGCTGTGTCATCACCATATATTATTACCACGGGTGACATCAGGTAATACCATCAATTTATTCTTCATTCACTGACAGGCATATATCGTATTTAATTCAAAATTGCAGAGAGGGAGTGATTGTGCAGCCCAGGGGTGCCGTAATCATTAAGGGGCATGAAACTATACAATCCTAATTTACAACTTCTTCATCACCTCCATTCTGTGTAGAGGGAATGATCTACAACAAGGTGGTCTGTTTCAGCGGTCAGAGGAGGTCTAATGCATTTGGTGGAGGCTGATAACAGTGCTTCACTTTCACACCGCGCACTCGGAGGGAATTACAGGGCTGCGGAGAGGAGAATGTCTGAGTGCTTTAGTTAAAACCAGGGGTAAATGCTATCTCGTGCTTACATACTCCCTGATCCATGCACACTGAGGCTGCCTGATCGTTTCAGAGCTCGGCCCATTTACATTTTCACTTGACACGGTCACTCTTACTGTATATTCTGCTTTACAGAAATCGATTGCACAGCCAAAGGCCTCTCCTTTTCTACAGAGCACTGGTCTCCAGCCAAGCCTTACCTGGATAGAGAGATATGAGGATGAAAGGATTGGGTGCACTGAGACCATAGCTGTGGGGGAGAGATTTTAGCGCGGGGTTGAACATGTTCACGTAATGCTTTACAGGGGATGGGGATGGAACCTCTCTGGGGAGGAGCACGGCAGCAAATAATGTGTGAGTATCTATTAGCTTTTTGGTAACTGCCGCCTGCCATCTGAGAGGCTGTACGAGCCCTCAATGGCTAATCTATCAGTCGAACATAAGGGGCCTGCCACACAGCTCTCTCTCTATTGCCCCAGCTGAGACATGTCTGATTTCTCCTCATTAGGAGCACTGTTCTTTTAACATGCCTACCCAGCAAGTCCAACATTAGACCCACAAAGGACACCCTGACCAGTCGCCCTGTCACTTTCTTGCCCACTAACTACTTCCACGCAGGAGGAGAGAAACTGAGCCAGCGCTTCCCTGCGTCAGTGTGGCACAGGCTCAGCCAGCCACTGTTCATCACCCTCACAGTGAAGGCTAAATATGAACACACATATGAATATATGAATAACTGAACAAGTGGTTATTGTTATTCACCTGCACGCACTCTGCCGAGCCTGCAAAGTCTTTTGTTTGGAGCCCGTAGTTCTGCTGAGCATGGGCTTTCTGACAGAATGTCTGAAGTGGGGCAGAGGGGAGTGGGAGCACAGGTGTTACTGAGTGGCTCTTTTACAGAGAAAGAATGACCTGTGTCTGCAAATGCCCCCTCTGTCTGTCTTCGGAGCTTCCTGCTATGCCCCCGTGCCCTCTTTCTGCAGTGGCTACCATGCTGGCATAAAGACCTGCCATTTGCCCAGATGGTGGACAGCAGGGGCCCCCCCACACTTCCTATGTCAGTGAAGTGCTGCCCCCCTGAGTGTGTCTGAGATGCAGCTTTGGCCCATATGTCCAACTGAAAAAATGACTAGAGTAGAGAGATGGGCTTCTGTACTGCCCGAGACAACAGACATATAAAAACATCTGACCTTCTTGCAGCCTTCCTACTGTAGCCTTGTCTTTGTTATTTTATCTCAAAACAATGTCATCTCAACAGAATCCACAACAGTAACAACTGATTTGAAGGATCCACAACAAGTAACTTCACCATAAATCTTGAGGATATATTCATCCAAACACCTGCGACTGGTTTAAAACTGGCATGGTGATACTGGTATGAAGGGATCACCAATATGTTAATGATTTGGCTTAGTAAACTGAAGCAAGAAAAGCTATTAAAACAAGACATCAGTTCATCCTTCTACCACAATGTTTCTCTGTTTCTCCCTATCAGCCACATTCTTCTTTATATCGTGAAGGTTGTGATCACATGACCATGTGCTGACAGTACTAAAGAAGAAAGTAGTATTGAGAGTGAAACTTTGCTTCAGGGGGTAGGTTGGGTTGATGGATGGGTCAAACAGACACAGGACTTTTCCCCAGGACACCAGTGTTCTATGTCCTGTGCGAAACCAACTGAACTTTGGGTTATTTTGAGGTACATCATCACATTACAGTAAGTACGTAACATGACGATGCCCAGCTACATTTCCTTAGGAACACCTAACCTATGTAACTTTACGTTAAGTACCTAATGCGACAATGCCTGACCGTGTTAATTTTCCTAAACCTAATCTACATAACTTTACTTTTCTAAACCTAACCTATGTAACATCAAAGAAAGTATCTCACTTTATTTTAAATAAGTAACATGACAACACCCAAGCATGTCTCTTTTCCTAAACCTAATCTATGCAACTTTACGGAAAGTACACAACTTTATGTTAAATATGTAACTCGATGACGCCCAACCACGATTCTTCCTGAACCTAAGCTAACTGGTAAGGACGGGCTAATTTGTGGGGCGTTAATTTATTAACTATCATACGAAATGTTGTGAGGATATGTTGGCCATTTACGTAAAAATGTAAGACAACATGTTTATGTGCAGTCTTGGGTACTGTGTTAAAATTATTTGTTATGAAATTCAGTTTTATTCAGTTGGTCAAAACAAAGAATAGCACTATGAGACTGAGACTCTACTGAAAGCCCAAACAATGAACCACCATGGCTCAAAATAGAATCCACTGTTTACATGCATTAGTAAATATGGAGTGAATACAGTGCATACCATTTTGGTGCCTGTCATTTCACTTATTTTCTGTAAGTACTTAGCTCGGCTAGCAGTGCTGTCTATTGAGTATGGGATGAAAGCCGGGAAAAGTGGCTTTGTGCCTACTGCTACACATCAGGCTCTTCAAGTTCATAATGTCATAGTGACACCAGGAGACAGGTAGTGCCAGGGGTGATGCCCAGGAGTGAAGGGAAGGTCAGCGAGGCTTCACAACCGAACTGGTGCTGATGCCACAGCATGTATGGCTCAAGTGCTTGGCAGTGCATCTTAACAACAAAATGTGACATTTTCAGAAGCTGTCAAATTGTGGTCTAAAAAGCGGTCTTGACTGGGGACCGGGCCAGAGCACCGCTGCAGGGCTTTCAATCTGCCCGTAATGGGAAAGATGGAAGAAGATAAGATTCCAATTCAGCCATTTCTGCACGGCCCAATGTGATCACACTGCAATCCGACAGGGCATTTGGGGAGTTGAGAGAATTCTTAAAGAGACAGAATATCTTTAAGTATGGCTTGATACTCACACAAATTCCATCACTGCTCCTAATTGTTCAGCTCACTCAAAGTAAGTGATATAATCTGGTGGTGTTACCAATTCTGTTCTCTATCACAATCATACAGTCTAGATGACAATGTCACTGCACGGGGAATATTACACCACAGTGACAAAGAAGGAGACAGGCACATGTTCACACCATAGAAACAGATTATATATTTATATACTGTACTGCTGTATTATTTTCGAAAATAAAAATGACTTTGTTTGTGCCAATTCAGTTTTATATAATTTGTGCAAATATAACCAGAGATATAAGTGATTTCAAACACTGCAACAATTAGAGCACAATTACATGGGCAGAGAAAACTATTTGCAACATGTTAACATACACAGTACTTTGATGAAAAAATTAAAACTTTTATGTTAATAGACTTAACGTATTCAGTGTTACATATTTGTGATTCCACCCTGTCAGTGTTAACTAACATGAGGAGAGTTGCCAAGTTACTATGGAACCATGGCGTTCTCACATTAATGCACTCTCATTAATGTTGTTTTTAGAAATGTGCACACCTGTGGAGAAATAAATCCAATTGCACAAGAGTAACAGCCTCTATGGTCAAAGCAACAACATGTGGCTCAGATTAAAACAGATGATCATTTATTCAGTACAACCATAATCATATGAACACAAGCAACACTCTGAAGAAGAGCGCGTTTTTCTGCATCAGGTCAGGTAAGTGAGTTAAGCTTATTTCAAGGTTCTGTTCCAGATAAAACTCAGAACATCTGGGTAGGAATGCGGATGTTGGATAAAAAATATATTAAAGTAACATGAAAATAATAATAATCTAATTACATTTTAACACTTTAATCCTCTGCTGACTTTGGAATTTGTGGGTCTCGTGTCTACGGGATGGCTTGGGTTGCAGAATGAATTGGTCATATGTACAGGTGGCGGGGCAGGTGCTGTATTGCATGTGATAGTTCCAGGGTGGGAGTGGGTCTTGAAAATGAGACCCACACAGGACTCTGGTTGAAGCCTACAATTTAAAAAAAAAAAAAGAGCAGCATGCTGCGTCTTTTTTTAATGTGTCTGGGTAACCAACGAATCTCCTGCCCTTAACCTATCCGATCAGATAATACGAGAAAATGCAAAGGACTTTGGGCGCTGTGAGCTGCTTTGAGTTGAAGTTTTTCCAACTGGAGGCGTTCAGGGCGCATCTGCAAAAATGCAAGAAGCATAGAGCGGAAAAATGCAGGGCGCAAGCTTCATTCTCACTGAAAACAATACAAAAAGCCGCCCCAGGCTGCTACAGTGCACTGTCTGATCAGGGCCTAAGGCAGCACAGCCTGAAAACTGTAGCTCCTGCTATAATATTGTCATGACCATGCATGTAACATGGAAATATCTCTTCTGTGTCCCTGAAGAGATGAACATAAGTAAAAAATATATGACTATAGTGGCGTGGTGTGGGCTGCATAAAGATAAATGCATAAAGATACACACCAGCTACACTGAACAGATAAAAGAAGAGTGTTCGTCTTGACTTGAAGCAACACTGCTGAACAAAAAGACTGCAAAGATGTGAGGGCCAATTCAGATTTTTAATTAGCCACTCAAAGAATAAGCAATTACATATATTTGTTGTCTTTGTAATATTAATAACACACAAAAAAAAAACTTTGCATTGGCACTCTGCCAAACCACACCATCAGGGTATCATGCCTCTCAACTCCCCATGCACATATACACGCTGTCTAAACCCCCATCAACTATTTTTAATTAATCTTCAGGATTCATTTTGTCGCCCCAGCTTGTCTTTATAAATGGGCGCCGAGAATGGGCCTCAAATACAAAGAAAAAAGAGAGGGGGGAAGAAAAAGATTTCTTGTTTCTTTTAGCCAATCTAAATTCTCACATTTTTCTAACAAAAAGCTCATGAGTCGCTGAAACAATACCCTCTTATCTGCAGGAATTGGGTGAAATTTCCGCTCTGTCTCTCTTTTATTAGGCCATATTCAACCTGTCGCAATTGAGAACACAGCCTGCACAGCTGCTTTGTGCTGTGAGGAGATAGTGCTACTGGTTGCTGTTGGTTTTGGACTCGCCCTTTTTACCTTTACCCATCAAGTCTAGTTTACAAACACCAACAAGCCATTGTTTCATCACTCATTGTGGCATTTCTGTGGCGGTGTTAGCTTAACACGGACCGCTGTTTATTGCTGCTTGGACAGAGTAAGACAGTTAAGACAGCAGTGTCCAGTCGCCTGGCAGTATAGTACACATCAGTGCAAAAGTCTGATGAGCGCTGCCCAAACATTTAGCGAGGAGAGAACAAAAGGAGGAGGAGAGGATAAATAGCTATTTGTATGTTGTAGAAGGCTTTTGTTGACAGTCAGCATCAAAGGATTTTCCTTCTATGTCCTCTCAGCCCTTGTCAAATTGTCATCGAACCTTCCTGAAAATCAAAGAAACCTTCCACGCACTCGCTGTGACATCAACTCTTTCTCTTTGTCTCTCTCAATAACACAGACACACATGCACATTTCATCTTGAAAGAAAAAAAAGGCCTGTCTGCTATTTGGGGGCTCTCCAAAGACATGCCACTGAACAAACTGAACTACATTCAGCCTCCCGCACATCTTCTCTCTAACAGACTTTATTCTCTGTTAATGCTATGGGGAAAAGTAGAGAGGTAAGATTCTGAAAAGAGACAGCCAAAGACCTGAAAGTGAAGGATGATGAGAATGTGATTGTAAAAAAAATGATCTTGGTGATCCCATTACTGAGCTATTTAGTTGTGACAATCTAATTTGAGGTCCCAACATAAACCAGGACCAAGATGTCCAAGCTGCCTGGCCCATACTTACAGTGTGTAGCTCACAGTCTCATTTTTCTCTAACGAGCGCTCCACCAGTGGTTAAGTAATGACGTGAAGGCTGAGTTTGAAATGTGAGCTCAAAGAAGGAAATGCATGTTCCTCTAATCTCTTTCAGATAGGGCTGGAAAAAGCCTGCTCAATGTTGCATTCGGCTGCTTTGTGTTTTGAGTGAAGGATCAGACTAGAACTTCTGACAGTAGAAATATGCTGCCTTCTGAAGTGAAGAGCGTTTTGAACAAAAAACACATCAACAAGCTTAAACTTTATCTGCAAACAGATTTGTGTCAAGAAAGGTTACGTACTCTTAATTTGGTGAATTTCTGGGGTCAGTGTAAATGATTCAAAGCCATTTCTTTTCCAGCTTTTTTTTGAAAGCAAGGCAGAGTGGACCCAGTGGTAATACAAAGGATGTTGGGTCTGGCAGTTAAAAGTTATTAACTGGTGTGAAGCATATGTGTGAGTAGGCCTGTCACAATAACTACTTTTGTTAGATGGTTTCTTTTCCCAGAAATGATTGTGATAAACATATCATTGTCATTTTTATACTATTCCATGCCACTGACAGACCAATGAACTTTAAATTATAATTCTTATTCTTAAGAATAATTCTTAATTATTCAATAATAATCAGACATTGGAACTGAATGATTAAAATTAATCTTTAGCCCCTTTTTTTTTAAAAAGTAATTAATATCTAATTATTTAATGTTAGAGTGTATATACAAAAAATGTAAGTACGTCTATAAGAGTAGCCCAAATGTAATCAGTTTGAGAGTTATTACAAAAAAAAAAAGAGAGAAAAACAAAACAAGTGATGTCTCTGGCAACTAATAGACAAGCTTAGCGAAGCTCCGGGACCACCACAGTTAGCTCCATATTTTGGCCAGTGTGCTGCAGTCAGCTCCCAGGGAAGGATGGCTTGGAAGCTGGGTGGTTTGTTGTGTGATTTACAGAGTGGAAGATGAAGTTGTCGAAGGGTAAAACTACGATGGACTTATTGGCCTGTCGCCAGGGATTGGCAAGATAACAACCATCAGGACTGTGCCTTTTCAACTCCAAAAGTGCAGCTACAGGCTACTGGCAAGCTACACTGTGTCATCTTTGAAGTGTTTTATTTTTCTTAGGACTCGCGCAAGAAGGCAGGGGTGGAGAGTCAAAAATATGGAAGTCCAAGTCTAACAAGGGTCGGGAAAACCCTGTTGTTTATTCTAGCATCATGTTGGCTTAAATGCTGTTGACTTACTTATGGAAACAAACACGCGTTTCAACATCAAGGTTAGCAAAGTGATCAAGGTCATGTCCACATATCGTATGATAAGTCCATGGCAAGACCCAGTTTTTGTGACTCACCAGCACCAAGTGGAGTCAGTTGTGCAAAGTGTATGACGTACAAACAGTGGAAAGGTTTTGTTAGGTACTTTGGTGACCAGAGGTGCAGAGTGCACCTGTGATGCATTGGAAACTGGCAGGGATTAACACGAATAATCTGTCAGTGGTAAGGAAAGAGGCTGGCATCAATCACAGGCAATAAAACCAGTTTAACTAATTGGGTTATTCAGAAGAGTCTACTGTCCATGTCATACAGATGCAGATGGGTGATGAACACTCATGTTTTTTTAGACAATTATCTATAAATTCATCATACAGTAGAGTGGCAGAATACTTCCATCATCATAGAACATTTCCATTATGTTGCCAAATGCACAAGCATTTTTCAAGTGATGGCTCAGGCTGCAGATCTGTTTACTTGGTCACAATAACACCTCTCTTGCTATTATTCTAAGCAAGGCATTGGTCTTTCAATGCCATTTACGTAATTGTACAAATCTGCATTTCAGCATAACAATCTTTGTTTACAAGACTGAGGTATTTATTCAAACAACTAAAAAGGATTATAGATTTTTTTTTTTTTTCTTTGCGAAGTAACTTTTCCCTGTTCTGCCGCTATCAAATTTAATCAAAACAATTACAGACTTGACTCTGCCCTGCCACATTAAATAGTGTTAGCTGCAGCCACAGGCCTTTCTCGATTTCAATTAAAAAAGCAGCGCCCTCAAAAAAATTGTTTGTAAAAAATGAACTGCTTCAGGTGCTACTTTTGGGAAGCTACAGCACTACACCCCTGGCATCTGTGTGTTCTGGGTGAGGATATGAAGGGAGGAGCCGTGAGGGAACTTTGACATGTCCTGGAGATCTTTTATGGAGCTGCGTGAGCTGGTGTGTTCAGTGCATCAGTGCATCCAGAATGTCAATGTCCATGCTTGGGTACCCCTGATTAGATTGTTTAAAGTTATTACTGAGTTGCAGCCTACAGTGGAGACCACAGATGCATTCAGAAAGTATGTGTGCATGCTGCCAATAAAATAGTGCTACCCACTCAAGTTTTACACAGAGTACCTACAGTGAAAACAGTGTTCATACATCATATTCATATATAATATTGGTAGGTCAGCATGAAAGCATTGAATAAAGATTGTTTCTTGTTATTCAAACAGTAATACACTGAAGTTGGAGGCTGACTGAGGAAACATCAGTAATACACTGATGTTTCCTCAGAGCCTCCAACTTATAAACGCTAGGGCTGGAAGGTGAGCTAACCATCCTCCTTCTGCCAACATCAGGTGAGACTGAAGGTCGGATTGAATGTCTGTTGAATATCCAACTTAAAACAAATTTTGCTGGCCTGACCGCAGTGTTTTATGGTGCTGCTGTTGCTCTTTGCTGCTCTGTCTTATCTGTCTGTGTGCTGTCAGTGTTCTCTTTTTGCACTGTGATGTTATCAGTTATTAATTTGTTTTTTATTGCGTGATGAATTTCTACAAAGTGGACTTGAGACATCAGAGAGTGTGAAAAGTTTCAGTCGATTTACAGCCAACGTGTGAGTTGGCAGCTGTACCAAGTTGCATGCCCCTGTGCATGTGGGGCTAAGAATAACGTGCACGTCAAATTTTACGAGCACTACTGTGCATATGCTCGTAGTATTTCGAGCCCTGTCTGGTTAAGCATTAAGGTCTTTGCACACCGAGTTGGGTTTTTTTTGTTGTCTAAATTTGTTGCACGTCTAAAAATAAATACAACCTCACATTGTGTCAATCACATTTACGCACTGACTCTGAAACTTTCGTCCATTATTAAAGTTTAAGTTAAAGAAAATGTGGCAGCGGGACACATCTGCAACAAAAGAGAGGAACGGGTCGCACAATATCCTTTCATAACTCTGATGGCCTACTTTCAACAGGTCAGATAGTAATATTCAGGTGGACCGTACACGGACAGAGGCTCAGCCCCTTCAGCCGCGGTGCCAAATTCAAGACGTCAGCAGAGAGTGGAGACAGACAGGGAGGTAACTCCAGTGGAGAGAAGCAAGGAAGCAAATGTGTCTTAACATTTTGTCTCCTATTTCAAATTTTTGCAATGAATAGAGCAATAAGAACGCATCGTAGCCAGTGTGCAAAGTTTCTGTGCATAAAATTTTGTTTTAGATGACAGATAAAAAAAATGCATATGAAAAAGAAAACAGACTCAGTGTGAAAAGGCCTAAACCCCAAGTAGTGTAGATATTCTGCCTCGAGTAGGTTCCGGTGAATCTGGCCAATACTGCGGCTTACGCCCAACAGCACTAACCTGCTCCAATATATAGTCTGATCCTGCTAATATACTGTATATGCTGTAGATCTATATCATCTTAAAGAGATTCCTTATGTTTTGAGTACAAACACCTAAGGAATATTGTACTGTAATAAATCAAAAGGAACAAATCTGAGTTTAATGAAAAATTCAATCAACCTTAAGAACTGCTAAAATGCCAGCTTAATATGTCACTGGGGAGAAAACAGCAGTGATGCATTCTGAGGCTCAACTCAGCGAGTAGAGTGTTTCCCTGTGCTTCATGCCTCAGCAAAGACATTTAACGCACAGGAACCATCAACAGGACCTTTAACTCAAAGCCGTCACAAGGTTCATAGACAATCTTCAGCATTATAGCTCTGACACACTAAAGATGCCAATGTGCTGAACGACCTTTGATGCATCTCTGTCGCATTTCGTGGATTTGTGCACATTTGTGAGAGTTGCTCTAACAACCATGGCTTAAATCTGATATTTTCATCCATAGCATGGGGATGACTTGGACGCTAGAAAGCATGTGTCAGGTATTCCGGGAGAGTTGTTTCTGAGGTCATCAAATATGATACACTAGCTTAAGGCAACTGCACCCACTCTTTCAAGTGAAGATGGAGAGGAGACAACATACAGCGCCTGTCTCCCAGTCTGACAGCCTTCCTTTAGCAGTCTCCTTTTTCTCTTATACCCTTGTACACAAGCATATAAATATACAATGGGAGCTGTTACGATCCCACACAGACGCAAACATCAATGAACGCACTCACTCTGTCAGTCTGTTTCAGAAGTGAAATTATTCCATCTCTCAGGGGTCCTGTTAAGCTCTTACAAAGCCTCAGTGCGTACAGCAGGTAGATTGATTGTGACTTATTAACTGTGAGTGAGCCTAACAGAGTGCATTAAAACAAAAGGAAATGTGATATCCCCAACCATCAAGTGCTTGTTAGAGCTTTAATCAAAGCCCTTCCAAATCTGCATATGGAGTCCTGGTAATGAATTCCAAATGACGTCTTTAAAAACAAGAAGAGACCACACCACAGTGCCGTGTTACACAAGAGGACCCAGAAGATATTTTACAAAGATTGAGCTTGCGAACAGCAGAATAAGAAATTGTTCTCAATAATTATGGCTCTGCCTTTCATTGTCATCTAAATCATATTTCTCAAAGGACTGTGGCACACATGAAGAATCGCTAAAACTCTCTTCCTAAATGAGTCTAATGACTATCATTATCACAAACAAAAATACCTATAACTAATTCATACTCAAGTGGCAAAACAGCACCTGACCTCATTTGATCAGGGATACGTGCTGCTTTTGACCATTTGCTGTTAAATAGCAGCCTTCCAGCCAGCAGTGAGCAGCAGTATTGATGACAACACTTCTGTTTTAGCTGTGTGAATGTGACTGAGAAGTGTAAATCACATTCATCATACACTCTGAGAAATACGGGTTCCAAAAGAGTTTTACCTAAAGCCCTATGGTTGTACCCAGAACTATATGCTTCTGAATAACCCCTTTTTAAAGAAAGGGCTCTTTGTAAGACTAAGGGTTCCATAAAGAACCTTTTTCATCCAAAGAAACCTTTTTGACACAAAGAGTTCTTCAAGAATTGTTGAAATCAAGGGCGTTAAAGGATCCTCATCCTGAAATATTCAAATGTTTAATCATGATTTGAACGGTATTTTTAAATGTAGATGTGTCTAGAATCCCCTAAATCAATTAATTTTACTTGTGTTCTGCCATAGTTTATGTCTTTGCCATCATTTCATGTCATACAATACCACATATTCTGCCAAAAAAAAAATTATGGGTGCCAGGTACTTGGTTTTCAACCCTCCTGCATCATTGAAATAGCAAAGGCTGTAGTTATAGCAATTTCACAAAATCTCCATCTCATAAAAACGTCATTGTAAACCATGTGGACTGCCCTGGATCACATCAGCCCTGGCCCTTTAGAAGCCTCACAAAGCTCAAGGCTGCCTGACATGATTTCATTAGCCCCGGGCTAACCTGTTAAACTACAACCATGATTAGTGAGAGAGAAATCTATGGGTAATGTAGTCAGTTACTACTATTGGAGCCCTCCTGGGTGGGTTCTAGATAAAATCCTTGAAAAAAGGTTCTTGCAAAAACCTCCATGGCAGATTCTTATTACCACCCTTAGAGGGTGAAGAGGTTCTGGAAAGATCCCCCAAAGAGGGTTCTGGCTGGAGCCTTTCACACATGGTTCTGGATATCACCCTCTATGATGAGTTTTAGGTAAAACCCTCTGAAAGGTTTCCAAGAGGAACCTTCTTTTATAGGGTCAAGCCAAAGAATCCTATATGGTTCTAGCAAGGACTTTAATTTCTAAAGGTGTAATATATTCCACATGTTGGGCCCAGTGACAATTAAAAATGACAGAAAAACAAAAGCGACAAATAAATGCAAAATCTGACCCATAGCTGCACATTTAACACTAACATCTTTTTATCAGAATTCAAGCCTCCACAATTTTCAAGTTTTAAAAAACACAGCTCTGCATTTAAAGGGTTTGTTATTGTATCAAATCACAGGTATATTATCTAACCAGTCACAAGTGTTTATCTGGGGCACTTTGACAAAATTATCTTCATGTCGTTGATTTCAATGGCTGCAACATTATTTAAAAAAAATACTGTTTTCATTTGCTAGACTAGTGAAGACTGTTCACAGCAAGGTCTGTGGATTATCCAGAGCAACCAGGGACACTGTTAAGTGAGAGATGTTGCTTTTGATTTTTTGAATGTAATTTTTCAGTGCTGTGAGCACCAAAAACACAGTTCCATTTACCTCCAACGTACTGAGGTAAGGGGCAGAGACTTTGAGATAGCTATCTTGAAATAAGGGCATAAACCCAAAACTATCTGCATGACTAGATACCACCAGGGATAGATGAGTAACAATGTTTTTTGTAATATGGGAGCATACACCCATGACTTCAGTCCATTTTAGTCATATCTGTAAAGCCTATATGGTTCGTATATTATACCTGAACAACTGTGATTATTATTTTAGCTTTAATCGTGCAATCTGAGCAAAAAATCTACATTTAAGTTATAAAGCAGATGGGATAGGCTGGTAATTTCTTGAGCAAACACAAGAAGGGGAAAAATAACAGGAACAAGCTAAGCTATTCACAACAAAGTTAATCAGGCTTGCCTGAAAACAACCGAAGCTTCAGTGGATGTCTAATTGGATTAAACCAAAACAGAGGATATGTTTTGTGTGCAGTTGTTGTGATGGCTTGACCTCTAATGGCAGTCCTTTTTCTAATTTCTTCAGCTCCTCAATCAGACTAAGACTAATGACTCTTGGCACATCTGACACATGGTGGCCAGGCAGTTTTCTAGAGAGTGACTTATAAGTTAAAACTCAGGGAGAATTGGTCAAGGTCATTCAGAGAGGCGAAGCAGCTCCAGCAGCGTAAAACTCACACAAATCACAGACTGTCTGGCTTGCCGCTCTCTCCTCCAGGGGACATTTAACCCACTCCTGCGATGACCTTTCCAGGCAAGAAGTGCCGTCACTGCAGAGGTTTATGTGGCGACGTACCTGCCAGGACAGCTGATGACACATTTCAAACAGGACGTGCAAGCACCTTGGTGCTGTTGAGGAGAGTTAAAAGTAGAGGAGAGGGAAAACGGCTTACAGCTCCCTTAGGCTGATGCTAATCTCATCCATACCGCTGTACATCTCTACTGTAACATAGCATACTGTTCCAGGCCAACTAAGCTGTAATCAGCCGTAACACTCCATTAAAAAAGCAAACTTTGGAGGAATTAAATATCAGTTATTGGTAATCTAATACTAAATATGCTAAATATTATTAGTGAGGGCTATTTACTGAATTTATTGTAAGTCCGCCTCAAATTAAATACTGTGTTTTTGATGTTTATTTTCCCCTAAACTGTCTGGCCTTGACTGTACTGACTTGTATCTGTGCAAAGGTTTTCACAAGATATGTGTTTTCACATTCCTCTACTGGAGAGGGCAATCTCTGCATTTCCCTAAAATCTGAGATTCAAAAACACACACTGGGCAAGCTAGATTAGGTGCTATTTCGATGAGGTGACTACTACAAAAGTCAATCACTGTCAAATACAAGAAACACATACTGACTGGGGAACTGACTGTGACACAACACCGGCAAAAGAACATGATACCTCCTGCGCAGAGCGGACTTGTAAATACAGAGATCATAGTTAGCATTAGCATGGTCAGCAGACAAAGTAGAGTGTGAAGTTTTGGGTTGTAAACTGGACCCTGAAGCTTTCTTCCACTATGTACCATAAACGCCATCATAGCAGATGCTGTATGCTTGTAAGTTGTATGCAACAGTGAGAGCATTAATATGTCAGCAAATCACTATTTGCTATGTAAAGATATAGTGGAGTAATGGCATCCTGAGCTCATGCTACCTGTGTGTGTGCTGTAATCCAAGCTCCTTTGTGGTTTGTTGTCGTCGGCCAGTCCAGCCACTCGCTAGCTCATTGCCGCCAATTGATACTGCGCTTATAGGCGGTTACTGCTGATATCTGGACAGCATTCTTGCAAAAGTGTGACGCCCACCCTCTGGTTAACTCCCACTGTTAGCTTTGTCATCAGTATCGTTGTTGTTAGCACTGTTCATGCAATAAGCATCCTTAGCTGCTAGCCGCCAGCTTAGCCACCACTATGTTGAGAACTGTGTCCAGAGAACTCATACGCTAACCCACAAGCTAACACACAGCATGAACAAACTGACTACACCTCCCATTCTGATACGTCTGCTAGCCACTCAGTCAGGCTGAGGCTCTAACATATATGGCTGAATCTCTGCGATCGTACTCTCATGCCAACACTAGCCATCTTTATGCACACTGCTCTTTTACCATTCCACCTAGTGCAAGCAGTACTGCAGACAGCGGAGAGCAAAATCTACTGCAAACAATCTGGTGGGCGGGGCACAAGGCCAGATCCAGAATTGCTCAATAAGGGAGAAAGAGTAGATCTGTTCCAGTCCCTTTTCAGGTTTTTTTTTTTTTTTTTACTATACTTAAGAGGGGAAAACCATGTTAATAATAATTTTTATAATATACATCAGCAATATTTTTTACATATTAGATATTACATATGCAACATGGCTGGAGAGGGACTTAAAGGTTGAGCTGCAAAAATGTATTAAAAACAAGGTGACAGGAAATGTGCTGTCTCTAAAGTAGAACCCCTCCTGAGCCAATCAGGAACAAATATGTCTTTTGTTTTGAGTGCCAATTATAGCGCACCATCAGGCCAATCATTGAATTCTTTACAACGGCATGGCAAGATGCACAATGTTGCCATGCTGCGTGAAATTAACTGAGCAAATGGACGGAGACCGATCCATAGTCCTGTTATCATGGGGTCATAACTAGTGCGGCCATGATTGTTCTATTGTGTCTCTCATTTCACTATTTTTACACACGCATTACTGTCAAATTGACTGAGCTGACACGACCTCTGGAAAAATGCCTCTATATTTACTGTGAGTGTGGCAGAGTGTTTCAGGATCAATTAAGTGTGTGTGTGTGTGTGTGTGTGTGTTTGTAGGTCACTCTCTTAAGCACTGCCTATCATCTGAGAGGCTGTGAGCCATCAATGACTAATGTGTCAGTCTGTCACAGTCAAGGACTTACCATATGGCGCCAGTGGCCCCCCCATTTAAACTAATGGGTGGGCTGGGAGAAACAGCACAGCTAACTAACCACACTCACTAAGCCAAAGTGTTTGTGGTTGGGATGCAAATGTTAAGTAGTTTTTTTTTTTTTTATTAGCAATTAATAATATATATATAAAAATACATGTTTTCAAGCACAACCTTAGTAAATAGTGTACTTAAATCATTATTTGAATAAACACCAGCAAATTAAAATCAGCATGGAGCTTACATTGATAATATATTCCTGATTGATCAACAGTCTTAAGGATGATTAAGTGATCATCAATGAATCATTAATATAGCTAGTTTGTAGTCTCAGTGCATACTACGAGCAAGTCAATGTGATGTGCCAATTAGAGCAGGCTCAGACTGTTGAGGGTGGCCCAGAGGCAAAGCAGAGCTGTGGCCACCTCTCCCAGGAAGCCCTCCAATTACCACCCAGCAGGTGCAGTGTCTGGTTGACTCATGAGAACCCATGACGCACATGAGGAACCTCATAGATTTGAGGCACTCTATCTGTCTTTCTGGCAGTCTGGAGTCCCCGCCCCTCCCCTCCTCTGCCTTTGTGACTTTTAATCTAATATTTTTCCATCACCTCTCTTTATCTTCCTTCCTCGATTTGTTTCTTCTAAATTGAAAGTAATTCCAAAGATATCGACCGAGTGAAATCGAGGTAAAGGAGAGGGGTTTTTTTTTCTTTACTGTGTTGCCTTTCAAACCCAGCATCTTCTTTGTATGGGAGTCAGAGGCGTGCTGATGTGACCTAACCTTGCCACCACATGGTGACTACTGTGCCAACCCTACTTGCATTCCTGCTGATGAGACGCTGGCCATGACAGTCCATCAGCGTCTCTCTCTGTTAGGAGGCGCTCCAGTGCTCTTTTGTTTTCCCCACTTAAATCTCCCCAAAGTCACTTTGAAAGACTGTATTTAATAATCAGCTAGTAAGGAGATGGGTCATAGGTCAAGCTGGTTAATGTCGTAATATAGCTATCAGTGGCAGATTAGCTCACTGTCGCCTCAAAACACACTGCCATCGTCTACATTATGTAGCTGGAGCACAGGCTAAGACAAAGTGAAGTCACGCCTGGCTAATAATGTTAGTTATCTACAGCAGAGGTGTTATCAATTGTTTTTGAAACAATTTTTTTCACAACCACAACCAGTGGCAGCTATTTAGATTTAGTCTTTAGACAAAAATGCCTAGTTTTGGTCACATTTTAGTCATTTTTATCCTTGATAGTTTTAATCTATTTTTAGTCGTTTATAGTTTTTGTTGGCTAGTGAAACATTCCAGTGCAGACGGTTTGCTGCCGTTTCCCGAACCATTGCCACTCCAATTTCATACAGCTCATTCGGCATTAGAAGATAGCTGCAAGTATTGCCGTCCTTGGCTTCCTAGTTTAAAACATTTTTCTAATGCATTTTATAAAATAATTTATCACTCTGCTCTCCTCTCCTCTCCTCCCATTTTAAATGTCCAATAGCAATAGGGGCGGCAGTAGCTCAGTCCATAGGGACTTGGGTTGGGAACTGGAGGGTCGCCTGTTCGAGTCCCCGTCCGGACCAAAATATGGAGCATGGACTGGTGAGCTGGAGAGGTGCCAGTTCACCTCCTGGGCACTGCCGAGGTGCCCCTGAGCAAGGCACCGAACCCCCCAGCCACTCAGAGCACCTGCCATGGGCAGTCCACTCTGACATCTCTCCACTTCGTGCATGTATAGGTCCAGTTTGTGCATGTGTGTGTTCGGACCTGTGTGTAATTGACAACAGAGTGAAAAATTGAATTTCCCCTCAGGGATTAATAAATAAAAATAAAAAAACATTTTAGTCTTGTCTCCTTTTGTCAATGAAAACCAAAGATTCATTTTGAAGATCTATTTTTAGCTCATCAACACATCATCCTTGTCATGGGACAAAGGTCGTTGACGAACATTTCTCGTCAATAGTTTTCATGAACAAAATTACCACTGACCCCCACAAAAACTTACCTTTATTGAATTTTTTTTCTTGTTAAAACAGAGAATATGCAATATCAGGGTCACTACACTTATCAGAAACTTCAATTTAATGCATTTTAAGACCTTTTCAATATTGTTTTTCACCAAATTTCGAACAGCTTTTTGGACCAATCATCTTTTTTTTATTCGAGCACTGCAGGTAAGTATAAGGTAAGTAGTAAGTACGTGGTCTCATGTAGAGGCAGGTTTAGGTAGCAATATGGTTATTAGATTGAGTTAGGTTAATCTATATTTTGCCAATAGTGGAGTGTCAGTACAAAGTATTGAGTTCAGTGGTAGGTTTAAAAATCTGTAACTGAAGAGCTTGACTCATTATGAAAAAAAAAGAAAAAAAGAAATTAATAGGTGAATAAATGAAATGAAATGAAATGAAATATGTTCATAGCAGTAATGACCTCATAAATTCAAATACAAGATCATTTAAAGGCGCTGTATGTAAGAATGTGGCCAAAACGGTTACTGCACTCAAATTCAAAATACTGCTGCGAGTCGTGTCCGCCCCCCCTCCCCTACAGATTCGAGGTTGCTGGACAGCGGCACGCTGGAGACTGATTTGTTTGCCCACGGGCGGCTGCCGTGGCAGGACCGCGTCGCCGCGTCCTTGATCTTCGGTTTTCCAGCGGACCGTTCGAGCAAGTCCGGCTTCTCTGCTGCTAACGCTGCTGCCGGGATACAGCTGAGGAGGAGCCGGCTGCTAATGCTATGTACCGGGACACTGCTAATGCTGCTTGCCGTGCTGCTGTAGCTCAGTCGTAACTGTAACTGATGCTGAGACTCTACTGACTGTGTGACTGGTAGACGGCGGTGGGTGGCGCAACAGGCCAAAACACAAATTCAAAACATAAACATGATTTGCAGACTGTAAAAATGTTTTGTAAATGCGAATATTCTGGCTGTACTATTGTTGTCGGTGAGATCAGTATGTTATATGAACATTATTCCTTAGTCTCTGTGACATATTAGGAGGATTTTATGACTATTTGCTTTAGATTTCTTACATATAGCTCCTTTAATGACTTTCAAGGCCCAATATTTATAAAATTAAATTTAAGACATTTTCAGATTTGTTAAGGACCTGTAGACATCCTGAATATAGAATATGTTTATTTATCTTTACCTGTTGAGCGTTTGCGGCTTTATACATGGTTTAACTTAAGTTGGAAACAGCTGATTCTGAGTCAGTATGAGTAAATGCTTTGGCATCTTACACATACATCAGAAATAAAGTTATTATTACACAGTGTATCTTTAATATGTTCTGAGGTGCTTATAGTCACGTTTTCCATACATCATATCATACACGTGTAGATTGATGCATGCTTAACTGGCGATATAGACGGAAGTGCAGCACTGTAGGTCCAAACCTGGCTTTTAGTGATAACAAGCGGAAATGAAAAGGACATTTCTTCATGAATCCCCAGTAGTTATTTGGTGGAAAACAGCTCCAACTTAAACCCTCCTACTGTGTCTGTCAATTGAATTTATGTGAGCATGATATTACCATGGTGAATCACTGTGTCCCCTGTGCGTGGTCCACACCTTCTAAAAGATTAGCAGTGACGCTAGAAGCCATGTCCAACCCACTCCCCAGGACTTCCCTTCGCCAATGGAACCTGTGTCTCATGAAACTGTTGCACTGACAGGGCCTTGGCCCCGTTCAAACCTTGCAGAAGCAAGTGTGTCAGCCATGCAAAATGGAGAACAGATGTGGTATATGGGCAGAGTAATATAGTCTTAGGCTGCCTCCGCTGCACCTGATGATATGGAGCCAATAGGGGCATTTGTCAAATGCAATCAGGTGTGATGGAGGGAAGAGATAGAGCGGGGATAGAGAAAGAGGGAGGGGGTGGGGGACTGAACAGCTTGAGCCCTGCCAAACTCTCCTCTGAGCATCAGCTGTGGGGGGACAAAGACCAAAACATGTGCCCACCCCTACACGAGGACAGCTCTGTTCTGGAAGGAGAGCATCGCTTACCACAAAGCTTAATCACACAGGAGAGAATTTGAAAATTGCCCCACTCTGTATTTCCAAGAGGATATTTAAACAGTGGATGATTTACAGTGTATATGGAAATGTTAGACTCAAAAAAAAAAGGTGCACCTCAAATGCACAAATTTTCTAAAATGCCATGAGGTTAGATTTTAATCAAAAGGTAAGAGACACCCAGCTCTTCATTTCTGTGTGAACTATGGAGCCATCTCCTTTCTGCTGCTCTTTTCTAAGCCTATAAAAAGGTCCACAAGGTCAGAATAAAGGCCAGTTCAGTCCCCTGAGTAGGGCACTTGAATGGAAAGTCTGAATCTGATTTACAGTTTGGCCACATGTGCAAGCTGCCAATGACTGGGCAGCCAGCCAGACAGAGTGGGAGAGTAGAGGAGTGTCTGTGAGGCTGCAGGTAGTAATGAATGCTGGCGCTATCTCAGAATTCTGTGTACGAAAATAGTTTTTATACATACATATTGACACAGTCATATTAATAACACCAAACAATAATAAGTGGTACACGGCATATAAAGCAATGGATTGTAAGAGATCAGAACTACATCAAAACCTTGTACAAGAGATTTTGTTTGACTTTAGGAACTAACTGGAAATTTGATCCCTGTCATTGATTACGTTTACATGCACACTACTATTGCACTTTTATTCCTAATATGATAATATTCCGAATTTGATATGGGGTATGTAAACAGCGTATTCTGTTTGGATATCCCGAATTAGGCCGTTTTCCGGAACATAGCATTTTCTGATAAAGACACGTGGGATATGCTGTTATTATTTGGGTTTTAGCAACCTTTTTTTGTGGACATGGACATACAGCACATTTGGAAAATGAGTCCCAATTGGGGTTTTACAGCAGTTTGCAACACACTGCCTCTTGCCTGTCTCGGTCAGCTCTGTGCGTTGTCATGGATATGTTTTACACAAACCAACTAGCCAACAGTTTGCAAAGCTGGGGTAGAGATTTCTGGTCAGAAGGAGAAACATACCTACTTTTACATATCATGAAAGACTTGGATATCAACAGATTTTTGGATATGTGCAAATATCGCAACACTGACCTTTTACAGATGGTGGTTGAAGGAATGAAAGAGGGAGGGAACTTTTTGGAAATTTTTGAAAAAATCCTACTCTGATTCAAAGAAGCAAAATGGCACAAGCCGCTCTAGCCATTCCACTTTTCCTTATTTTGATGTGATAAATGACATGTCAGGACATCATATCGGAATAAGCACAGCTGCATGTAAACGGGAATATTAGTGGAATATTCATTTTCATTAGCCATGTAAACAGCTTCTAAGGAATATTGTCTTTCTTGGAATAAGGGCAAATGTGAAATATTTTGTGCATGCAAACATTGTCACTGACACACGCTGAACTCCATTAATACTGACAAGTTTCCCTCCTTTATGTAAATGGAAAATTGCATCTCTTTTGCATGTTTTGAACCCTTAAACCAGATGGCAATGTGGCAATTAAGTTAAATGATTCCTAATTAAAAGGGGAACACCATTGGAGGAAAATTTGCACTAAACCAAATCCTTTTTTATTCTTTTTTTTTTTTCCAATTTGGGAAAGCAAAACATCAAACCAATATACGAACATCATTCTGATGTATGTGTCATTTTGTTAATTCAAATCTGTTGCACCATGGGATGGAGCTCATGCTGTGGAAATACCACTCACTCTCCGAAACACATGAGCTGCCATCATATGTTCATCTGCATTTTAGATTACTTATTGCCTAAAAGAAGAAAGACAATTGCCCGAAAGAAAAGCAAAAGGTTAGAGTCACAGAGATGGTAATGTGCCATATAAAGAGATAAAGAGACATCAACTCGTGTAAACTGGCTACATAATGTCAAGGTACGGATACTGTTATTAATATTGAAAATTTCTAAATCCAAACATTTAATATTGAGTATATAATACAATATTGTGTGTACACTATAAAGCAGCTTTAGATGCTCAAATTTCACGAGTATATCTGGGTTATACATTTTGTGTAATCTTAAGAAAATGAGGGATCCTAATAAGACTGTAATTTTAACTCTCAAATATCAGTATCAGTGCCTCAAAATCCAGTCCTGCCTGGGAACTACTGTGATGTGTGCTGTTCATGCCTGCGTGCAGATACATTGTGTTGAAACGCATTTAGCGATTTTAAAAGGCTATATAATACAGATCATAATGTAGCAGCTTGTAAATAACACAATATGCTGTGTGGGTGTCGGTAATGTGGTCATCTCTCCAGTGTGTTCGGGCATTTCAGCTCAAACATGGGCATTTTAGGTGTGTACAAACACTCACTGGCATCACCACAACCTACAGCAGCACACAGATGTAGCTTGGTTGGCTGGACAAAGACAATCAGGGAACACTGCCACGTCTGGACTATGCATTGGAGCCAGCTTAAATAACTGGTGTGCTGTAACCAGTGCTCCTGAGACTGGAAAAAAAAAACACTTTACATGCTTTAAATGGAACTATGGCAGCAAAGAAACTGGGTAAAATCACTGCATATTAACACACAGTGACTGCAAAAATGTGATAACAATATGTTTGGAGAATGAATTCAGCCTGGCAAATGAAAATCCTGCTTCCTTCATTTTCTTCTTTTCATTGAAATTCCATATTTTATCTGAAGATGGACATCATAAACCCACATTCTGAAACACGGCATTCACTTTGTGATCATGGCTGCAGGTGGCTAACTTTTTTTTCTGGAATAAATGAATGAAAACAGCCTGTGTCTTTTAGAAAATTTATTTTTCAGTGAAGCTGAGTGTGTGTTCTAGGTGCCTGTTAAGATGCACTGTGGTGTCACTTCTATTCGCATACACATTTTTGCATTAAAAAAGGTTTGAGCCAAAATAGGCACAGCACAAGCAGATGGTCAAAAGGGCTTCCTGTGTGTTTGTCCACACAACAGCACACTCAGGTCAAATACCTGCACACACATAATATTTGCCCAGATCCCCATGCCAATTTCAAGCATGTCAAAAACAAATCAATCAAACAGATGCATTACAAAAATGTTAGATTAATATTTTTGCATATGGTCACTGAGGGCAGGCCAGTAAGGAACACGGCTGTAATGTCAGCTCCTATTTCCTGTTAGCCCTACTTTTTTCATCCAAAGTAACCTTTTAACATATCCCCCCATTCACACAGCGAGTTGGCAGCTGGAAGACTTGCTGGCAGATGCTTCGATGCAATCAAGCCGTCACTTGAGCATGATACCGCCTGTCCATTTTGTGTTCACCTCGTATCACATTCAAATGAAATTCAAAGCTGTTTCAAATGTAATTCTGGCTTTCTCCCCTCCCCCCCAGCATGGTACCAGCAGCTAACACAAACCACTTACACTTTGACACAGCTGAAGGTTGAAAGATATGCTTCCAAGTTAAACAAATTGCCTGCAAACTTTTTTTGAGGGCATGTGATTGTCCTTCTGTGCTACCACTAGGTACAAAAGGGAAAACCACAGAGAAAATGTTAAGTGGCACTAATTTGGTCGAGCCAATTCAATGAATTTAATGAAATACAGTTTCTGCTTGGACAATACTCCCACCAGTTGGTCTGAGTGTCAGTGAGAGGGAACATTAACATATCCCTGTCTATCATAAACACATCCAATACAGCTGGCGTCACCTAAACCACTAGAGGGAGAAATTCACTGTGATTTACCACAAAAGGGAGTCAGGGATTCAATGTATGAAGAAAGGTTAATTTTTCAATCAGAATTGAAATGTATATTCAGTCTTGTACTGACACACGCCTTTTCAGTCGACATAATTTTATTTTAGCGGGTAATTCATCTTTAAAAGGGATGAGTGCTCCTTGGTGGCTTTTACAATGTGTGTTCAGCTGGAAGAGACGGATGCTGGGCTGGCAGTGGGCTTATCAAAAACAAGTTGAGGCAACCCTCCAGGAGGCGAGACGGAAAGAAGGATAAAATCCATGCTTCTGCTCAACTAACCATCAAACCTAATTACCTGTGGATAGGACTTATGGGCCACATGTTGGGTTCAAAGTTTCCTGATCAGGAAGTGGCTTGGGAGGGAGCTTTGGTGTATGTGTGCGCATACGTGTGTGTGAGTCTGGTCAATGTGTCCGTGACAAAAAGATTAGGCGGAGAGACGAGACTTGGTGCCAGATCTTGGCTCTGTGCCATTAGTTCAATCAAGCAGATTTATTTAGCTTTTAGACAATTCGACCAGAACCCTGAGATACCACTTCAGAAAATAAGCCGAAGATTATTCATGGCATGTCAGCTAAGATAGGGATCTGTTGTCACTCCCCAGCATCGTATGCACGTCCGCTCATTCACTACATTATTCCTGTCTTCAGAGTAGGCACACTGTTTTGAAAGCGCATGGACACAAACGCAATAGTGCATAAAAATGAGAGTAAATCAAACATAGAGGTCAGCAGAACAAAGGAAATAATAATGAGTGCCATGTAGACACACATGTATAAATGAGCCTAAACATGAAACATAATTACAAGATGTGACACTCTTATCCCCTCCCACAAACACCTCCTCTCAGTACTGAGAATCACTGATGAGCGCTGGTGACATGACATTACATTTATTTTATCTTCAAATCCTCTGCATGATTTTATATTCCACCAGTTTTCTGAAAAATCGTCTGTGTAAACCTAGATTTTTTTTTTGAAGATGTAAAATAAGAAGGATACAGTTAACATTTATATCATGATCTACCTTATCTTCATCTCTTCATCTCCATCAGTATCTTTTTCTTCCCCCCTCTCCCCGTGTAGAAACGCAAACAGGGTTATTTACACAAAAACGGCTTCACAACTCCAGCATCTACCATTGATTAAAACTGATGTGCTGATACAAGGTGGAACAAAACAACAAAAATCCAATACTGTGTGGATTTCTTATTTTCATCTACAAAGTTCTTGTCAGGGATTTAAGTTCTAAAGGAATAATTCACCCGCAAAATGACTATTTTTATCTCAGTTACTAAACACATGTTACTTTGAATTTATGGAGAAAACTTTATTCTCCCATGCCTCCACAGTGAACGAAGAATCCAAAAAACGGAGATAATTCTTGATAAATAGGAGTAAAAGGAGGCTATTTTTAACATTAGCAAAAATATATCAAAAGATGTCAGTCAACAGTCTCATAGTAGCTGGGCACTCAGGGTGCAGCTACTCCTACAGTAGGTGGAAGTGTTTTACATTGTAATATTTTAGCCAAATACCTACATTTGGGAAGTACTAAGCATAAAAGTGTATAAACGAAACTTGGTGGAGTTGTTAAATGCCGACTCTGATTATTGCCATTCATGAAGAATATTCACCATTTTTGGATTCTCCATTCACTGCGAAGGCATGCAAGAAAAACAAGCGTTTCTTCACAAAGTCAAAGTAACAGGCGGTGAGTAATTGATACACAGATCGTTGATTGGTGGGTGAAGCATTCCTCCAACATGGTTCCTATCATTATATTATTATTATTAGTCTTTTATTATTATTATTATTATTATTATTATTATTATTATTATCATTATTATTATTATTGTTATTATTAGATGATTCATTTTTTATTTTATTTTTCTATAAATCTTGTTTCCACCTGTGAAGTTTGTCTATTTTACTGCAACTAAGATGCTTGGGACAGATGTGGATATCTAAAACATTTATGTGCAAAAGAAAAACAAAAAGCACCTGTGCCTTAAATGTAGAAGACCAGTAACATAAAATTGGGCATTACACTGTTAATCATGGTTGTTCTTTTTTTCTTCTGCTCCAGGTAGATCCTTGAAAGCGCCCCTGTAAGTTGCTGACTGCCACACAGTTACCTCAAGTAAAAAAAGAGCTTTTGTTAATATCAGGATGGCGACATATGTTGCCTTCAATCATCGTAAAAAAGTCTTTTGAAAGAAACAGCGAGAGGGTTTTTACTTCGCTATTCAATACTCGCTGGCAATTGTTTAAACAGTTCATGATCAGAATGGACCAGAATTCAGCCCAGTATTTTGCTTATACAGTACATAAGGCCTGTTTTTATTTGATACTCCTGGAGAGAGAGAGAGAGAAAAAGAAAACGATAGAAAAAGAAAAAGCTGCAGACCAAAAGTATAAGCTGGAATGAGATGGTAATGTTAAATGTTTTATCCACCTTTCCACTCTTTGAGTAGGTGAGTACTTTGATTAGCTCTATTAACTAAGCACACATGCAAATAGGTGGATAAGTGGACTCATTTTAAACTCTAACCAATAATGTCAGGCACATAATCAGCGGTCAGTTTACATCTAAGTAAACATTCTTTGCAATACTATACAAACAGTGTGATTGTAGTTTCTAGGGCTCTCCTTCTCTGCTAAGTAAGTGACAACTCAGTCATTTTACTGTATGTCTGTCACCGTTATAAACTGACTGATGGTTACCAGAGGACACACTGAGATAACTTAAGTGATCCCCTTCTTCTCTAGCGCCACCATGAGATGGACAGTTTTGTTTGGGGGTTAAAAAATCTTGACAACCAACAAATGCATTGCAACTAAATTTGGCACAGATAATTCCCAGATGATGAGTCCTACTGACTTTTGTGATCCCCTGACTTTGTATCCAGCACCACTAGGTGACAACTTCAATTTGTCCAAAACAGCATGTTAACACTGTAAACATGTTAGCATGCTGACATCAGCATTTAGCTCAAAGCACCTAAGCAAGGTCTCCCTGAACTGCAGCATGGCTCTTCATCTGGTTTTAACGATACAGGTTAAACGCTGCAAAATGAGCACAGTGTCTAACTGAGAGAAAGAGGAGGGAAAAATAGCCAGCAACCTATCTTTAAAAGGAGCTGTAGTAGAGATAAGACACTAGAACAGGTTAGAAACAAAACTGGAACCACTGCGTTCACGTCTTTTGCTGAAACTGCATTTTTCATTGCAATTACCCCATTTTGTTTGGCCTACTTACTCTGCCCCAGCTAAATATTACAGGATGTAATGAGACTGTCACTACCAATGTTGGATTTTACAGTTGTATCGGAATGAAACCTAACAAGCAATTTCTAACAACTATATCATTTAAGTTAGTGGATGACTTCAGGCCTTAAATCTAGATAATCTAACACCCTAACAGACCTGAGGATATCCAAGACACACATAGACACACAGGAGTGAGCAGTAAGTGTTTCAGATAAGTGAAGCCTTTGAGACTTCATTACCCCCCTCGCATCAAACCCCAGCACATTGTGTACATTTCCATGTAAGAACATTTACACGGTGATTTCAAGAAGGCTATGCGATGCGTGGGAGGCACTCATAGCATGAGCTGGAGCTGCCTGTGGACCTGGTCACACTGCAGTACTGTAGGAGGCTGGAGAAGCACAGGCAACAGGCTACTTGAAGTCATGTTTCAGCACTTAGGCTGAATTCCCATTGTGCTATATTAAAAAAAGACATGCTGTGAGTGTCTTGGGATGCAAATCATTGCTAACACTGATGGCCAGGTATGCTTTCCTCGCTTTATTTTAATGTAAGTGGTAATTTTCAAAGTTCCATTTCATAAAAGGCAGGTATATGAAGGAATGAAACTTATATACGAATGCAGGGAACTTACTCTGAAACCAACATCTGACAGTATGTTTGTCTTTTTAAATGTTTATCTAGACAGAAAATTGGCAGTCAGTAGAAAAGCACTTTTTGTTTTATTTTACTGCTTTTCTCTAAATACGTTTACGGATTCATTTTGCAAGATCTACTACTGGAGATGGCAAAGGCTGTCAACATTGGAAAAAAGGGATATTGAAGTTTCTGTTTACTATATACCTCTAAAATGTGAATAAAGCATTGCAGTCACAGTTTATACTCATTCTTTTGCCATCACCTTGCTGTTTAGGCATTCGGGATAAATCCATCCAGAGGACCACACAAATACCTTTGACAAACGCCTCAAGATCCGTAAAGCTGTGTGTATCAGCTCAGATGTACAGTGAGCATTCCACGTTGTCATCATTTGAGCTGTACAGTGTCAACTGCCTGTTCTCCAGGTGGTGCTGAGTCATGGTTCATGCTCACTGGTTTCCTGGAACTCGACAGTGGGAGGGGGGGGGGTGGGTGGGGGTGCACTGACAACCCTCTGTTAAGAAAAATGTCTGATGAGGATGAAAAGGGTTATTTGGGTTGAAAAGCAGTTTTGCATCCTCTTTAAAAGCCCATCCGATGAGAGCTGAAATTTGACACCATCATTTTGTTTCTCATTTGGCTGTGACATGCAGAGACACGAGGTCTGTCACTCAGAGGCTGGCGTCGGCTTCTGTGGACCTCCACTCAGATATGCCTCGTCTCTGCTACATTTAAAACATGTGCTTGAGCCACAGCAAGGAAATATATATTCTATCTATCCATCCATCTTCTAAGAAATAAGAATCTAGGGATCTATGCATGTCATGTTAATATTTTAAAATGTTTAAGAAGCTACTTAACCCTATCATTCCCAGCCCGCTGTTAAAGTAAGGCTTTTAAAGGTTCCTTGTGGATTTAAGACGTCTTGTAGAAGTGTGAATGACATGCACTACAAAAAGCATGTTCATTGAACATGTTCATATTTTTGGTGAATGGTGAACTGAACGCATCAGTTTGCAACTTATGAACTTGAACATGAGCATCGTTAACTGTTAGCGACAGTTAATGATGCCCATTTTATGGGACCTAACGATTTATGGCACCCAGCATGGCAACATAACACATAGCACAACACCACCAGATGACACAGATACAGTACCAATACTGCTGATGCCAGTTCATAAGGATATTTGAATGACGTTTATGATAAAAAAAAAAAAAAAAATCAATAAGTTGCAGACTGAAAACTGAGAGAAAAAAAAAATCCATCACATTTGTGTGTGTGCACTGGTAAAATTACAAGTCTGAGCGTCAGCCACATCAACAACAAATCTGAATTGGCACTTTGAGTTGAACCATCCAACGAGCCTTGGTAATTATCTGTGAGTAATGATCACAAGATTTTATTTCTTAAAAAAAAAAAAAAAAAAAAAAAACAGACACGAACATAAACTTGAACTGAACTTTGAGCGAGCTGAAGTGAAGTGTGAATTCCACTGACATACAGATGGCAGTAATGTGTCCACATATGCTGTGATGTTCCACTAAAGACAGGGAAGTGGAAGACTGCAAGCAAATAAACATGGGTGTTACAAAAATGGGTTTAAACCTTTAAAAATTGGCTTTGCAAATATTTTATGAGGAAGGAAATGCTCTTGAAACGTTTGTTAGACCTCAAGGTCTCACACAATGCATTTTGGTAATTAACACTGAATGTAAACATAACTTCTGTCCGTTTACAAGAAAACTCCACAGAGCCCATTTAATTTCATGCTCTCGCAGAGATTCGAGCCGACGACGCGCTGAAATGCAGTTTTGTCAAAGCATTCCTCTCGACCTCCCTTGCAATAATGCTCGGCCAGGCTCCCACCCTTCAAACCCTTTATTCCGTGCCAACACACATACTGGACATATCAATACATCCATCCATCTGGGAAATAACCCTCCTTTGAATCTCGATTCCTATGGAAGTGTCTCCCACGTGGCTTTCCCCAAGGAGCAGATTGCAGTTTGCGAGGTGAGGTGAAAGCGTGAAGGTGGAGGCGTCCACCTCCACACCGGTTTGATGGTGAGACTGCTGCAAATTACTCATGACACTTCCTCTGATGACATTTTTCAACCTCTTCCCTGTTGAATGGCATCTGTAACCCCCCCCCCCCCCCCCCCACACACACACACACACACACACACATACACACACACCACCACCTCCATCCTTCCAACACCATCACCCTACCCCAACATACACATTAATTCCACCCTCTATTCGTGTCACAATAGCACAGCAGAGATTGCTGCCTCCTGCCTTCACCTGATTGACCCTTTGAGCAGGTGCTGGATCTGATCCAATCACAGTCAATCTTCTTTAAACATTTCATTCTTTAAGCAGAACAGGGGCTCAAAATTCCATCATTCAATGACCCGATCAGTCGCCGATAACACAATCAAGCCAATCCCGGCTTATCCCAAGGGAGCCATTTCAGGAGGGACAGCTGGGAGATGAGACTACAGACCTACAGAAAGGTGTCAATCTCCCCTGATCCACGGCTCTCTTTGTGAGCCGCCTATGCTGCGCAGCATCTAGTTGTTGGAGGAGGCCGGCTGATAGGTATTTCTAAGGATCAGCAATAGTCAAAAATCTATTTAATCTTTTGTAAAAGGTCTGATCCTTTGCGTAAAAATTCAGTAACCTGCAGTAAAGACATTCGCATTAACACACACACACACACACACACACACACACACACACACACACACTCATACTCTCTTTTATACAAAGACAGACACGCACACACAAAAAAAATGACGTGAATAGCACAGCTCAATTCTTCAGTGGCTATTTAAAAGCTACTCTATTGGAAATGTTGCTGGGCCAGTGGGCAAATAAAGGTCAAGGGGGATATGAAATAGTTTGTCTAACTGGCCCTTTCCCCCCGTGTGTCCCTGCAGCGCCGCAGCCGTACCCACATTCATAGCCAATTCATTTATATTGCTCTGCCCTTCTCACTGCTAGTCTCAGTCACTAACTACAAGTGACTGCAATGAGATTGAAGCCTCTGGCTAAATCTCCACTGCAAGGCACATGCTCCATCATTGCTGCTCTGATCACTCCTTATAATCACTGGAACCAGACTATATCCTCAACTGATTGGGTGAGTCGCAGCAGAGAGGAAACAATCACAGAATGTCAGCGGATGATGGACACCGAAACGTTGGAGTAGTAGTGGTCACTGTGAGCTGCCATGTAAATGGCATGCAAATGTGCACCTGCACGAGCCGAGGGAGTGGAATGACGGACTGTGGCCTTTTGATTAGGTTCTCCTCGCTCATATAGAGTGTATTTTTTCTGCATTAATCATCCATGTTTGCTGTTTTAGCCAAAGAACATGACGCAATCGTATTAGAGTTTTGCTTCTCTCACTTCAATACAAGCCGAAGTGCATTTCATGTGTCCCTTCACAGTTTCCAGTTTAAGCCCTGTGTATGTGTTTCCACTGTAAGAGCTTAACTGTGTTGTCATCCGAGGTAAAATTTAATTCTGCAATCAAACAGATAACACATGAACCCAGCTATCAATGCCACATCAATGACTATTGGTGATTCGTAATCTCTGCACAGTGATTCAGATTCACTCTGTGCTGATACTAACAGCAGCTCAAGTTTCTCATGAGACAATGTGACTTTATAATAAAAAGGCATAAGTCTGAAAAGCGCATTCACTGTTGTCATCTATAAACCAGATTTTACAAGAATATGTCCCACTGATTGTGAGTAGGGTTACTTTGGAATACTTGAAAATCTCCAGTGTTATGCCTTAGCACTTGGGCAGGTATGCAAAATGAATTCATACAGTCTTTACAGATGGTCACACAGTTATTTTTCTGCCATTTGCAGAATCTAAGGGCACACAAAATGTCAGCCGTGGCATTAGATTACCAAAGCCCCAGAACGAATTTCATGCACTAACCAAGGAATCTTTTTTTCTGATGCTTTTATAATTTCCTCTCATCTGCTTCCTCTCAGTGACAGTATGAGAGAGGTATGCAGACGCTTGCCTGGCCAGAGGTGAAACACGACAGGGACAGTGTGCTGCTGCTGCTGCTGTAGGCTGGCCTCTTCTTTGTATTCTGACAACGCTCTCTGTCCACCAGCTCACTCCTGTCGATATTTTTCCAATGTCCTCCAACAAGTGTCATCTCTCTTTTTTTCTACTTTGAGACCATTGTCTCATCTTAGGACTCCGGGCTCTGTTTTACCTTGTCTAAGTAGTGACCTTTGTGTGTCTACCTTTATCCCTCCTGAGCCCGGTGGCAGTGAACTGGTTAAGCTCCTCCTCCCATTCAGCTCCTCCTCCAGGAACTGGCTCTGGACCAGTGGAGCATGAGAACGAGGACAGCCTAGACATAAAGGGGCGATTGTGGCGGCCCAGTGACATGGAAGCATGTAGCTCTGATTCAACTAAAAGTCAGCTTCAGGCTTGCACAGCAAAGCCCAGCCAATGGACAGGAGGGCAGAGACAGAAGTCAGTGAGCAGGAGTTGTTTCAGCTTAGCACCAATGAGGGCACTATGAGTTGCACTCAAAAGCTGATTACAATAAACCAATGAGGAAGCATTAGCCACCCTGGCTAATTATGCCTTTAACTGTCTTTTCATGTCTGGGCAGGGCTCTCCTGGTACGTCATATCCAAATTTGTAAGGTGTCAACACACCAACTCCCATCTTTAATCAAGTGCTTGCCTCAGTGGAACATGTTGGAGTGGTAGGTGTTTGGTAACAGGTGTTTGATTTGTTGGAAAATAAGAGGGCAGCATACAAAAAAAAGAATGCTCAAGAGATCAACATAATGTGCAAGACACTGAATGTTTCCACAAAGCACTGCTGTAGCCTGCTGGATATAAGTCATTTTACCTTATTAAAAATTAACCTTGCATGAAAACGTTGTTATTTAAGTCTCAACAAGTGAAACTTTTACACATTAAAATACCTAAAACTACGAGACCTGTGTTATATATTTTTTTCTCTAAGTTATTACATTATCACAAACATTTCCAACTATGTTCAAACCCAGAGAAATTGGTATTTTAATCAAGGACACAATCTGTGTCATTTGGTCACCGTCTTCCGTGAGTGACGTCATATCCCTTTTGCCTTTGGGTCAAGTTTGTGGTCGTCTGTGTTCGCCACATTTTTACGATGCAATTTTTAAGATCTTGGTTGTTTTTAACTATATGTCGTAACCGGATGAAAGAATTTTAGTCATCGAATTTCTGGATCTTAAGCTAGCTGGGAAACAAGCTGAGCAAACGTTAGCAGCAAGCAGCTCAGCTCTAGCCCCTGCTGTGCTGAACAGCATTGGATAAACACTGATTTTTAAAATGAAACTGCTTTATTCAATGTTTTTACCGGTTTAAATCACTGGGTCCATTTGTTTAAGAGAAGAGGAGACCTCTGCGGATGATTCGGCACCCAGTGGAAAACTCCTGATCATCTGAATCCTGCTTTATCAGAGAAAAACTTGAGCATACATCTGCGAGGAGTCGAACAGCTTCAGAGAGACAATGGTTTTAACGTAAAATTACTTAATTAAGTGTTTTCCCAGTTTAAATCACAGGGTTTATTTGTTTTGGAGAGGGAGAGACCTCTGCAGATAATTTGGTTCCTTGTCAAAACCTCCCAAAATTCTCAGTCTTAAGTTATCACAGAGCAAACATTAGCAGGAGCTGGGCTAGCAGCCTGTCTCAAACCAGCCGAACACTCTTTGAGAAACACAGATTTTTAACATGAAACTGCTTTATTCAGTGTTTTACTGATTATAATGGCCCTGTTTGTTTGTTTTGGAGAGGAGGAGGCTTCTGTGGATGATTCGGCTCCTGGTAAATACCTCCTGAACAATGAACACTAAAGGAATCCTAACTGAGAGAAACTGACGGCAGTGACAGCATTGCTCCATCTCTTGTTATTTTTTTCAGTTAGGAAAATTACATATTGTATGTTTAACTGGTTTTGCAGGTGTGTAGATCTTCAGACTCGTACAAAAGAAATACTGCACCTGACCTTTGACCTTAGAGCAAGCACGGTCTCTAAAGGAGTCAAATTAGATAAAAATTATAAAAACCTAATGCATAATAACATCATAAAAAAAAAGTGCTGTCACCTCTAGGCAGATCTTTTGGGGGTGTTTCTGCTTGTTATGCAAACCAAAGAGAAAGGCAAAGGCAGGGAGGTAACTGTATTAAAAAACACTTAGAAATGATACTGCACACAAAACAAAATTATCAGATAAAAATGGAAACAAAACAGCAACTAGCAAGGCCTGCATATGAGGAAAAACCAAAAATGGGATCTCTGAGGGCTAACATTGTCTTTCCTTACAATTTATAAGTTTGCACAATAGCACATAATAGCACACACAGCACACTGATTCATTTGACTTTATTGCACGACAGAAATAGCAGCAGCCTCCAGTTAAGAGTCCTTGAATATAAAGGGAGGCCAGGCTGTGCTGATAAGATTGTCTCATTTGGCTTGCAGGGCTAAGGTGCAGTGTGCTGCCTGAGAAAAAAAAAAAAAAAAAAAAAGGAAGGCAGGATGTGGCTACTATTAGGCAGGTAATGGGATCCATCTGAGATGCATTAGAATCAGTCAAACAGAACCACACTTCAGTTCCGTTCAAATGACTGTCACAATCACTTCAAATGCACACCTTCAGCGTGTACTGTAGGCGACGAGCAAAAAAAAAAAAAAAAAAAAAAAAAAGAAAGAAAGTGGCTGTGGCTGTGGAGGAGCTCTTCTGAAGTCGTGCCAAGCTCGGGCATGTGCTCTTTCCTAATGGTGACGGCTGGGAGAGTGGCAGTGAGACTGATGTGCATGAGAGCTGTCAGCCTCTCCCCATAACAAATGCCACCTCTCCTCCTGACAGAATGGAGACAGAAGGGAGGGACCGAGGCGGGAGGAGAGGGGAGGTGTGGAGGTTACAGACAGAACCTGTGACCCAATTGTGGCCACACCAGCTGTTTCCCCTCCACTGCCTCCCAACCACCGCCATCTCTGTGGACCACATCCTGCTAATTGGCCTATACTGCCTCACACACACACACACACAAACACACTGCTTGCAAAATAATATCAGTGAAATGGCTTGTTCCCAGTGAGGAAGAACATTTGCTGGTGCCTTAAGCTGTAGTTGCGTGATGATTGATAAGTCACAACATACTTCCCAGAAATATAAATGACTAGCTGCCCTGCGACCAACGCTGGCTAATGCCCGCCTTGACATGCGCATAGGCAGACAGACGGACAGAAAGAAAGACTGATGACTGACTGACAGACTGACACACATACTGCCACCAAGATTCTATGGAGGGGAAACTGAATTAATTGGTTTTCCCTTCTGTGGATAAGTCCTCAGAGTGGTGTGTACGTGGCGATAATGGTAGGTTGCAGTGACAGGCAGGTTATTTAATAAATCCCGGGATGTGTAAGGCAGAAAGGAAGGACACACACAAAACAGAGGGAGAATGATACTTCTTTTTGCTCTGTATCTTGTCTGCCATAGCCCACAATATCTACTCTGATTTTCCCTTCTTGCTGAAGACACTCAAACCTGCTCGAACACACACGCACAGCCCTAAGCATGCACCCACATAAATACACTTAATCGCTGACACACTCAGCCACTGCAGACACATCCAAGCATGCACAAGTAGGCTATAAAAGCACACACAGAAACATGCACAAGATCTTGCTCAATCAGTCTGATTTGTTTGTTTCCTCCTAAGCATTTGACGATTCCTCAAGGAGGAAAAAAACTTTGTATAATCAAGTCAATTATGTCATTCAATCAAGTCGAAAATCATTTCGAGCCCTTTCTCAGATCCATTGATTGCGAAGTCGTGCTGAATATTTGCTCGCTGCGTTCTATTGTGCAAATAAGCCATCTTTATTTGGAACGGCAGACCAGGCCATGGTGAGGTCTTTAATGCCACTTCTACAGATAAAGAGCAAAACAAAGTCCTTCACCTTGCTCGCTTTCAGTCAAGAAAAGAATGCAGGGCTTTATAGGGGAGAGCTGGTTGCATGTTGTCTCTGGACAAAAAAATAACAGTTTCTATTAATTTACAACAGCTCTTTTGTCTCCTTCAGGACATGGTACATTATGTGCCCGTGAAAAATCCATCCTCGGTGAAATTGTTTAAACTCAAGGTCAAGCGCTGGTGTTACAGGGACTGTATCAGCTGAAGGTGACCTTGACTGATGTGGAATATGACATGAGGGAAATGGATCTGCGCTCAGTGTGGGGACATTATCTGTGAAATGCTGCTACTGTATCAAACCGTGTTTGTGTGCGCACATGTGCACACGCTCGAGAGTGAGCGCGCCTGTCTGTGTGTGCATGTCCTTGTGCGAAAGGGTGCGCATATATGCCTCACTCTGCTGGGGGTATTGGTCATGAGAACAGCATGCAGAAACTGCTGCAGCAGACAGGAACAAGCAGCTGAATGTGAGCCTCTGCTGAATGAGCTGGGGGTGTTTCTGTCTGTCACACCACACCAGAATAATGTTGCCACAATATCAAAACCTTAATTTTGATTTCCCTTATATTTACAGATACTTTTTGGGGGGGGGGGGGTTGGGTTGCAGTGGGTGTTTGGTCATGGCAGCTGGTTGTCATTGCTTGTTTGCTCTGTGAGTAAAATGCATGGTGTTGACCAGGCATGGTGGGCTGTGTGAAGCCATTGCCATATCTTCAGTTGTTTGCTTGTCACACCAGAGATTTATTTGTCAGGAAAGGAGCCAAACTGGTGCCGCTGGCTTCTTTTAAGGCTCAAATTCCTGGCTGCTTTATAGACTGGAGTGCTGGCCATGTGGTATAAGCCACAGTGACTTTCAGTACGTTTACATGGGCACATATAACCCATTTATGTGGCTTATCTCGGTTATGATCAGATTGGAGATATGGTGTTTACATGCACACAGAGGAACTGAGATATTCATATTTCCTATATGCATTTCCACTGTGACTTTACAAAAACATAGCAGCAATGGGAGATGAGGGCAACAGATAGATAATATTACACTTAACATTACATTTACTACCTCTTGACAACTTAACCGCCTCTTCTCTGCTCTGATCGCCAGCAGCTGTCTGCTCTGAGCGCCGAGCACCGACTCTCTTTTGACCACACACACACACACACACACACACACACACAACATACTGAGCTTAAGTTATTCCTGAAAGGAGCTAACATTATGGTACCAGCCTGTCACTGTCACTACAGTACCACCACTTAGGACAGGGGAGCAGTACAGCGAGATACTAGGGGTGTAAATAAAATCGCCATTACGATACAATAGTATTTTGATTCTTTGGACAACGATATGACTTGTGCTGATATCACAAAGTCCATTATGTTCCTGGAGCTAGAACGCTAGAGCTGTTTGAATGTTTACGAAGAAGATGTGCTTGGACAAGCAAATGTGCCATGGGATTTTCTAAATCAAGGTGTATCTAAAAGATGACGATACGTATCAATATTTTCACTTTGCATTGATGATACTGCATCATTGATCATTTAATCGATACAATGATCCAGACTGATGTATATTTACACCCCTATAAGATACACAGCCCTTTCATTACTGAAAGACAAAACTCAGTTTCTGCATTACTCCAGAAGAGAGATGCTTTTGCTGCTGCTATTGTTAGTGTTTCTGTTACACATCTTTGCTGAAGTTGGAATATATAGCCGAGATAAGGTGTCTACATACAACAGCAGAGTACTCCAGCTAACAAATTTGACTTTCTCTTCAACAGGATAAGGGCTATCTGGATTTCTGAAAGCGGGATATGGTGTTTATATGCTCACACACATAAACGAGATGCTCCAAAAACCCAATCATAAGCAGGGTATTCTTGTCCATATAAACACACTTGCTGTCGGAGTGACAGGGGTCGCTATACACTGATCGTGTAATTATCATTAATGATGATATAAATTTTATTTGTAACATCTAACAACAAACATTTTGGTTAAAGTGACAACACTATGCAGGGTAATAGTAAAATAAAACAGTCTTACCTTCCCAAACTGTTCAAAATACTGCTTCACATCTTCCACTACTGTATTAGCTGACAAGCCACCCACAAATATTTTCTTTGTTCTTGTGACCATCTGGAAGGAAAAGGGGCGAGAGGAGAGGATTAGTGATGAGGCTTCAAATGAGTTGCACAACACCTTCACACAGCTTCAGACACACTGAGTGAGCATCACCTGTGACGGGGAGGATATTAATGAGTGAGGACACATTGTTGCTAAACAGGAATAAACGGATTCACACAACTGAATTTCAAAATAACACTGGTAATATAGCAAGGTCACAAATGCTGAAGGTATTGGCAGGACAAAAGAAAAAACCTCTTGGCTGAGCAAAGCAGTTCTGTGCATTCCCCCTCACAAATGACATTTCAAATTGAAGCTCTAATCAAAACAGACTGTCACAGAATTAAAGACCTCCATTTCATCCATAAAAGTTTCTGTTTATCTTTGCAAAACTTGAAAAAAAACCCCAACAACAACAGAAATAATTTATGGACTTTCAAAAAAACAATTAATGAGTGCTGGAAGATGGAATCAGAGTGCATTAAAGCCTCATTTAGTTTCAAACAGCAAGAATATTAAGGATTATTACCCACGGCATCAAAAAAGGGCACGAACATCTGCTGCAGAGAGCACATGCTAAATTTAGGAGGACAATTTCTCAGCAAAAATACAGTAACACGTCAAAGCCAGTGTAAAATCTGCGAGGGGACTATTTCTTTTTTGCACATGATTAAAAATTAACCCGTGAACTTATGAATTGGTAACAACACTCTCATCCTGAAGTCAGACCTCTGAAACAACCAACCAGACACACTACATTTAACATATCAATAAGACCATGTATTATCCAGACAAATTAAACAATAATGATATTTGTTTTATTTATAGGTCCTGCTTTCTTTTTTTAAAAGAACGACAGAAAAAATGTAAAGACATATAACACTGAGCCTCAAGCACTTTGTGTCTCTCTGGTACATATAGCCTTATTATTATGGTTATAGCTTCGGCCTGATCAGTCGTTGCAGTGAGAGGCTGCCCTGACACTGTGGCGAGGAGGACTTTCACCTGAGCCTCTTTCAGCTGACCTCTGGTAATAGATATACAAAGGTGATTGCACTGCAAATGATTTATCATGTCTGATGTGGACATAATGTTTCCGAGCTTGAGGCAATATCACTTGTGCCTGATCCACTACTAGTTACAACAATATGGGAGACTGAATGACTGAAGCTCTTGATTAGTACGGTAACGTTCCAACTGAGTCTGGATTGGCCTACAGAGAAAGGACAAGTGAATGGTAGGTTATTGTGACTCCAGGAACACATTTTCCAAGATATATAATCTTTAATGTGTCCTAATAAGCACCAGATCCATGCCACAAATTGAGAATTTACTAATATTATGTGGCATGTAATGATTTTTTATGCACTGCTCTGTAATTTTAATTGCAAACAAAATACATAAAAAAATAATAAAAAGCAGCAGAGAGAGTCATGGCTCTGATCTCCCTTGGCTTGCCAGAATCAAACCAAAACAAATGGTCAGGGCAGGATAAACATACTCCAGAGACGCACAGCAAACTATCAAGAAGGTTGAAAGAGTCTGCCTTGATCAAAATGCTGACCGAAACACTTTCGATCTATGAAAGAGGCTTAACACTGATGAAAAAAAGAAGCAACATTCAGCTCGAGCTGAAGTAACCATCTGTCAAGAGCTTTCCAGGTGCACACAGTCTCACAGGCGCATAGCCTGCACATATGCACACAGCCTCCCACACATGGGCCCTCTCTTATCCTTTTTTTTTTTTTCCTTTTTTTTTGCTTCTGTGATTTTTCATGTTTTTTTAATCATATTTTGTTGTTTTACAGAAAAATGAAGCCAACCTTTGTAAAAAAAAAAAATAAAAAAAAGAAAGAAAGAAAGAAAAAGAAAAAAAACTTAACGAAGATTTTTAAATATTTCAGTGGCCTCCATTTATAACTCCAATTTAAAAGTGAAGAAGAAAAAAAGAAAAACAAGCTCTGCACATAATATATACTTCAGGGCTAGAGGTGCTGGCGACTGAAATAAAAACATAAAAAAAAAAAAAAGTAAGGATGCACCGAAATGAAAATTTGTGGCCGAAGCTGAAGCCGAATAAAATTAAACGCTTGGCTGAATACCGAATACTGTTGTTTAGTTTTTCTTTAGTTTTTGCAGATGAACCCCCTCCAGATTAGTGTTGTCATGGTACCAAAATTGGGACCCACGGTACGATACCAGTGAAAGTTTCACGGTTCTGAGTAGTATCACGATACCACAACGAAAATGAGGCAGATGTGCCTTTTGTCATTTATAAAAAGATAAATCACTTTTCTATAATACATCAATGATATTTCAATGGAATAAATTACTTTTTGACTTATTCATACTTCAAAAACAGCATCAATGAGTGATTAACATAGGGGGGGTCAAAATAAAATAAATTAATAAAATAAAAATCAACCAGTCACCCTCCTCCCCTGACAAGTAAAGAACAGTCCCTAAAGTGTGGTGAGGTTTGTGGACCGTTACCTGCCACAAAGAGTAATGTGATCGGCCCGTTTCTCCTCTGACACGTCACATACCTGTGTGCCGCCACGGCTTGGCTGTCCAGGTACTTTTGGGCAGTCATTACGCCAAGAAGAGGACATTATTGGAGCCAAAATTCTCCGTTGCTGGTAAGCCGGAGCACTATGGCTGCCGTATTGCTGCTGGTTGAAATCTGTACTCGCACAGCGTGCTGAATGATTTATTTCGCACGCACAAAACTATTTTTAGTCGCAAATGCGAGTGCGTTGACGGACGGAGTAAAATATCGCCACACTGCTGACATTTTACTCCATCCGTCACCGCACACTGTTTGATTGCGTTATCAAAACACGCCGCTATTATTCAGCCTTGCTTTTCACTTATTCCACCGAATACTGAATGTGTGTTTATTTGCAATATTCGGCCAAAAATATTTGGTTACCGAATATTTGGTGCATCCCTAAAAAAAAGTAAACACAACAGTTTGTTTTACAGATCATACACTCAACCCATAAAAACTTAAGTATGGATCTTTTACTGTATTGCTATGAGCAACACATTTTGCACAGCACTGACAATGAGCAATAGGTCAAAGGCTTCAATATGCAACCACAGGTTGTGTGGTAATTAGCATACAGGTGTGCAAAATAGATTTAACCATCTGAGATGATCAATATAGGTGCAAATGGCATTACAAACAATATACAAAAATACAACTAAGCAACACACAGTGGAAGTCCCTCTGAATGAATTATCAGATACTCCTCACCATCCTGACATGCTAACATATTCATGTTGCCACGGTAACTGTGCCATGCTAACGTGATGAACTCCACGCATGTCAACAGGCGAATGTTAGCATGTTGGGTTGCTAACAAGGATATATGTTACATGCTAAATGTTAGCCAAATTACACATGCTAGCATGCATTTTAGCATTCAGCAAAGCCGTAGCCATGAAGTCAACATTAGGTGCCAAATCTGCGGGGTGGCCTGGGGGTCCCTGCGATGATATTATAGATACTTAAGTGACGATACAGAATTATTGTTATTTTGTGATACGCTGAGTATTTTGATTACACAATTGTGCTTTAATATCTTTTTCAACTGCAAATTATGTCCCCAAAGGAAAACCTAGCAAAGATCTGTTTTCAGCGTCATCTCTCTTCAGTCTTTTTTATTGCAGCATAACTTTCTGGACATAAAAAGCAAATGATTTTATTATTCTAGTAGAGTAACAAAAGTTAAATTCGACATGCAATATTATTAATTTATATTATAAAAAATATGATACTTGGCATTAGTGTATTGATGTAATATTGCCATGCAAAATATCACGATACTATGCTTTATTGATTTGTTCCCCACTCAAACTATGCAGCATACTAGACAAATATGCAATAAATGACAGGTACTACTGTCTACATAAATGACATATGCATCACATTCTAGTTTTTTCACTTTTAAAACATCTGAAAGAAAGAAAAAAACGAGCGCTTGGCGAGTCTCTGACTGATGAGTAGACTTTTCAGGGGCAGCCCAATATATATTTATATATACACATGCATAATTACTGCCCTGCCTCATAGCACAGCTGATGAAGAAAACAAACTCTGGTTTTTGTTATGATGTTTTTCTTTAAGCCCTACTGGTGGTAAGGATCTAAGTATAACTCATCAACAACTTCATCCAACAATTTTATTTCCTGCTGTGTAATGAGCATTACAGGCTCTCAGTGAGGCTTATGGAAGATTATGTTGTTTTCTTTCCTCCTTTCTTCACAATGTCTGACGGATACTGGTGGACATGCAAAATATCAACTGACCGGTTTAGGGTTATACGCTGGCCAAGACCCAGCAGCTGCATCATCCTCCACCCCACCTCCTCCTCCCAACATCATGCCTCAGGCCTCAGAGGTTATCAGCCTTGGATGCTGCCGCCGGCAACCCCAAGCCAGACAGCTGCTGATAAACTGGCTGTGCGAGTATTTATCAACATCACTCACTTTTATCATTGCCAATCTAGGTTTAAAAAAAAATAAACAAGTCAATGTTCATCTCTGCTTGCCTCTCTACATCAGCTGTTTGTCCTGCTTCCCTTCTGGGGCCACCCAGTCCCCGGTCATTTTTCGGCCTTGTTCCATCAGGCTACAACCAGTCAAGTTTTCAGCCTTGTCTTTATACTCTGACATGTCTGCCCAAAAGCTGATGGGATTGCTCGAGTCCTGGTACAACACAATTACTTTCTCTATTTTTCTCTCCATGGTGACAACGGACAGGCTGCATGGCTTTATATTGTGTCCCCCTATGCTTATAGCTATACCAGGTAGTGCAGGTTATTAATGTTTGTCTCATCTTTATGGATGTTTAATGCATTTTAACTAACACAAAAAGTAGCAGCTATTTCTTGACTACTCAAAAGAACTGCTGGTATATTTCTCCATGTAAATACACAGTAAGTGCAGTAACTAAATAACCAAGTTGATTGGATGGAATGACTTTGAAATTGCATTTAATTTGACACAGATCATTTTACATTTTAACGAATGCATTTCCTTTTTAACCAAATCACAAACAATAATAACGGCTAGGGAACAGAAAATTCCCTTCACTGCATCTACGGCAACATTAGTTGTGATCATTCGGGTCTGGCTGGCGTAGTATTTTAAAAGTCTTTTTCAACATCATTTCAATTCAAGCTGACAGATTTAAAAAATGGACCACTCTTCAACCCAGTTTTTCCTTTAACCCAATTTCAAACATTCAGTTATTTTTGCACATCCCTAAGAGACAGTAAGGAGAGTTGTGACTGTGCACGACTGAGTGCGTGTGCGCCTACACGTGAGTGTGTTTCTAATTTCTTGCGTGTGCGAGACTGTGCTTGCAAAGGGCTGCAACAATTACTGCCCTAGTGCATTACCATGGTAATAGAAGGCATGCTGCAGATACATACAGAGAGGCAGACAAAAATGTAAAAAGCTTCTGGGGCGCTCTTATCGACACCTGTTAGCAGTTTCTAACAATGACAGACAGAACAAAATGACAAACCATATAACTCTAACAATAGCGTGACCTTTTCAATGAGGTCATCAAGAAGAAGCTGCAGAAGCTATCTCATGATGCCTGTCACTTACATAATGAAGGCCAGCTCTAAACCTTCTTGATATTTCCAGGAGTGAGGAAGAGAGTTTAATTCTGTGACTTTTAGGACAGTCATAATGGCTTCTTAATTTTACAGAAAGCACAGCTCACAGTGACAAACCCTTGTAGCTTCAGTGCATCACATTCTGTTAGTTAGCAAATGGAACATTCAAGCCCAAAATAGCTTTTCCTTCGACTCTAAATCACTGCTACATAGTCCACATTGCAGAGCTTTAGCAATGTGTTAAGAACGTTTGCTATTTTCAGTCCACATAAAAAAAACAACAGCCTATTCAGGTCACGTAAATACTGTCCAGAGAGTGCTTAAAACTGACTGCTTTGTCCATACACCTCAACAACAATATCCTACTTCTAGCCTGCAGCATACACACACGGTGAGACACTCTTAGCAGTTGCTGACATCACACTTGAGTAGCCAAGAAGGATATGGAGGCTAACAGAGTGACAACACAAACCTGACACCTATTGAAGCCCCTGAGCTATTTAAATCATACATATCCATCAAAGCAAAATCAAACAAGCATTTACATTGCATGAAAAATACTTTATTTCTTTCATCAAAGAGAGATTTACTGCTCTGCTCTTACACCCTGCAGTGTTTTCTGGTGTGACCAAACGACCTGCGAATGGCAAAAGTCTGGCTCTATATGTGCTGGAGTGCAGGCAACATGTTGCAGCCTCATTAAGGTATAAAAATTGAGGTATGTGCAGTCTAATGCCTCAGTCTAATGTTCATGTTGAATATTCAGATTTTTCCTTGATGACTTTTAGACTGTGGCAATCTGTCTAATCATTCTGGTATATGGTCTGCAGGGGGGCAAAGTGTTTATCAGTGGAATTCTAGACAGAGTCAGCCAGATGGGTAAAAGTGTTGGTAATAGCTGAGTAGGGACAAACATTTGACCTTGTAAACTTAAACCTTTAAGTCTCCCAGTAACTTAAGAGGTTAATTTTTTGGCAAGCTTTCAGAGTAATCCAATTGCCAGAAAAATATGTTGAAGCTGTACTTTTCTACAAACCATAAGTAAGTTATATTTGTACATTATTGTGTCGCAGATTTATTGGAAGTTTATGTTTGAACAATGCTTTTTGTTAATGTGCAGTTCAGGCACAAAAACAACTGGATTATTATTTCTGGGTATTATTCCAGCAGGAAAAGTGGGGATGTCTCAGTAAAAACTAACCACTTTTGGTGCCACTATCCTGGCAGAAAAAGCAGCGATGTCTCAATACATGACAACCATATACAGCACCACTATCATGGCGGAAAAATGGAGATGTCTCAGTAAAAAACGACCACTTTTTGAGCCACCATCACGGCAGGACATGAGGTCATATCTTGGGGAAAAAAATGCTTTTAGTGCCACTATCATGGCAGAAAAACAGTGATATCTCAGTAAAAAACAACTGCTTTTCGTGTCTCTATCCAGGCAGGAAAAGCAGCAAAATGTCGGTTAAGAAAAACAACCTCTTTTGGTGCCACTATCCCGAGAGAAAAAGCAGCAATGGCTTGGTAAAAAACAACCAGTTTTCGTTCTTCTATTCTGGCAAGAAAAGCAACAATGTCTCGGTAAAAAACAACCACTTTTCATGCCACTATCCCGGCAGAAAAAACAACGATGTCTTCATTTAAAACAGACACTTTCATACCTAAAAAGCTGCTAGAAAGACAGCAGTGACTGACCAAATCAAAATCATTTTTGCTGGCTGATGGGCTCAAACACTTATCTGTAGCTAGGTGACACGCCATCCACCATCCCCTCCACCTACCGTTGATTACTTTTAAAACATTGATATGATTGCATGAAACCTGGAAATGTTACGTCTTTGTGGTTTGCCAACGCCAACATTTTCTTTTGGCAACTGAGCTTTTCATAGATAGAACCTAAAACAAATACTGCATGCAAAAAAAGCACACAATTTTTTTGCAAAACACACAACAGCAGTTTGGCTAGCATCCCTCTGACTCACTAAGCAACAGAGCAAACTTGGGACACATCTTTTTAGGCCATGCCAGGCTGATAATTATCAGACACTCAAGACCAGGCTGTTTTACTTTGATGACTCTGATCTACTGTCTGATTTGCATGTGTGCGTATGCTCAGTGAGTGTGAGTGTGTGTGTGTGTGTGTGTGTGTGTGTGTGTGTGTGTGTGTGTGTGTGGGTGTATAACGCCTTTCCTCTTCTCCTCACTAAGCGTAAACAATGCACCTCATTGCAAAGCCTTTATAATACTGTTCTCCTGGTTTAAGTGTGCCATAAAAGTAGGGGGCTGCTGCGAGTGCTGAGGAAGTTGAAAAAGATAAGCCTGTAGCTAATATTGCAGCATGCAATATCATTATTATTATTATTATTTGTGGAAAGTTTTAAGACTTCTACCTGTGGCAGCAAACAAAATTCAAAGAGCTCTCTGTGTTGCACCTCCAAAAAGCTATTAGTGTTTTGAACTTGCTTGCAGAACAGAGAACGCAAAGAGAGAGCGTGAATGTTATTAAGTCCCCAAGTGGGATATGAGAGGAAGATGAATATAGTGTGAAACAATATAAAACATAGGAGAAAAGCAGAGTGTAAGACAAAAAAAAATGTGTAACTTATTTATGCAAATGTTGAAATATTTACACACACTTCAGCTTAGATGCTTTAAGTATGTTGTCTTTTCAAGTCCATTCAGAAAGGCATGGCAATGATAGACAGATGGTGACATAGACATTTAATGGTTTTACTGGAAAAGTTGTAAGCTGACACCATTTTTGCTGAGAAGAGGGGAGGGACGAAAATGCTTATTATTAGATTACGGATCAATGGCGTTACTCTTTTTGTCTGCTTTCTTTCTAACGTCAAACTTGCATGTCCTTGTGTTCTTTAATGTTGGGGTGTTTAAATAAACTACCCCTTAATGGTAAGGGCTGTTTTCACACACTAAAATGGTCATTATCAATTTCAAAAACATGAATCTAATGGATAAACTGCTGCTTGCAAATATTCTAATATTTTGGGGACTATTTACTGAGCATATTGCAAATAAAGCTCTGGAGAGCAAAATTTCGCACCTTCTCGTTTTTTTAATTTAGCGGCATATTTATTCAGGCTGCAGATGTAAACGAGCTCAGCATCTATTCACCTGATTTGCATGAAGTGCCTGTTTTGATGCGTGTTGCACATGTCTGGAAAGCAGTGGAGCGCAAAAATAAAAGGTTTCTCCTGCTGAACTTTGATGGGTTGAAGCAAAGACACTTTTGGAACGGCGAGTGTGTATTCATCCTACAAAAAGGAGGCGTTCCAGGAGGAAATATTAGCTTAACAGCTAAATGTCATCACCCTTGCAAAAAAAAAACCATTGATGGAATGAGTTATAAAAAAAATCAATTTATAGTAAAACTTTTATTTTAAATTATAGTCGTGACTGGCTGCTTTAATCATAGCACACTGAGCTGAAGCTTCTGTGAGCCTTTAAAAGTCAGTTAAACATATTCAAGCAGGAGGTCACAGAGGGAGGCTATGTGAAAAAATAACAGGTTGTTGCATTGCTGCTCTTCTGTGTTGTAGCAATAGATGGAGAGATGTAGTGAACTATCTTCATAATGCATCTTTTAATTTTCATCTCTTTCATTCAATGCTTGACCTGGCTTTAGTTTTTGTGCGTACAATAAAACAGCGCCGCAAATCCTACAGCTGCTTTTCCTAGACGTAAAATTTCAAACACAGTTTCTTTTGGTGCAGTTTCCAATCTGCGGTGGTGAATCAGGCATGGTGGCTTTTTGTATGAATTTCCTTTTCCTCCTCCCATAGTTGGTACATAACGACAAATGCAATTTGACTGTTCATCCTTAGTGTCATTAAAGGAAAATCAAGGACCACTTTTGCAATGCTGACACACTGAAACACTTGAGTATTTGAAATCATTACTGAGGTATTTGTTAATATTTAACCATAGAAGAAGATCATCAAACACTAAATGCAAAGTTTCAGCTACAAGCTCGGATCTAGTGACCTTTGGCCTCGTGTGTTCATGTCTGAAATGTCGGGTAAACTCAATGCTACATCCAAACTAAATCATGGACATGTGAGTTTGGATGAGTTGCTGATCAGGTGGCTTCAATTGTCTAATGTCAACAATTAGGTCAAACATGAAAAACACGTTATCAATCCGCTTGGCGAGGGCTGCTTCAACCACAGGTGCTTTGTCCGTGTGCATCTGTTTTCCATCTCCATCATTAGCAGACATGATTGGTTCTTGTTGTTTGAGTAGACTACACAAGGTTGCCTGAGGAACACTAAATGCTGCTGCTGCATCTTGTTGGCTCGTTTTTCACAATTTGTCTTAAGCTTTGACGTGTTTCATTGAGAAAACATGATTCTTTTTCCCCCTTGTCATGACTTCAGTTTGCACTCGGCTGCAGCCTCAGGTAGCCTGCCTAAAGCAGATGGGTTAAAGCAAGGCAAAGTATCATGTAAAGTAAAATTAAAAATATATATATCTTTTAAATGATAATAACAGAATTACGGCAGTTCCCAAAACAAACACTGTAATGGGACTATGGGTTTAAAAAGTACTTGTACAGGAATGACTCTCTGCTTTTTGATGCATGCACGTGGCTGATCACTGCAACTGTGGTCACTATGAGCGTATTCCATGTATTTTTGAATATGCGACTACATGAAGACGTAACTAAAAGTAACTGAAATTGAACATCTTTAAAACTATAAATTGCAAATAAAATCGAACAATCAGAAATCAAAATTCTCTATCACCTATGAATATGCTGCTTTTTGTAAAATGTTTCTACAGGACACCATTTATATTGACATTTTTAAATAATATATCAACGTTATGAAAATTATGTATAAATAAGAACACAGCTTCAGAAAGGCTTACACTGCTATTGTTCTTACCTCCACTCTTTCCTTTAATCTCAGCAGAGCTTCCAAACCTTTTCATTCTGTCATATTCCTCATTAACTGACTCTGCCTTACTGCAAATTTGTTGTTAGTGGATCTTTCAGTCACCACCCTCCCTTCTCCAACACACACACACAGCACATGCACGCCGTTCTCCGAGCCAGTTCTCAGGCAGGTCACTAAGATCACACATCCAGCTATGATTACAAGGTGTAAGCCTTTATCATGGCCCCCACCTCTCACACATACGGGCTCACAAACAGCTGTAAACACAGAGCCCCAGACAGGGAGGAAGCAGACGGGGGATTTCGATGTCATTTCTCATACCTAAAAATAATGGGACAGATAGAAAAAAGCCATCGCACTTTGTTGTATAAGCCACAATTGTTATCGCTCTAGCAAGGGGATATAATTACTGGCATTCAGATCCCGTCTGTGGCCTCGTTCATAAGCAACCAGAAAGCACCAGAAAGCATCTGTCAATGCAATGTAGTATGATCAAAGGCCTAGACGTTGTGCAGGCACGATGGGCACACACACATCCACACACACACACACACACACACACAGGGAAAACATGGCCAGTCCAGGTAAACACTGCCTCTGCTCATTTGCATCACTAGAGCTGACTCACAAAGAGAAAACACAGCCAATAAACAACAAACAACAGCACAATCACTTTTGCTTCGGAGGGCGTTCTGCACACGATAGAAAACAGGAGCAAAGCACAAGATAGTAAAGCGGGATTAGATCATCAGTGAGAGAAAGCGGGGAAAGCTGAGCGATAAGCAGCAGTGCCGTCTTTGTCCAGCTACAAGTTGAGGACGAGGGGGCACCGCCTGGTCCAGTTCCAGCTCCCCTACATGCCCTTTTAAAAAGTGGTCCAATCTCAGCTCTAGTGCGCATAAATAGATCTGTAATTGCTTATTACAATACAATTAGGGCAAAGGAGATGAGAGAAGGAAAGATGCTTAGTGCAAATGTGGAGTGACAGGCCCAAGCACCCAGACCCAGGATTACAGTGGCCATTTGCACAAGGACAGAAAATGAGCGCGATAAGAGAGAGAGACAAAGAGGGAGGAAGAGAAAGAGAGGGAGAGAGACAGGAAGAAGGAGTTGGGGGGTGGGGAAGGGCTGTCAAGCACAGGGCAGAAGCTAATGACAACTCTGGCTTCAACTTGCAAAGACGTCTTTGAAGCCCGGCTCTGATCAGAGCTGTGATTGCCACCGCTGCAGGGCCACCACTCCTATATTAACCTACACTAACAGCTATTCAGTGAAAGTCACAGGCCCTTTTCAAAAACTGACTTCTGCTAGAGCTGGCCATCTGTGGAATGGCCCTGTGAGACGGCCAAGATGTGAGTAAGGGACACGCATGTAAGGGACACTGTTTGCATATGGCCCTGCTATAACAGTGACAGTCAGGCTGAACATGGGGCCGGTTAGAGCTGATTAGCTGCACTTCCCTCCTCAACCCACTACAGTTATGAAGATTGATAGAAGCAGCTTAGAGCTGATTATAGGGCCCTGGAGATGCATGGGCCCATACCCAAACAGCACATTCACACTGCATTCACAATGAGCACAGCATGCGATCGCTAGGCACAGGCCGGGCATTAAGCAAACGTTACAGCAATAAGAGGCAAATAAGAGAAATGGACAATGCCAGGAGTGCTCTTAAGAGCTTTTTTGGAAATATGAATATTATGCTAAGTAGATGCTTGCTTGTGGGCAAATCTGGGACATTTGAGCAAGCACGTTATGAACATTTAACAAATTTCCAAGACAATATATTGCAAACATGACTGGGTATCTAAAACTCACTCCAGGGTTATGAGACACAGCACGCCTTCATGTAGCTGTGGAGGTCTATTTAGCATGCAGAACACTGAAATTAATCTCATTTTGACTTGAGCCAGTCGTGCTTTGAAATACAAAACAAAAATATCCAAAAAAATCCATAATAATCTTTAATAATACAAATATCTTGGTCTTGCTTATGTCCCACAAAAGTAGTTCATTTTAAGGGAGTTCTTGTACAGGAAAAAATTGACTGACAGACCTCCCAGTTCACTGTATTCTAGTTTAATGTCACAGAAATGTGATTGGGTAACAAAATTGCTGTCACTTTGTCGGAAAAGCTCATTTTCAGATTCATACTCAGTCTTAATGTTTCTACTAGAACATGTTTACATGCTGCAATTGTCAAAAAAACACTCTTTTCCTCAAACTGTGCTGCAACACCTGTATTCACCATCTGTCTGAGACGCTCTGTTTAGCGCCTGTCTCTTTAAGGCCCCCTCCCGAAAAAGCCCAGTCTGCTCTGATTGGTCAGTGTTTCTGGGTCTTCCATTTCTCAGCATTTCTGCACTATCATTGCAGCTGGGGAATGACCGTAATGGAGAATAGCTGCACTTTTTACTGTGGAAAAACACCAATAAAAGCTTCTGAACACAACGGCGCATGTTCCAGCAGGAACGTGTTTGGAAATCAGACAGAAATTAATAACATCAGCAACCCTTGATGTTAGCATGTAGCTTCACTTAGCAGCGTAGGCTACATGCAGTAGTGTGTCTGGAGCAGATGACCATATAAAGAAATCCAGCACACTATGACATCATACTGTAGCCAGAAAAGAAAAAAAAAGTGGAGGAAACTTGAAGTTTTTGCTCACACAAATTACTTTCACATATATTATTTGAAACTTTGTCCATGTCTAATGAACAGACTTTATTGTAACACTATATATGTAGCCTACAACACAAAATATGAAAAACCATAATAGGCTCCCTTTAGGTTTCTTTCTCTTTTATAATGAACATCACTGTTGAACTGTTTCAAAAACAAAATGTTTTTTTTCTAGAATTACTAAGGAGTCTTGCGTAAATGCACCCTGTGGAGTTTTTGACCACTAGTATTGCTATGGAGCAATACCGGTTTCACACTATTCCGCTGTTCACCAGTTGGTGGCACTAAGGTGAAAAGAGGTGTAGCAAGGTGCCACATAGGCCGAAAAGAAGAAGAATATTAGCCAGTAAACAAGGATGTGGGATTTTTATGTGGAAGGAAAAGCACTGAACTTTTGTTTGTTTACAAGAAACTCATCAGGCTCAATCGCTCATAAAGACATAACTTGAAGTCAGCTCCATAATATCTTTTTTTCACTTTGAGTTCCAGTTACGTTTTAAATCATAAAAACCTTTTTTATTAAATGTGTAATAATGAGGACAGAACATGGGGAAAATATGTGGACCTCTATGAATCCTTTAAACCCTCTGCAGAGGGCTGAGCAGTTCTCAGCTCACTGACATAGTTTGATCCTCCCCTCAGTCCAGCTTAGCACGCAGAGGAGACAGAGTCAGGACCCTGCAGTCACTTTTAGCAGCTATATTTGGGACTGGGCTCTGTTCTTTACACTATCGCACCTCCCAGTCTACTTTAGGCCTCTGCTGCCCTCTCTCTGTCTCTGAACTTGCACCAGGTTGCGGGTCCTGCAGTTTTGTTGTGTGAGTTAAACCAAGTTCATTTCATTTATATTTCACGTACAGTGTGTCAGTAATCCTTACAGACGTGACCTGGGCCAAGCCTTCCAAAAAGACGAGCGGAAGGTAGATTTAAAGAATGCATTGCAAATACAGTTTCAGTGTATCGTATAAAGAAAGCCTTAGAGAGAAACATCAAAAAGAGGAACACAGGCAGAGTGTTTTAAAAAATCATCAGCACCATCGAATGTGTTCATTCCAAAGTACAAAATGTGAAAACCTACAAATTGAACAATTATTATCATAAAGCAGCTTTTGACACCTAACAACAGAGAGTACTAGAAAACATTTCAACACACATGAAACAGCGAGCGACTGTGACTGTGCAACAGAAACATTCTCTCTATAGTAAATAATCTCTCTGCCTCAGCTGTTTGAGTGGCAGCCTTTTCAATAAGTTGATGTTCTCTTGCATGACCCTTGACACTGATAACAAATGTTAATTTTTGTAACAAGACCCCAGTCTTGGTACTGACAGTAAGTACTAGAGGGGAAAATAAATGGGATTTTAACTTCCAATTACAATAATGGCTTTTTGTGACAGGCCCTCCAACTACACACCTTACTCCCCCCCCCCTCCTCTCTCCCTATCACATGCATTGTAGGACAATAACACAGCTAATCATCCAAATCACCATCTTTGGAAATGTGGTCCTGTGACTGACATGATAAGAAAAGGAGGAGGAGATAAACAGCAGAAGGTTAGGCCACATAAAAGCAGGAATATCCTAGTTTCTGGTAGGTGGGCAGGTAACCTTGACGTGCACCCTCTCTGTTGTCCAGCTCCATTTCCCTCTTTAATCCTCACTGTCATGAATCTATATTTTTGGTGCTGAACAAACCAAGCAAAATTATATTAGCAATTATTTTGCCAAAAATTGTGATCATAGTTTTTTTATGTGTATATAAAGACTTTTCAAATCTTACTCTTACTTGTAGGATAAATAAAGTCCTTCCCTTTCCGCTGATTAAATCCTGCATCCATCTAACATTATGGTAAGACAGCTACATATGTTTTAACGTCCATATTGATTACATGGAGAGACTAGAGAATGACCAATGACATCATAACGACATATTAGTAGAGCACAGACACACAGCTCAATATCTGCCTGACATCATAAACTTCAGTATCACCATTGCAACATTTATTTTCCCATCTTGCCATTCCCTCAGACTGTGCCGTGCCGTCCAGAATGTGATTTCCGTCTGCCTGATTCCATGTGAACGCAACACCAATAACAATTTTAACAATCCAGTCACTCTTCAAGCTGAAATGCAACATTCACTGCTACAAGAATCTTTAATGCATTTCTCTGTTTAATATCCTTAAAGTTAAAATATTTGTGTTTTGGACTGTAGGTCGGACTAAACAGGCTATTTTAATACGTTGCCTTGGGCTCTGGAGAAAATTGTGAGGGGCATTTTTCACAATTCTCCCTCATTTTAGGGACAAAAGGATTAATTGATTGATTGATGAATTGATTAATTGCGAAAATAACTGGCAAATTAATCAATGATGAAAATAATCGTTAGTCACAGCCCTAATTAATTATGCAACCATGTAAATGGTTTAAGCAGACTTTAACTCACACAGGCAGCAGCAGCATTGTTGTCTAAATATAAATGCAGCCACATATGACTAACTGAATGCAACCTTGTTAATCATTTATAAGTAAAACAAACTCCAGGCAACTGCCAAGATGATGGAAACACAATTCATTCTACTACAAAGTTAATTATGCGCTTCATTGTGTTCCAAAAATAAACTGTTAAGTGTGCATCATTATGCATGGCTACCAAGGTCATCAGGCATTCAGTATCTTCAGAGACACGAATTCAACTTGCCGTTAGCGGCGTCTTGGGTGTTACATATTTCACTGTTCACCTCTAGGACAAGAATGTCAGTTTTCCTGACGGAGGAAGCCGCTCAGGACTCTCGCGCCATGGTGCCGCCTGCACTTAGTGTCACATGCGACGCAGTGAGCTGCTGTGGCTGAGGTGACTTTCATCTTTCTCATTTTAATGGGCAATCACAGTCAGTCCCTTCTGTTTATTATTTCACTTTTTATCTATTGGCCATTTGGGTTATCTGTTTATATTCACATGTACACTGAATCACACACAGTTATTTCATACAACACTATAGTTATTACGTAAAAAATCTGGAAATGTCACTTCCTCTATGAATCCAAATATTTACATATTTGGTTTATCTTTGACACTGAGAGCCATGAACCACAGTTACAGGACATAAACACAGACACAGACACACAGCCTTTAGCAAAGTAAAACACATTGACATGATTTAGTTAACTCAATAAAAACTTACAGCATACTGTGATAATCTGGACACCTTGTATAATCATATGTCGTATATACTCTATAATAATTCTTTACTAAATCTTTGGCTGGTAATTACTAAAGTAATACATAAAAATACTGTGGCTTTAAGAAAAGTGGGTCTGCTCTGACACCACCCGCCATTCACAACAACCCTGAACCTCTGTTTCAATGTGTCCTTTATGTATGCACTTTATACATAATGGCAATTATGCCTAAGAAAAGCTCCAAGAAATAGGTGTTTTCATAACAAATTAATAACCATGATTTCTCAGGCTGAAGGTTATAAAACAAGATCATTATCTTTCACATTAAAAAAATACATTCCCTTTACTTACTGTCTCGTACTCTGCTAGCTACCTTAAACTAACAGCAGCACTTTCAGGACTGCATGTCATTGTTGTGCTGTCAATGCATTTCTGACAGTGTTTTTAGTCACCCCAGACAATGGTTGTGGTCCACTTAATTGATGTAATTAATGTTCATCATGTTGAGTGTTTGCTGAACGACTTCTAAACCCAGAGCCTCTCGGCTCCTCTCAGGAGGGGAATTGGGCGAGCATGAAGCACTCGAGTTTTTTGTCATGCTTCACAGGAACCTAGAAATGAGTGGAATAATTCTCAGCTCTTAAGCATGCTCAGAAGAGCTCAGCAGCAGGGCTCAACTAAGTCATTCTCCATGGCGTGGATCGCTCCCAGGCAATCCTGACCAGCCGGCGTCCGGTTACCTGGACACACATCCACTCGCCCCACAATACGCAATCATTTAGTGGCAGGTGATGCATGGTAGAGCAAGCACAATGATACTGACTAGATGTCATGTAAGAGGGGACTGTTTACACTCTGTCGCACTGTGGCAGTCTGTGTGTGGCGATGCTGCGAAGCCTTGTACTGTCCTTGATGCACCTCGTGCTGTCTGGAGGTGATTGGAGTAAAGCAGGAGAGGAGGAGATATAGCAGAGCTGAGAGGAGGAGAAGGAAGTAAAATCTTACTTTGTGTGGTGGAAGATATTTTGTTCTCTCATCTCTAGAATTATATAAACTGCTTGTGGCGAGTGGAGGCCTCAGCTGCGGTGAAAATAGGCCTCACTCCCTAACAATCTACTCCACATCTCCAAATCTTCCATCTCTGCCCCTGAGCGGTGGCAGAAACAAACAAAAACCTCCTGCTCTCCACTCTTTGTCTGTATTTCATTTCCTCTGAGGAAGAGGGCTCTCTTAAAATATTCAACCACTTTAAAGTGGCATGTCACACTGACCAGGCTATTTTCTTTGATGAGCTCTAGTCCTAATCCTTCAATGATACATCTTCTTCCAACTCCATCACTCGAGTGAGGTACCCTACAGAATAGTTATTGGTTGAAGAATCTGTGGGGGGAAAAAAGGGAATTGCCGGGTTTCCAAGCAGCTCGAACACATCAGGCGTATAAATGAAGCTGTGTGACACTATGGTCAAATGGATTTCTGCACACACACCCTTAACATGCTGCTGGGCCACAATCTGAGCCCCCCCAGCCTTGGCTCAGCCCACCTGCCCCACCTACGGTGTAATTCACTCTCCAGCTAAAGCCGGGTAGTAGGCCTGACCCCGACAGCTCTGGCCGTCACTTACTGCTGACCTCCAGCAAGGTGCCAATGAAACATGTCCATTGAGTGGTGAGCCGAACAAACTGCCTCACCTGGCTCCTGCTGACAGCTCAGCATTTTAAAGAGCGGTAACGGATCAACACCGGTTGATAGCCGCACAGCCATGCCGCCTTGCCTCCAGCCAGAGAAATGCACTGCAGCAAAAGCCTACACTTAGAAGATGAGGGGGGTTAATTCTGACACTTTAAATATTAAACCAATGAAAATATTAATTTCAATGCAATAAACAAAAAAAAAGAGTAATTATCTAATAATAATGCAAATATGGTGAGCGTAGAAGGTGTTTGCTTGTTGTGCTGAGCCCTAATCGTTTTTGACAGTGGCGGTCGGGGGGGGGGGGGGGGGGGGTATTGGCGGCCTTTCGCAAAGAAGCAAATCAAGGCCCCCTAACACCCCCTGGTGTCGTTTTTCCACCTATTTTTTGTTTCTGGTTTTCTGGTATTTGTCATTTTATTGTGCTGACGGTTACACCTAATGTCTGTTTGACAGTAACAGGTAGCTAGCTGACTGTCCTTGCTAAGAGTCCAGATGTCATATCTGACCCCACTCAAGGTTTTTGGAGGCAATGGACTGCCCTGTATAGTGCCTTTATGGGAGGTTTATGTGGCTTGTATTTATCATTGCATAATTTGCGCATGAGTGGCCATCATGGGGCCCCTTTGCAAAAAAAATGTTGGGAACCCCAAACAGTTGCCTGGTTTGTCACTCCTGATGGTGTGCCCCTGCTTTTTAACATTATCAGCCCAGTCTCATTCTGAACTCATCAAATACTGCCGCTTTATCAGTGATTTCAGTGTCAGACACCAATGCAAAAATGCACTTTTCGTGGCAGTATGACAGCCGCTGGGTGGCGTCTGATTATATCTCTGCCAGACTGCATCAGTTTGAAATGTTGCCGGTAACAACGTAATATAAGGAGCTAGAAAGCTAGACCCAATGGGCAGGTGGGAAGGGAGGTGGATGGGTCCAACAAGCCCTGGACTTTCACCTGGGAGCCCGCTGTTCTCTTCCCATGTGAGTGATGAGCCAAACCATGATGTTTTTCCTAAACCTAACCTCATGCTTTTGTTGAACAAGGAAATTAAGAGAAATATGAGTTGTTTTACTAACATTGTAAGTTTATTTTAAAAAAGACTGTATGCATCTAATGAGCAGAAACTGTACATTCCCTGTAAAAATGGAAGTGTATTTTTAAAATATACTGTGCATATAACAAGCTTAAATAGACACTATGTCCCACACCCTCCACAACAGATACAGGAGATTTCCATACATAGACATGAAAATCCCAAAGCAGAGATATTTAATGAGTTGGGATGAGAACTCATTGGATTTTATATGACATCTTAGAAAAATGTCATTTGTAATCAATAATTTAACTGTTACTTTCTCGTAACCATGCAAACTACATCTGTAGTTGCAAATGGTGCATAATGTTTCCATTTCAAATTGAGCTTTTGTTTAATTGAGACATTTTACAACAAGGAAACATAAGACTTGAGCAATGTTTGCTCATGATAACAAGTCACCAATCTGATAATCCTTGAGCCTATCCATTTATTCTGGCTAGCATATTAGCTAACAATTGTCTCCTTACAGACACAGGGTTACATTGACATCCCTAAGGCCTCCATTTTCTGTCCATCGGTCCAATTTAGGTCCAAAATTTACTGGCGTTTAAGTCAAATTGTGGCTCTCCTTTCGCTCTCTTACTTCTAGGCCCTTGTCACACCAAGCATGTGCTATAAACTGGGAGCGGCCACCCATGGTTTTTCAGGAGCCCAGCATTAACAAGCCTTTCACATAACCAGAAATCTCATTTCAAAATATTGCAAAATAGAGCTTTGAATAGGTGAAGTGACTTTGTGATAAAATATTCAGGAGAAGAAAAAAGGCTGTTTCAATCATGTGAAAAAATACTGCTTTCATGTGTGAGAATAATAAAAAAGAAGTTTATCCTGACATTTAAAAAAATGAAAAATAAAAGATATGATGTACAAAAAAATTGCACTTGTTTGGGTGAGAAATCAAACTTTCTTGATCCACTTTGTAGGTGTAGTTTTTAATTTTAGAAATAAGCAGGCTTCAGTTAATAATATTAGAAAATTTGGAGCAAAGTGTTTAGTTTTTGCAAGAAGCAGACAGATTGCCTCCTCTGAGTGTTTCAGTCATTAAAATGATAGCAGCCACAGTGCATTTTTTTGCACAGAGCCGAGATCCAGTAATATTTAAACAAATGAGAATAAAGCCCCAATTTTACAGGGTCATAAAAGCTTATTAGAGCGTTAGCACAGCGTCCCTCTGATCTTTCGCTCTTTCGCTACCTTTGCTTCTCCAATTCAGTGAGAAAAATTAGCCTTTTTGTCCTGCAAATATTTTGACCTTTATAAAATGGAGCCAGTGCGACTGCAATACTTCCAAAGATCCAACTATTCTTATTTCTGAATACACTGTTTCTTTGTCGCCACTTTCTCTCCCTGTCTGCGCCCTCTCAGCTGTGCAGTGCATCGTCATTTACATAAACGCACGTGATTGAACACTACGCAGCAACCGGAGGACCCAGGCGGACTAATAACAGTCCATTCTGCATCTGACAGCTCGCTCTCCGTCAGGTGAAACTCTGGCTGTGGTTGAGTGTCTGACTCGGCTTGTACCCACAAAACAGCAACATCGACGTCAACAATTCCGAGCGTGAGAAATAGGAGGTGCGGGGAGAGTGTGTCAGATTAGAGTCCATTGCATGAGTCTCACGCTCACTGCGGGAGATTTGGCCTAAGGCCATGTTCCAGATTTGGGGGAGTTCCAGGTGTTAGTCAGCACAGTTATCCAGCTTATCAATCCTGCTTCATGAGTCAGGCCTTTGCTCTTGCTTCTGTCACAGCGAGCAAAACAAATTCAAATACAATCACAGTTAACTAATACCCTGACACAAAAAGCACCACAATGAGCTAAAAATGGAAACTGGCTAGTAAATTGCAATATTAGTAACCCTGCAGGTAGTGAGAATGGACAAGACTTTTCACACACACACACACGCATGCACACGCGCACACACACAGCAGTTCAGGGGAATGTCAGCCAGTGTTTTTAGGCTCTAATAAATCAGCGATTTGATGTTCTGTGTGGTTAAATCATCTTTAAAAATAAGCTCATGACTCTTTCACAACTTCAAACTGACTCACTTACAGCATTTCATTTCCAAAGGAGTCTATTTAATGAATTTCATTTCCTTGTGCATAAAAAATGTGATAATAGATGGGAAATTCATTACAGAGCATTATATTACTGTCAGGTAGCAGTGGCAGGAGATGTATGCTACTGTTAACCAATTCATTTTGAAACTGAAATTTTGTACTTCACAATGCTAATGCCAGTATATCAAGAAATTATAATATATAAATATATACACTATACATAGTGCATACACATGTAGGCTAATTCATTTTCTTTAATTAATTTGTCATTATCTCCCAGTGTCCTTCCAAACCTCCTACAATGACAACACCTTTATATAAGCCTATAATAATAATAATAATAAAATAATAAAATCTGCAAAGGAACCTCTATGTCAACAAGACTACTCAACCATGTTGAAAACAAATGAACTCTTAACAAACTATTACCACAAAAGTTAACACACACACAGACATAAAGACTCCTTTTCAGAAAATTGCAATTGTTGCCATTTCTAGCAATTTCTTTATCCATCAATTACCTTGCTGTGTCCTGACTTCATACCAAAAGTTAGGTCAGGTTGTTTCATTCATAGAAATTGTCTCAAAACTAAGCAAAACTTTTCTGAAAGGTTCCCCATGGAGTTTACGACCTCTAGCAGCGCTATGGGGATGTTTCTCTATGAGTGGATCCCCGTTTTGTTTATCGTGTCCACGCTTGCATGGGGAACGCACGGTGGGGGGCGCACAGGGACGCATAAACATAACTTTTGTTTGTTTACAAGAAAACTCCACTGGGCCCCTTTAATGCACTCTTGTTTTTGAAAGCAGAAATCTCTGGAGCATGTGCATTGTGACTTATAGGGTAATCAGACTTTTCTGATCCCAAGACACACACACACAGGGCAACCCCGTTCTAATGTAATGCTGGGCTCAATTTAAGTCTTACTATAAATTCTTCAGCACACAACATTTGTTGTTCTTTAATTAAATTAGATGGTAGACCTAGAGCTAACAACAATTGCTAATCACTTTGCTCTAAGCTAAAGGTAGCCTAAGGCTTAATTTGATCTAGAACAGAAGAGGTCAAAATAACACAGTGTTTGTTCAAGGCCTTGGATAAGTTTTGCCCTTGGATTTAATATGTGAAATGTGAAAAATGGCTAAAGAAGTGCAAGGCAAGGCAGTGAGTAAATCATGTCAACAGCATGTCTCAGAGTCATATTATGCTGTTCTAAGCTATCTTACATGTGGTTCATCTTAAGCCTTTGCCATATATATTCACATGGTTAACATTACAATTACAGGAGAGCTAAAAGCTTCATAAATGTGAGGTAACATTTGTGAAAGATCGAGTATGCCTCCAATACATCACCCTTGTCGCAAGGCACATGCCAGCTCATCATGCACTAATACAACATATCACGCGTGTGTATGGTACAAACACACACATACAAACAGTCCCACACAACAGTCACTTCTTGTCTGTCTGCACAGTAGCCAACCGTAGGCAGCACAAGAGCTGCAGAAAACAGGCTTAGACACACAGTTCTACATGAAAACCCTTCTTTTCCATGAGCTGATCCTTCTTTGTTCTGCATAAATGCCAATTACATAATTCTCTCTGGCATGCAAATCAGATTAGATGAGGCCATGGCAGATCACCTATACCGCTCGGTCTAGTGCTGCTGCCAAATCCACAAGAATAGAATATTTTGGGACACCACATTTCTGTGCATTTAACAATTTAATCAGCTTTTTATTCAACAAGCATAGCCTATATATCATTCTTAATGTAAAAAAAAAAAATCATAGTTATAGCATTAATGATTTTCACAAAGTCACTATGTCTTTCAGGTACACGGAGGCCACTATTTGTGATGCAGGAGGACATATTTGGCATACACATGGTGGTATTTGATTAAACGCAATTTGAAATTTTGATAGTGAAATATCAAGGGTATTATCAAATGCTAGAGATGTCCAGGAGTATACATGACGTACTATATCAGGGGGATATTTGTATGCTGAGAAGAGACACTGACATTCAGCTTGTGGGCACTAATACCCAGAATCACGCTGGGAAAGGGAACCAATGCAAATTAGCAAATCGAAGGAAAGTGACACTATGCTGTTGGCTGTAGGAAGTCATCAGGAAAATGTTGCGGCAGTGCACAGTGCAGTCAAGAAAAGCACAAAAGGCCTCTCACTATGCCTTTCTGTGTTTGCGTGTGCAAGGGCGCATGTGTGCACTTCCTTGTGTGCGTGCGTGTGTGTGCATGTGTGTTTGTCTGTTTGTTTCAGCCCAGGGAACTAAAGAGCAGAACAAACCAGAAGTTGCCTGACAGCACAAGACCCTACCCAAAGTGAACTTTGAGGATGCGGGGACAGCTGGTGGAGGAGAGTGGAAAAAAGAGACAAAAATGGAAAGCAGAAATAAGGCTGTTGCGACTGCAGTGCATTACTCATGACTTTGGGAAGAGCTTGTGTCAGAAATCTCTTACTATACCACACAGAACATACTTTGACTGTATTTATTCATTTATGGATGGACCTATATATGTATGCATTGTACAATAAGTGACAGGCGGAGAGTGGGCATCCACTATGCGAAAGCACCTATTCACCACGGATGTGTGTCTGAGAGACAGGACACTATAAGACCCACCAATGAAAATCAGGCACTAAGAAGGTGTCGATTTATGGGGGTAACATCAGTATTGACCAATATTCACCTCGTTGACATTTATCGACAGAAGAGGTTGATGTTTTGTTTTTTTTCTTTTGTGTGTGTGTGTGTGTGTCACGTCAATATAGCACAGGCTAAAAAGCAGGGCTCGAGACTAACAGCGTCCTGTTGTCCCACGGATAATAGAAAAAGTGTTTGGGACAAACAGAGATCTTCCCAGGACATCTTGTGGACAAAAGGATGCAGTAAAGTCACTATGCGTGTCAGGGGATGCACTCTATTGTCTCCGTGGTAATGTTACACTGTGAACAACTAATCTGTGTTAAAATCAGCAGGTGGAGAGCTAGCAAACGTTAGCTGTTAGCAGCCGGAGGCCAGAACTGAGAGTTCATGGAGGTTGCACTGAATTACATAATGATGCGTTCAAGCTCTGTTCAGTAAAAATGTGCATTGGGTGAAGGGAAATTATAATGTTCTCATGATGTATTCAAATGGAATCTTGTAAAATGTAGTTTTTGGTGGGGAACTTGAATAAATACAATTGTTTGAAGGATATAAGAGAGGGAATCATGTTATATTATATAGAGTCAAAACTAAACAGGCTTTTAAAGAAGTTATTTTCAAAAACATTTTATATAAAAAAAAAGGTTATATTCAAGGTTGTTTCATAAATGTGTTTAGCTGAATTTGTGCTCACTGATGATAGTGTAATAAAAGATTGAATGACTTTAAATCTGCAGAGTTGTTTTTTAAAACAAAAATGTTTCCATGGCACAAAATGGCAAATACATAACAACATTAAACAAGATAAACAACAACAACAGCATCAGTATCAGCCCAGAACTGGTGCATCCCTACAAATGACATAAAATAATGTCAGGCTACAGGCTACCTATCAGAATGTGGGATTCATGGTACATGTTCTGAAAATAGAATATGTTGATTTTTTTTTTTTTTTTTTTACAAATAACACTTTTTACAGTGTAGTTAGGCTGCAGGCACATTTCAGTAAGTATCCAAGCATACATGCTCTAAGTGCACAGGCCAGGCAGCAATATACGTATGTTACATTTTGCATTAATAGATGCAATCCCAGTCCCACATCCCTCCGGGCTCCCTATTGTTAATGGTTTTATGAAGCACACAAGACCAGTGACATTAACTTGATATTCAGCTTCCATCTTAGCACATAAGAATGCTAAAAATATAGAGTGAGAAGAAATGACTGTCAACAGTTCCCTGTTGTAGATAAAGAGAACAGCGCTTGCTGTCTTAATGTTGTAATCCATCACAATCTGTATGATTTTTTTTTTTTCTATTCAAACCACTAAATAGAATTGGGATAGAAAAGCAATTCCCTTTAGACTATAAGATTTTACATTTTGAGCACATGAGCACCCTCAGATTTTCTCCTATATCAGCTGAAAAATGCACCCAATTTTTGTGAGTGTTTAAAATGTGCTCAATGCACGTCAGATGAAATTCAATTTGCCATCTTGAACATCCAGAGACACACAGCTATATACTGCCAGTTGTGAGCACATCTGGGTTGTGCACATAACGTAAACATCCTTTACGCAGTAGCCAGAGGACATACAAAAAAAAGAAAAGAAAAAGCACTGCACAATAATAGGTTTGATGCCTCTGTCCCCCTGTGCTAAACTATCAAACAGAGCAATGTGTCCCTGCTGCAGGCCTGGCCTCCGGGTCTTGGGGACAGACATAGAAAGATACAGATCTATAACCTGCAGTATCGGGTCTAATTGATGCAGGTCTACCATGCAGGGAAAAATCGACATGACAGGCATCAGCCACGTGTGACATGCTTTATCGGTTTGTTTGGGTCTCCTGGCTTGGAGGAGTTACATGGAAAGTGATGTCAGTGCACATGCGTCATGCACAGCTCATTTATACCATTTTTTTTTGTCATTTCTTTGTTTAACAGTGTATGAAATTGTCGCGGAGCTTGTGGAGCGCAACGAAGGCGGAGCTCTTTAAAATGACAGTAGAGATTGTGCGACTGAATCCTGCTTGAACAGCGGAGCCCCGGCAGTGTGAATCTGAAATGTCTGCTTGGGATGCCCTCCACAGATCAGCAATGAAATGTGTTAAAATTTGCGAGGAACATCTGAAACACAGATGTCTAGCGGATGTTTCCCATAACACTTCCTCCTCCTCTGACATGGTGAGCTGTCTCTCTTCTATTCATATGCTAATGCTCAATCAGGCTGTCCAATCCGGAAGCATTTCCAACCACTTTTTTTTTCGCAAGCAATAAATTTACCTTGGAGAGAGATAAAAGCTTAAAGAGTCACATAAGAGACGGGCTGGAGCAAATGGTGATATGAACTGAAAAAAAGGAGGAAAAAAAAAACTACCAAGATGGGAAAGAGGCAGTTGGGGAATAGCTGGATAATGTAGGTATAAACACACAAGTCTGTGCCTAGGAAGGCTCGACTGAAGCTCATTCTCATCTAAGCTGAGTTTCCCCCCACTGCAGGAGGGACTTCCAACACCTTCAGCTGCAATATAAATGTTAATAGAGTTCAGGGAAAGAAAACGAGGTGTAAACAAACAAATGTGGTATTCCATGCTTTGGGGCAGCAGGAGGGCCCTGCCATTGAGCAGTACGTCTGCGCGCGTGTGCATGTGTGTGTTTGCATGTGCTGCGGGAATGAGGAGAGAAGAGGGAATAAAGATGGGGCTTCTCACACACTCAGTATGAGCAAGGCTGTAGTGGACCTCCAGCGGTGGAGCCCTCCCAAACCCTTCCTAAAAACTCCAGAGAGAGACTCCGCCGTAAGACAGCCCAGATCATTTTTCGACATCCTAAAAAAAGGCAGCTTTGAGGTTGAGAGCAAATAGAAATCCGTCGCTACTGCCACCGGAAACACACTGAGCATCCAAAACCAAAACAAAAGTAGGTCTCGTTCTATATTGAGTGTAGTTTAAATATCAAAGTATGTGAAAGATACAGTATCATATGAGGCTCTCCTCTGTACTGCTAACAGTCATTTACAGTGCACAAAAGCAGGGCAGTGAGACAGAGGGAGAGATGAAGGGTAGGTGGGTGGTAAACACTCACATCCTCATTCTAAGCAGACAGGCAGCCACAGCTCTCCGTCCTGACTTGTTCAAAGGGTTGGCAACCTTCAGACCAATTAGACATCACAGGGCAGCCTGCACAGCACCCGGCTTTCATATAAACGGCTCTCCATGAATTTTTAATCAGCTATAATTTAAGGATTTAAATAAAGATCAAATTCTTCCGGCTGCACTGCGAAGAGGTGTCTGCCTGTGTATGTGTGCGTGTCTGCATTTTTATGCAATCAAATGGAAGTGAGTGCGCATGAATGTGTTCATCTGTCTTCACCCCCCCACCACCACCACCACCACCACCACCCATCCTTAATGTTTCCTCTTCTTCCTCTCTCACTCCCCTCTCTCCCCAATCCCACCTGCCACTGTTATGAGCAGAAGCCCGGCAGGTTCTCTAACCCAGAGCAGAAAATTTCCTGACTGACTGGTTGACTGGTTGACTGGTTGGCTGGCTGAGTGGCAGCATGTGAAGAGCAGGAGACAGATCTGCAGGGAATCACTGACAGATGTAATTAATGAGGTCATACTTGGAGTTGGCAGTCCCCTTCATATCCAATTCCTGCCGATCACAACTGAACACACCTGCAGCTCTAACAGCAAGGGGGAAAAAAAAGACAATACACCTCCACAGTGAGGGAAACACAGACTTGGGCAGTCTGGTTTTTTTTAGCAGACATTGTCCCTTCTGAATCTGAGATAAGACTTTACATGGCACAAATCCCAAAACATTATCTAAGCTGCAGTGACAGAGTAAAATGTACCAGTGGCTGAACTTTATTTGGATTTTCTTTTGCAATATTTCTATTGAACAAACATTTGAAAGGATGTTTTTGTTTTTGTTTTTGTTTTTTTGCATTTTTGACTTTCAACATTACAGAAAGTCAGCAATTGCAACTGAGAACAGATTTTTTACCTCATATTTAAAGATTGTAAAGGCTGGTCTTCTGTATCCCTGATGTTTTTTAAATTTTCTACTTTCATGTTTTCTCCTGTTTCTGCCTCACTCTGATTCTTAGGTGTTACAGGCGCAGGCAAAGTAATCGGGCAGCCTAGAGTTGTAATCTCTCTTGTAATATGCTACCTAATATCTTTTATTATAAGGAATACGCTGAGGTTCCTATTTTTGCTTTTCCCTATTTTGTTTTTCTTTTTGATTTTATAAATCTGGGTCTGTGCACATCAACAATGCTTGCCTCAAAAATAAATAAATAAATAAATAAAAATAAAATTGGCAAAGCAATCACCATAAATGCCAACTGAAAACACTTTTTAAGAATGCAAACAAAAACACATAAACGTGGGTTACTTGGAAAGTCAAATTGGGCATTTTTTCCTCCTTACTATGTTTGGGAACATTTTCCACAATAACTGTGAGCGTGACATTTAATGAAACAGTAATAGAAACACAAATCAAGAACAAAGCCGTTAGTGCAATGCAGGTACTGCCATAGACCGTGATGCTGCTGCAGTACACAGCACCAACAGCAGCCGTACGGTTAATTATGCTGAATGTCAATGAGTATTCCTCCATTTCCTCCTAGACCATATTATACCATCTCCTGGCCTGGTTTCTGTCTTTACGGTGGAGAGTATTTATTACCTGTAAACAAGTGGGAAAACAGGCCTTGTCACGTTTCACTGGGGCTCCCTCACTCATCACTAATATGTGAAAATATGTATTCAGGTCAAAGATTTCAGGCCTCCCCTCGAGACCCTGTCGGTCTTCAGCCCTCCTTAGTGCAAACATGCAAACAAACACATGTACTAAAAGGGCACACGTTGCCTAGCAAATACAGTATACTCAACGGAGGATACAGAAATACATGCACACACAGAGCACGACCCACAGGTATGGTCATTGTTTGCATGAGCATGTGCGTGCATTTACGAGCACACTTACATTTCCCCCTCTTTCTGCACATGGGGCTGACCAGCCAGTACAGCTTCAATGGTACACTTACTCACCCTGAAAACAAAGGAGAGCCTTGGCAATGCTCTTGTTATCCATCACCTCTTCAATCTTGCATAAATAACTCTTAATAAATAGCATCATCGTGTCAGAGAGCTTTCGGCTGCATGGCCTCCCCTGCAGCTCCAACCTATTTTTTTTTCTCTTCACTCTGCACTTTTATCCTTACTTGTTTTGCATTTTTGCCTCGCTTAGCATAAAGGGATACAAAATATTTTGAAAACAGGGTTCTGGTGACTCTTCAAGGATGCAAGATGCAATTTCCCAGGACGGTTTAGGTACACTCATCCCTTTGGAGGGAATGGCAAGCTGTGGTGAATTTAAAACCATTCTGACTGACCATCTTTGCCCTACAGCGAGGTATTACCGACCCGATTAGAGTGGTCTATTTTAGGATGGCGACAGCCTCATCTACAAGGCACAGTCAATCACTGAATGGCTGGAGGAGCATGAGAACAATGTAAACCCCATACAAAGGCAGTCTCAATCGACATGTCTGAATTCAAATTAATGCTTACCACAGATTAGACTGGTAAGTTATTGCATAGAGGCCTGTCACAATAACTGCTTTTGTTGGATGATTTATTGTCCCTCAAATAATTGTGATGCATGATATCATTGTCAAGCTAAGCGAAGCTCCAGGTACACCACAAGCACCTTTATAATCCGACCGGTGTGCTGCGGTTGGCTCCCCAGGATGGAAGGCCTGGGAGCCATGAGGTTTTCCGATGCATTTTTGGTGTGGAAGATGAAGTTGTTGGAGGGTAAATCTGCAAATGAGAGACTTTTAAGATCATTGTCGAGGTTGGCACGCTAACGACTATCAGAACTCTGCCCCTTTCACTACAAAAGTGCAGCTGCAGGCTACCGGTAAGCTACGCTGTGTCGTCTTTGAAGTGTTATTTTATTTTTCTTTGGACTTACACAAGTAGGATGGGGTGGACAGAAAAAACGAAAGGATAAATGTTGCGCCCAATCATTTTAATGGCCAGGAAAGCCCTTCTGTTTATTCTGGTATCATGTTGACTAAAATGTTGGTGTTAATTTTTATGTAAACAAACACACATGTAACACAACAGGCACAATTCAGGTCAGCAAAATGATTGATGTCATGTCCATATATTGTAAGTCAATAATGCAGTTATTGTGACAGGCCTAATCACATACATAAACATAGCCTAGTCTGACTTTTAATAATTCTATTTTACATTATTCAATTGTTATATTCTTATTTTAGTTTTTTTTTTATTTCAATTGCATTAACACACTTGATTACATAGAGTAGATCTCGTTGTTGCATAATCAGTAAGGAGAAATCTGATAAATGCCTTTTGTCTTTATCCAAATATTCCTTTTAAGGTTTTGAAGGTGATTTTTGACCACAAGGGAACCAAAAGTCAGAAATCACAGCAGCTAACCGTAACATTAACTACCCTAACCTTATTCCAATAGCAGGGCCTCATATTCGTCTGCCAAGCAGCCTGGTCGTCATTAAATATCCAAATTAAATCATCCATCGCCTCATCTTTTGTTGCACCAGTATCACTACTAGGACCTCACACTACCTTATGTCAAAAACTTTGAGCTATCCCTATTCTTCTGCTTCAATGGATGTGGTAATTGTGAGCTTGTTTCCAGTGTTTGTGTAACAAAAGGCCTCAGGTGCTGTAGCTTGTTTTGGCCCTTTTTGGTGTGTAGCAGAGTGCAGCGCTCCAAACACACTGGAAGCACTACAAAAAGCTCTACAGTGCAGTAATTAAGTAATAGCATTTCAACATAATTACTAATAATTGTTAGAAGTAAGCAGAATTATCCTCTAAAAGCACTAAAGATGAGTGCGAGGTAGTTCGACCCCATTCAATATCGCTTATTTTGTCTTCTCTCCTTATGTTTCGCCCTCTCTGTCTTTTTGATGATGAAACACTCACCGGCCACAGTAACACATTTCACGTGTTATCATTGTTTTAACAAGGCTTGGGCCTGGCATTCATGTTTCCTGCTTTTTTACTTTCATTTTTCACACTCCACCTCAAAGAGCAGTGTCATGTTTTATCTGACCATCTCACACAGAGCCTAGAGAGCCTATCTCTTTTATCTGACCACCTCTAACACCCTCTCTTTTTCTCTGTCTTTTTTGCAACTAAACACACACACACACACACACACACACACACATACACACATAACCCTGCCATGAGGGGGTAGGATTTAAAAAAAAAAAAGGTTATTTCTCCCTAATAGCCAAAGGAGAGCTTGCTGTGTCTTTTAGTGGAAATAAGGTTATTAATAAGGTTATGGTGCCCTTCTAGGAAAAGGTTGCCTTGAGATGTCATGGCAACAGCCTTCAGAGAAAAAAACAAAATCAATCAGCACTTAGGGTAGATGAGATCGAATGACATCAGAAAGGACTATACAAAGAGTTTAAATAATGACATGTGGCTGAAATGGTGGAGACAACCTCAGCTTCACCTGCACAAGCACACGGCTCCCTCCCTCCAGGCTTTCCCCTTTCCTCCTATACCCTTTTATGGAGCTATTTCTTTCGCTGAGAAAGACACTGGTTAAGCCCTCCTGACTATACCCAAGTTATTTATAGACGGAGAGGTTCCACAACAGATAACCGTTGTCCAAAGTAGGAAGAAGAAAGGATGATAACTGGTCATTTAAACCCAAAGTGGCAGTACAACTGTGACTACAACACAACAGACTGACTTAGTGCCTTGGCCCTTTTGTTCACAAGACCCTTTAATGTTGCAAAATAGACAATGAGACTATATTAAGTGCTCAACAATGGGGTTTCTAAAGTACGATGAATCCCACAGGGTCTACTAGAGTTAGAGGCTGTTAAGGAATCTGTCCATTGCTCTGTGATGAATGATGTGGTACCTAGCGTACTTTAGCAATGATAGCTTATAGCTCCATTAGCCTGTAACTACAGAGAAAGGGTCAGAGAAAACGGTGAACTCCTTGGCAACATACAGAGCCTGGGCTGGCTGCAGTGGCCAGAAAGATTCATTAATCTAAGATGATGAGTCTTGGTCGGTGTAATTAGGCCTCCCGACACAGAGAGCCTCACTAGAGTTGTGTTTAAGCCCTTTATGGCAAAAAAGGAATCGTCCCAGACGTGTTAGCAGCGGTTAGCTTTGAAACAAATAGAGCAATGAAGCCTTGATATCATTGTTTACAAGCATGTCTGTGGATTTTCCTTAGGTGCTGCACTGGGTCTGTGGGAGTTAATCATTCATTGGTAGCGGGTGGCTTTAAGACACAAATTCAACTCTTGCTGGCACCCGAGCTACCAGCATCACCCACACTTTCTATATATAACTCTTTTTCCATGGCGAGGCCATTTGTGGAGCAGAGTTCACAAGGACACTAGCCAGAGGAGATTTCTACTCTAACATTGTTAGCTAGACCTAAGGAAACATTACAGTCAACACCTTCTTTCATAAAAAATAACATTGTTATCAACACTTTATACACTTTTGTGGCCACATGACCAGAGTCAGTGGACATTTGTTACAGGGCAAGTCTGCTAAACCACAACATCAAGTAGATCCACATACAAAATAAAAGTCTAAGGGATAGAAAAATCAGCCAAAAAGCTTTGGAGAGCAAATAAATTGTCTTCTTACTCATTAAAGGTACATAAAGTGATGTTTGACCACCAGGAGGCAAAAAGACTCCAAGCTAAATTACAACAACACAGCCCTGATTTATTACACACACTCAAGTTCATAAGGCTGAAAAGCAAACAATTGCCCACTTAAACATCCTGTAATAACAGAGCAAAATGAGCATCCCAGTGGAATCCTTTATTTAAGCCATCTGACAAATGTATCATGCAGTCTGAAAGTGGTACAACAGGCCAATCTGTTTTCTCTGTTTTCTTTCTACTTCAGCACACTGGATTTGAGATGGAACAATGACTTGCAAAAGACCAGACTAAAGACAGCATGTATATGTGCATACATGCATATATAGAGACATTTGTAGCTGAAAAACATTATGGACTACATGCCAAAGCATCAATCATTGATTTTAAAGCAATGAGAAACTCGCACACCTTTGGGAATAATAGTCCCATTAAAAAAAGTTTTTCTACCATGGTATTAACTTTTTGATATGAGCCTGTAACTCTATGAACCTATATTTACGGGAGGGAAGTGTGATCATGTGAAATTAAGACCAATTCAACTGCTTAGCCTGCTGTTAACTTTACATGTCTACTTTGTTTTTTGTAAATTAATATGGATAAATCTAGGGTTTTGGGGCAGGCCTTTTAGTACTGTACACCTGGGTTATGTCATATATTAACCATTACTGTCAAAAAATGTTTTTTTTATACTGTCAAAAGGTTTTTGAATGTGCATCATGTTATATGCTCGACTGGTAGAGGAAATCTTGAGTGGGTGTTTTTTTCTCAGACACAGCTGTGGACTATCATGCAATTATGGGCTGTATTTAAGCACTGTGTCACTTTATGACTGTTAAATGTGTCTGGAGAAAGGACCTTGTGACTGAAACGGTAGGGCTGCAACTAATGATTCTTTTTATTGTCGAATTATCTGTCCATTGGTTCCTTGATTAATCAGTTGGTTATTTGCTTTATAAAATGTCGAAAAATGGTGAAAAGTGTTGATCAGTGTTTCCTGCAGCTCAAGATGACATCCTCAAATACCTTGTTTTGTCCACAACCCAAAGATTTAGGGCCTGTTTTTACGGTTCCGTATATTTCTGAAATCATCTCACAAAGACGTCAGCTGTGCCCAATATTACTTGGTCCACAGCGTCCGCAGTTTAAGGTCCGCCAGAAACAACGTTTTTGGATCAGACCTGTTTTTATCACTAGCGCCAAGAGGAAAACAAATCACTGTGCATGCGCAGAACGTTCTTCTATGGTGTTTGACATATGGCGTATTGCCACCTACTGGCCTGGCATGCTAATTGCAGCAAAAAGCTGCCGTTTTTGCGTTTTCGTGTAAACAGGGATATTGTTTTCACAACTGACCGTGTAAACCCGGAATTTTTTTATATGGGATAAACAAAAATCTGTTTTTATTTGTATCAGTATCCGTGTAAACGAGGCCTTATAGAGGAGTAATTAAACCAGAAAATATTCACGATTCAGAGGCTGGAATCAAAGAATTTTGACTATTTTTTTGGTTCAAAAATTTCTCAAACAAGTTATCAAATTAATTGGCAGCTAATCTAACAGTTGACAACTAGTCGATTAATTAATTAATTGTTGCAGCTCTGCGAAACATCGACACTTTTTAAAAATAAAACAATGTAAAGGTTATAAGCGTCCGGGAATTCCCTTTTCCCTTTGAAATTTGAACTCCAATTTAAAGCAAACACACAATGTGCTGCTTTGTACTGTGAAGCAGGAGACAGAGGCAGAAAACACTATTATTGTTTCTTCTGTGCTGTGTTGCTGTGATTATTTTTACTCATCATTAACAGAAACAGAACAACTCCCGTACCAAACAGAACGTCCTGTACCCAGCAGTTCAGGAGAAACACTGTTAAATAAACGGTGACAAGTTGTGGTACATTTCTAAATGAAAACTTTGTCCACTTAGCCACTCAAAACATCTTGACTTAGCCGGAGAATGAGCCGCTCCGTATTTGCATGTTGATGGAAGTAAAGCTTTCGATCATGTTTCAATAAAACAGAATACATTTATCTGTGCACGTCCTCTTGTGTAGGAATGGCTGATTAATCTGAAAGCATCAACAAATACAGAACCTTGCTGATGACACTTACGTGAGAGCTGCTCTCACAGCCCTCTTAATAACCGCTGCCAGCCGTGCCCTGTGTAGCACAGCGAGCCACAGCCGAGTGCACCAATAGGGGACCCATTCCTTAAAGAACAATTAACAGGGCCATTTTAAAAAATCATCCAGCCCACACACTCAATTAACACAACCCACTTTTGCACTTTCCCCTCTATTGTGTCCTAGAATAGCCCAGTTGAATTGAAAGCTGTGTTGGTGATGACTGCATCACGGTAGGCCCTTGTGCTATTCCCATAGCAGCCACTCTGTTTGTCTGTAGCTTTAAAGGAAAGATTTAACAGCTTTAGGGATCACCTATCAAATGTGTGTCTTTTAGGGGTCTAAACGAGATGTAATTACTGTCTGTTTTTTTATTCCAGGACAAGACAGTCTAAATACATCTGTTTAACAAATGAAGTTGAACAGAAGAGAAAGACTGAAGCTGGGAGATAAGAGAGCAGCTCTTGTGCAAATATGTATTTGAAACAGAGAAAGAAAGAGCAGTCTGGGTTTGCAGTTGCTTTCATTGCCCTTGATGCTGAGTAACTTAAAAGCTCTGAGTCAATATTTATGGTCATCAAAAAATCATCTAAAAGTCCTGTGCTGACTAATAAAATGCTCGCTGTTCTACATATTGTTAAATACTGTGTCAGAATTGAATGGCAATCAGTTCAGTGTGCAATGAATCTACTACAAAAATGCTTCCCCAGTAGTCTGTAAAATGCAAACACAATGTCCTAAAAATAACTCTTATCTTGCAGCAGTCATTATCATTGGGAACACTTCAGAAAACAGCAGCCCCAGTTGTGTGTAAATAAACAGTGAAAAGCGGAGGAAGAGGAAAAAGATAACATGCAGCAGGAATTCTATCAAGAGGCAGGGTGGGATGACTCATGAAAATAAGTGACTTTGAGTTTATGTGGGGAAGGACAATAAGGAGCTTTGAAGCTCTGAGATTACAGAGAGGTAGCTGATGGAGCAAACTAGGGAGGCTGCAATGTAGCACATACTGTGCACCAGCTCTGGTACTCACTCTTCTGGAAATACATGTAGGGCACGGCTTCATCAACCCCCCGGAGGGTTGCAGCCATTACATTAACACAGCTCACCTAGCGGGCAGAGGGACAGGCCGGTGCCTTTGTTGCAGTGCAAGTTCATCTTCGTCCCAAGCCAATACCCTCCATTCATTGGCCATTTATCATCATGAAATGACTGGATATGTTCCTCCATGGATTAAATCATCAGATAAAATACAGTAACTGTAATTGCCGCAACTTCTTAAAAAGTGTAGGATGTAATTAAGCATACTTCAAAGAACACAGACTTGAATCTCAAACTGCTCATTAACTGTTCGCTTATATGGATGCTCAAAGAACACTGAGAACAATCGAGATCACTGGATGATCAGTTGAGGGAGGAAAACGTCTGTTTCACACACAGCACCAGTTTATAGACCACTACGCAACAAGATGTTTGTAGAAGGGAGGAACCCTGGAGAATCTTAACAGCTTCACAGCTGCTTAAAGCCCCCTGTGGCTGAAGTGATTAAATGTCTATTTTAAATTGAAAATTCTGGTCTGCCTGCATGAAAACAAAATAACACTCTATACCAATATGATCAAAAACTGCCTGGACAAGTCCTGATCCTGTGCCTAATCAGGACATCCAAAACACCATCCCGGTCTCACTCGGAACTCGTCCAATACCAACGCTTGGTCTGTGGCCCTCAGCGTACAATACAGAGGCACCTTTTAGCAGCAGTATGAGATGCCCCGAGCGATGGAGTCTTTTTGATGTTCCAAGCAACTGGTGTAGTGTAAAAAGCGATAAAGTCTGCACAGAGCGGATGGAGGTGGAGGTGGATGGGTCAAACAAACTCTGGACTTTCACCTAGGAGACTGCTATCCATGTCCCATGTGAAACCAAATGTCAATTAAGTTAATTTATTGACAACGTAGTGTGCTAGTATGTATGTATAGCATATTGTGACATGTCATGTGAAGTATGTGACGAAAGTTAAAGGTTAAATTATGTGAGTGACAAATGTATTTGTTTTACGCCAATACCTTTCTTTTTGAAACTAAACATATTATTTTCTTGCCTAAAACTGTTCCAAGTTTATTTGAAAACAGACTGTATGCATTTAATGAGCAGAAACATTTCCTGTTAAAACAGAAGTTTAGTTTGAAAAGACACTTAATGTAACAAGTGAAAATTGATGTGTCATCCGTGAGTGTCCAAATCTGAGGCAGAAGAATGGCTAAATGATTTGGAAAAATACCGAATTGTGATCAGTTTTAATCGCAATTAGTATTTTCAATTTTAATTGAAAAATAAGTCAATTAGTCTTAAGAATACACTTTGTAGGCAGGGACTTCTCTGCACTGCAGCACCACAATGCTTAACTTGACTGATATTTTACCTTAAAAAATATTGTGCCTCCTGTGATTTCGATATCGTAATAGTCCATATTGTGATTTCGATAAATTCCAATTAACTGTTCAGCCCTATGCTGGAAGGGTGCCTAGAGCGTCATAGTTTGACGTTTAGGGCAAGGGTCCATATTTGATCAGTTAGGAGTGAAAATGTGTTGCTAATACATATCAGCACATATATTCACACACATCCCGATGCAAATGGTACCTACAGGTTATCTGTAGACTTATCTGTGCAATGTAAAATTTCATGTGCATGCCTAGTAAATCAGTCCATTCATCTCTTCAGTCGTTGCCCCTTGAAAGCGGCAGCAGTGAATCCTCTCATCTATTTTTCCTTGGTGACAGAGACAAAACATGGCCAAAGATGGCTGTCTGGAAACAGTGCTTGGATCTGTCCTTCCTTCCCTGGTTTAGTCACCACCATCAACCCGTTCTGTTTTTATTAAGCTTTAACCATGCAAACATGGAACAATGGAAGTAATTAAAGCATACTGTAACCCTAGCTCTATGACAACAGGCCACTTAACCTTTATAGGAAGAGCTGAAAGGCCTGAGGACATGCAAATTTCACAAAACATGAAAATGAGTGGATAAGCCTGGTATAGAGCCTATAGTCTAGTAAGGTCTGCCTCACAGAACTAGAGTTACACTTTAAACCCATCATACCATACATACCGTCCTTCAGTCCCTTTGATGCTTTTTATAGTTCTGCTGGAATGGTTGTTTTTCACTGCTGCCATCAACCTGTGTGAGCACTGCATATAAATGACTATTCTCTGCACATAATTATTACTATATAAACTACTCGAGAAACCAGAAGTACCTAAAACGTCTTTACAAGAAATGTGCAATCAAAGAGATCACCCTTTCTGAGTAATCTGTAACACTACCTACCAACCACTCATTAGAGCCCTCCAAGTCCTGTTTCTGCTACGCAAAAGGAATTTCTAAGTTCACTGCAGTCAAAAACCTTTCAAAATTATCATGCAGGCAGATTATATGTTTGCAGTGCAAGAAGTCAGCATCAATCTTATTTATATCCCACCTGCCATCAAGGAAGAAAACCATGTCTATACATGATTGAAAATGATTGCTGGCTTTTTTTTTAACCCCAATCAGCGGTGAAGTGGTGTAACTTAGCTGGCCGTGTGGACTATATTTAAAGAGTAACTAAACCCCAGAGTTTTGGCTGAAGTGTCTCTACCCTGGAAATTCAACAGATACCTCTTGAATGTGAAAAAAGTATCAACATGGGCAGGGCTGAGAGGAGGGGCAAGACATACCCAAGTATTCCTTTTAGCCACCTCCCACAGTCATCGCAACAACTCAAGTAGCAGCACAAACACTGTTGCTGCAGAAATGTCATATGAAGTAGAGGACTTTTCGCCTCCGGAGTCTCATAATGACCAAGCCCACAGCGGTCCAGAGCCGTACTAGTTTGAACCGCTGGCACAGGCAGCCAGATCTGAGACAGCGGGGGTGAGGACACGGAGGATGGGGAATGTCTCTGAATGGTACACATTGCCCCGTTCAGGATTTGAATGTTGTAGCCACTTTTCTTACAAAATTAATTAACATTTTAAACAAACAGCCCTGTATTTTTACAGCACAATCTAAGAACTCCATCACTATACCTCGCAATTCCCTCAATACACTCTTCACTTACAGCCCTCTCCACGGTCTGCAGAGTTGGGACACGTTGGTTTTTCGGCAAGACAGGGAAAGGAGGAGGGGCTGGTGATGATAGCTGCCACCACATAAGTAACCTGCCACCATATCAGCCAATAGCAAAATTCAATTGCAATAGCTGGGTTTCAGCCAGTAGAGGGCAGTTGCTGTGCATATTTATGTAGAGTAGAATTCAAAAACTTCACACAAAAACGCCAAGATTTGGGCCTGAATCCATTAACAACACTACCAAACACCTATACACATCGGTTTTCAGCTGACAAAAGAGGATTAAGGTTTAGTTATTCTTTAATGTCTGAAAATGACCCTGAGATCCTGTTGATGTTTTTCTTTTTTTTTCTTTTTTTATGAGCAAGAACCCGTTAACAAGCTTGTTTTATGTATGGCCAAAGAAAACAGTTAACATTTATACACTAGTGCACACACAGGCTCACATATGAACACACACTGAAAAAAAAAGCAACCAAGTGAGAGACGTTAGCTGTACTGTTGGCCCCAGTACGAGGACTGTCCCAGTCAGGGTCAGCAGTGAGTGCTCGTGATGAGAAGGGCAGAAAGGGAACTCTAGACCACGGGTTCAAATAACAAACTCACACCGCAGGTGGTGTTCAGCTGCAGTGCACCCCAAGGCTCTGTACAGCTTGCATGAGGGCATCTGTCATGTAAATGAATCAACTAATGAAAAGGAAAGAGACCAGTACAGAAGAGACCACGTTGAGATGGCAGGCTGAGAACCTGTTCTGTAAAAGAAATGAGTTTAAACATAGGGCCTGGGTTGAAATATCAACATAGCTCCATAAAGATGCACAATTTTTAAGTGGTGGGTCAAAAAATGCTTATTGATGTTGTCTGTGTCAATAAAAGACAAGTCCTGAGCAGTAAAGCAAGAAACCAAGCCATAAAGTCGGGTCTCATTGTGGTTACATCATTACTGGGTATCATATCATCATCTGACATCACTTGAATGCTGAGATTTCACCTCACTGAACTGGAAAAACAAGTGAATCTTGGGAGCTCAACAAATCAAACTTGATAAACATATTCCTTTGACAATTCTGCTGATGGCATATAAGTGGGAGAGAGACTGTATCAGAGTAATATCCTCATAAAATGACTAGTTGTTATTTTGAAGCTCTAAAAAGTTCACAAACAAACAAAGGATCATATTGCTACAGAGAAAGAAATTTGGACAAACTGTTAACATTTATAGTGGCTAATAAGAAGAGGGGGAACTACAACTTCTAAGCAAGTACAAAGCAATTTTACTATCCCTTCAGGGAAATTCTGCCCACCATGTGTGATAAAACCAGGACACTCCAGATAATACAATAAAAAAGCAATTTACATTCACCCTCACTCATACTCAAATGTCACCCGAACACTCATTACAGCATGCCTTGGGTCTATATTTTGACATGCATGCAGACAGATGTGCACTCTTTTGTGTTTGTTAACATTGGAGTTTGAAATGTATTGTCAAAAAGCCTACATTTCATATAATATGTAATGACTGGTAATATTGGATGTCTAAACACAAAGAAACTTGAGGGAACATGAAACAGTGGAGTTATAACACAATTACAGCTGTAACCACTCCAGAGAGAACAAGTTACTATCTACGGTGTAACTACATAACTTTACTTTACACCACCAAGCCAAGTCAGAGGCAGGCTCTGGAGAAACTCACTACAGCAGGAATTTTTATGTCAGATTTAAATGATAGGACTCAGATTGAAAATCGGTAAAATGGCCCTTTAAGTACTGCCGAACCATTTGTTTACTTCCTCATTCTACCTCCAAATTAGGGCGTTAAACAGTGTTGGGACAAAAAATCAATATGGTGTTATATTACAATATTTCCTCTTGCCTAATGTTATCGATGCACTTGCACCACGTATCAATATTTTTATCAAACTAAGAGTGCCATAATTGGATTTTCTCGCATCGAGCCTGCTACTGTTTGGGTTTACAGCATCACTACCTCATGACTCCTCCTTGTGGTGCTTATCAGATTGATGATGGAAGGGTGCAATGAAGCTTGCAGCTGAGGAAAAAAACTAGAAACTAGGCTTAGTGTGGGGGGAAAAATCAGGCCCAACAAGACATATCGGATTAATGCCAAGTTCGTGACCTCAAGTTTGGAATTGCACATCTCTTTGACTCTTAGAACTGAACAAGATTTGCCCTGGATGTTGCATCAAAGCCCATGGCACATGTTCTTGTACTGTAGGTATGCATAGACAAGAAAACACTGCAATTCTAAACAGTCTTAAACTTGCTCTGACAAACAAAACTTCAAGCCAGGATTTTAGGCCTTGTTGTGCCATACTGATTAAATTTTGAGATCAGACTTAGGATTTGCTGGCTCAGCAGATGTGAGGGCTAGTGCCAAAAGTTGGCATTTCTTATCTTGTAGTCTTTTGCTTCACAATTAAGTTGCAGTCTAGTCGAGGCCTCCAAGTCTGGAAATCTCATTTTTACCCATTATCTATAGCTCATCTCTAGTGTGTGTGTGTACAATAGAGAGAAAAGAAATCTGCTAAAGTCTGTCATATGGTTTGAAAGGCTTTTCATTTTCAAAGTCTATTAAATCTAATAAACCAATAAATAAATAATAAATAAATAAAATGGCAATTTCCTGGAGAAACAGCTGTGGATGTATATTAAAAGAAAACTGATATCATCTTGACAGGCAAATTTCCTCTCCAACTACATTCAAAATGAGGCATCTCCATAGAAAAATAAGTTGCAAAATTATTAAAGATTTTAAATCCCAGGTCGGTCGTTTCCTTGAAACGCCTGGCTCAACACATCATCTTGACAGCGTAGTCTATCTAGTGTGAGATGACTCTCAATTTGTGCCTCATGTGTGTATAAAAGATCAATAAGGAGAGAAAAACATTCGTGCAAGTTTGTCTTGAAACTGAAACACATTTAGTCTCAACCTCAAATACATTTCTTTTTCTTAACTGCGAGCCCCGAGAATGTTTGATGTGCATTCAAAGTAGGTTTTATTAGTATTGACTATCAACACAGTAAAAAAGAAGTAAACATTCGCCCCACTGTTTCAGACGTCAGACATTATACTGTAGGAATCATCTAGACTTTTGCATTTGGCGTGTGATTACAGCAATCAGCTCTGTCGTATATTTTCCAGTAATCAAACACTGTATAATGTACGCATTTACTACAATATATGTATATTGTGCACAGAGCTCTAGGTGACCCTACACGCTTGTATGCTCATGCAACATAGCAGAAACACTCCAAGTGAGCTAATAATTTTGCTCCTGTTTATATTCAAACAATGTGAAGAGCTGCAACCAGACAGACTGGCTCAGTAAACAAAGACAACAGCACATTTTCTCATTACCAGGATGCGTGAGGGAGGCCAAGGCATAGAAATTAGCGAGCAAAACTGAAAGGAAAGCAAGCCGACCAGGTTATCTGCAGTGTTTGGCACCCACTGATTTTAATTTCAATATTACCGTACAAACAACAAGAGAGGAGTGGATTATACGATAAACGTGCACTTCACCCTCCCCACTAGCCGCAGGTAGTGCTGTATGTGTTTAGCTCACCTTTCTTTACTCTGTTTTATGGTAAAAGAATAAATCAATACTCAATCGCTCTGCAATTGTTAGAGGCAGGGTATGTGGGGCAAGGCCTCAGGACAGAATAACGGCAATCCCTGTGGTCACACCTGCTTATCCTCACATGCCCCCCCCCCCCCAAAGAAACCCACAAACCCTTCCCTAGATGTTGTCAGTACACTATTTAAAACCACAATTTCAATATCTGTTCTGTCACACACACACAAATTGTTTTTCTCCCGCTGTCTTGTTTTAATTGCAATAACATAACACATATAACGTACAGTATGTCCACTTCTGCGTAATCTCAGAAAACCCAACTCCTAAGTCTGTTTTCACTTAACACTGTGACCAATATCCTGCACGTCCCAGCATAACATTGTTGTATATACAGTAAGACCATACCTGCCTGAGGTTAACTGCTAAGCACTGCACAAGGAGTATGGGAATAATATGCACTCTTCTTAGATCATGCTCAGAGCAAGCAACAGGATTCCACTTTTCACCCCTCACTGTTTCAATATTGCCCCACAGACACAGAAGCAAATAAGCCTCTTTGGCTCAGCTTCCACCGTGGTGGGGAGATTTTTAATAGCCAGACAGAGTGAAAAGAGAATCCGGCAAGTTTAAAACAATAATTGCTTCGACTATGAATACAGAGTGGCAGCATCTGGTAGTAGCCTGTATTTATTTTTCAATCCAACTCCTGTGTTTAATCTTATGAAAAGCAAAGGAAAAATTGCTCAGAGAATCTGCTTAATATCTAGGAAAAAATAAGAATGGTAACTAAGCTTGAGTTGAGAGATGAGAGAAACCCTAATGGCAAGTTAAACACAGCCGATGATGAATCCTTGTTGTGCAGTTACGCGCTTGTTATGAACAATACGGCACAATTTTCAGTTCCCATTTTTGTCAATGTGCCATTAACAGTTTTCCTTTCAATGCATGTCAAAGTGTTTGAGAGGAGCCAGTTTAAAGTCATATCAGATCTTCTTAGATAAGCCAAGCTGACATTTATCCCCATCACATATCACACTATAAACTGCAGCTGAGTGAAAGTGCGGTGTGCAGAGCACAGTGCTATTACACAGGCAGACACCCACCGCATCATTTATCCTGCCCATAAATCAGCCCTCTGCTCTACTGCACTACCTGCTCCTCTTGTCCCAGCAGATCTCACTGACGTATCATTATATCTCATATATACCTCCACTAAAATAACCTCTACTGAGCCTCAGAGCTTAGGATGTGTGAAGAGGAGAAGCTGTACCCTCTCTCTGTCTGTCTGCTTGGATGATGCTTTGCATTAGAGCATCAATTAGGCCTGTGATCTACGCTTGTTGTTTTACTGCCTACTATTTTGTCTCTGTCTTGTGGTTGGGATGAGTAATGTTTGGGGTTGTATAACACACCATCTCTTCATAGCAAGTCTAATCTTGTGTCTGTGATATATCACTGCAGGTGAGAGTGTCTATGAAATGAGGACATGCTGTAATAATGAGGATTATTGAAGGGCTGAGCTGACACTGGGTCCTGCATCAGGCTCCAGATTGTCTTTGCTGCTTAACTTATGTAGCACTCATCCCTGAATCTGAATTCCAAACAACCCACTTATGTCCCCTGTCTTTACTAAGGGTGGGAGAAAAAAGCAGATTCTTAGATGCACTGTAATTCTCTTTAAAGATTATTTCTCGATGCAGAAAAGTCAGTCATTGGAAATTCAAAACCCAATTCTCAACATTATGATCGCCTCTTGGTTACTTTTTAAGATGGGCTTCTTCCTGAGTTTTGGTGAGAATGGCTGAGCGTGAGCAACCGGCCTTTTTAAACAGAGATTCCGCAAAACTGCTGTAAAAAAAATGCTGCCCCATACGTTCCAGAAGCAAGAGAGGTGTGTCGTGTAACACAACAACTTTGGCATCTGGTTTCATTTTAAACAAACGTCAATTCAGCTCTGTTACTGCCTCCACTGCTGGCTTAACGGTAGAACAACAATGTTCAAGGCGAAATAATGGCGCAACATTCCGTCTTAAACAGGCTGTACCCCTATAAGAACAGAGGTCGGTACTCAACTCTAGTAATTAACAAAAGATAATGGACATAAATTCATCTGTTTATTTAAATTATGAATCATTACAAATATGTCATCTTTTAAAGTAGTCACTCAGCAAGAACAAAATGTGTAGAAATAAAAAATTTAGATGCATCATAATGCATTGATAATCCCTCTGAATTGGAACTGAATTGAATGGTAAGGTGCATGAAGATCCCCAGTCTTTACAGGACATATATATTTAAAGCTGGGCACCATCCTCTCTGATCCCCCTTGGCTGCACACTGGGGACAAACCCAAGCCTAAATCTTGTATTAATTACTTATTTGGCAGTAGATAAGCACAAAAACACTGAACAATATGTATTCCCTTTATACTTTTCCAATTTGTAATTTAATTTAAGGACTGCTCTTATGAGTATGCAATACCTGCCAACATTTGTGTTTTAAATGTTAGTATTAACGTATTAATCGTGACATGTATTTATCTGCAAGTGTTTCCAATTGTTTGACATATATTCTATAAAATCTAAAACATTTCCATTAACTTTCTTATATTGTGCCAGACATGAATAGCAGAGAAGAAGAGCAGCAAGGCCTGCCAGACATGTGTAGGAGAGAGAGTAAGAGTTGAGTTTTTTTGATGGAGGAACTGGAACATAAGGACAGCGGGACATTTTTTTAAATGTACAGAAATGAGTGAATGCTTAATCTGCCAAATGGAGATGACAGTGAAGAACAGAAGCTGTAAGGGTTAACATCTGTGGGGATTAGAGATGCTGCTCATCAGGCAAGCAAGGGGGGCTGAGTAATGCCTGGGTCCCCTATCAGCGGGGGCTGAATCAAGGCTCTGTGGAGAAAGGCAGCAAAGCAGTGCAGCACCACTCAGGCCTGTCTAGAGCAGACTCGCTGTGTACCCCTTCACTTAGCCAGCACTCAACTTCTGATTCAAGTGACAATGCCATAGAAAGAGTGAGAGAGAGAGAGAGAGAGAAAGAGAGAGAGAGGGAGAGAGAGAGAGAGAGAGAGAGAGAGAGAGAGAGAGAGAGAGAGGTGTGAAGAAGCAGTAGAGAAGGTAAGAGGTTGTCAGCACTAGAGTGAAAGAGAAAGAAAACAGACATTTTTAGTGGAGGTGAGAAAAAAAACAAGGACCAATTTATTTTCCCAACCGTGAAAGCTAAAATGAAGAAATATATGGCTAACACCTACAAATATGAGGGAAAGTTTAAGAAAACTCACAGATTTCACTTAAATTCAGCATAAAAAGAGCACTTATTTCTACTCAACTCCCGTCCACATATTCGCTTTATCTCCCCTTGACTGCCCATGCCTCTCCCATTATTTCTTCACTCTCCCTCGCCCGGTGTCTCTTCCTGTCTCCACTTTGAAGAGCAGCGGTGTGTTTGTTTGAGAGGCTCTTGCATCACACCTGTTTGTTTAAGCTGCAAATGACGCTGGAGACAAAGCGTGCCTGTCTCTGTAGACTGCCCAGATATAGCCTGTGGTTGCCAACAACACAGGACTCCCTCTACCTCTCACCCTTTTCTTCATTCTCACTCACCCCTCTCCGTCGTTTTCTCCCTCGCACTCTAACAGGGCGGAATACAGAACATTGAGCCTCGGTAATAATTCCTACAAGCACAGCAGAGCGCTAAATACTCCCAGAGCACCGCAGCTTAGTCCCATGGATAATACGAGGTAAAAACACTAAGTGCAGATGCACTCTGGCTTGTTTAACTTCGACTTATCACCCCAATAATACCAGCAGCCTATCACGAGTAATAACAGACCAGTGAAAAAAAATCAAGGCAATCGCTTCTAGGCAATGTATTATCATCTATAAATAAAGTATAGGGTGAAAATGCATAGCAATAATCAGCTGTGAAAATTATTTACCTTGTGCCATTTAGGATCACCTGCACTTCAGTCTTAGCCAGCACCTTTAGATCCATACCTATTACCTACATACAATATGATAAGCAGCTGAGATGTGGAATTTATTTACCACAGCATTATCAAAAGAAAATGCCAAGCACTTCTGATTTTACACTCACAATAGGATACGGATCAAAGCCCTGCTATCAGCAGTCAACATTATTCTCTCAAATAGACCTGAGAGGAATCACTCCGTAACCTCTGCTGTGTGCATGCCTTTTTTTTTTCTTTTTTTTTCCAGATGCATCATACATAAGCAAAAGTCAGACTCACTCACACAAGCAAACACACAAACACAAACACACACACACACACACACACACACACACACACACACATTATCAAAGCTGCAGAACATGAACACACAAAGGGCAAAGACTGTTCTTTTATTTGCCCTGTGGAACAACTGTGTGGGCAAAAGGGGGGGTCAAAGGTTAAGGACATAAATACACCGTCAAGGATAATATTCCTGCTTGTTTTGGCTCCTGAACAAGCCGCCATGTCTTTGTTGACAGACCTTAAAGTAAAAGCAGGGGCAAGCTACTATTTTCAAAGACAGAATTCTAGGTCAGAATTCTATTTTTTTTTCTTTCTTTTTTTTTAATATTTCTTTTTAAATTTTTGATTTCAAAAATGGATGGCTTTGAGATGAGTGGATGTGACCAATTTACTTTGTTTTTATTGTTTAAAATGTTTAGTTTTCGTTTAGTTTCTATTAGTTTCAGTGTAAGATTTATTTGTTTTTTGTCATTATGATATGGGGGGTATGTGTCAGGGGCAAGATTTAAGACGTTCAGAATAGATATTACAATTCAAAAACTGACTTACAGTTATGTAGACGTCCCAGTCTCAATAAACAAACTGCACCAATGCCTCCTCACGCTTTGTTTTGACAAATTTGACCAGATTCACAAAGACTGAAACTAAAGACATTTTCTGTATATTTTTATGTTATTTGATTTAGTTTTGTAATACATAATATAATTTCAGTTAGTTCTACCTTTAATAACCTTGCTTTGTAAAAGGAACATCTGTCACCTGAGGCCTGGGAGAACTCAGGTTTGCCGAAATGGAAAATAATTATTTGCAGAAATCTACCTAATAACACGTCTTTCTTTATTTTTTGTTGCTTTTATTTATTATTTTCTTTCTTACTTGGTTTTCTTTTGTTTTTGCTTGTTTCTTTTTCTGTCTGTCTTCTGTCTTTCTGTTGCCATGTGTGCCCCTCAGCTTTGTGTCTACCTGACAAGAGTGGAATTGAAGTCAGATGTGTACCCCTGGGGGACCTCTCTTTCTTCTTTGCTCGGGTGAAATTTCCTCCAAAATATTTTGTCATTTGCCTCCACTGATGGACAAATTCATAGTGAAAACCAGGAGGGTCTCTTGTGTTGATTTAGTGCAGGGGGTGACCTACACTCCGAGGCAGTAAATACCAGTCTTCACTTTAAAGCCTAAATCCTGATTCATTTTCAGCAGGTTGTTGAGAGCATGTGCGTCCATTTCTTAAGGGTGTGGTAGCTGATGGCAAATACCATATTTGCTCTGCTCCCATTAATATTCAGCTACAACATTTGCTCTTATACAGGTAGCCAACACAAGTGTAAATAAACCATTTGCGGCTTAAACATTTTTAACATGCAACTGTTCCCATGCTGCTTGACATTTAGTGACTGGGCAGGTCGATACATTAAAACAGCACATTATAAGATTTATCTCTGTGCTGAACAAGGCGGGAGTAACTAAAGTTTATTGGCACACAAAAATGGTGGAATCCATTTTTATTAAGCTGACTAGGTTTTAATTACTACTCCTAGTAAAGAAAACTCTTTGAATCGAAACACACACAAGCCTGCTCTCAAACATCCTTGTCACCATCTCCACATGTGCCTCCATAAAGCAGACAAAAACTACACCCGTGTGCCTTCTCTCAGCTCTCCATGATCCTCCTCATTCTCTCCATGACTTCCAGATGTGAGTCAGTCCCTTCAGACATCAGGCTACATTATTAAAGCTTACTTGAAATTGAGAAAAAAGACACAACAGTCAGTTTTTCCCCTGAAAGAGGTTTGTGTGAATGGCACAATCTTATCTACATTACTAAATCCAGTTAATATAAATATGACACTGATAGATTCAATCCCCCGCCCCAACACTACGTGCCTTCAAGCAGGAAAAGGCACTCTGGGGAGAGTGTTGCCCATGGTTTCAATTCCTCCAATCTTGTTATCACTTCAGGCACAAAATGGAAAGACAGGTAGACGGCCCCAACTCTGACCACCACCTGCCATCCACAGGCCAGACCCCCCCTCTCCACCATCCCCTCAAAGCTGTGGTGAAAGAACTTTGCCCCCTCCTCTCCTCTCATCCTTCCTCTCCTCCTCACATCACGAGAGTCCCCCCTCCATCTGTGAGCCTCAGGGAGAGGATACCTGCGACCAAAGGCCAGTAACATGGCAACCGAGTCAAAAGGCCTTCATGCCTGTTGCACGGCAGGGTGCTGGCATTTACTTCCCCCCTCCATCCGCCCCCCTGTTTCATCCTCGAGGCCCCTAGCTCCACCCAGGAGCCTAAAAGAAATCCACTGTCCTTGCTTTCTCAGCTGCCTCCCTCTCCCCGAGTTAGGAAAACAATATTCCACAAAAGAGAGAAAGAGAACTTCCTGTCCTTTTGTCCGTTGTGCAGGCCAAAGGTGCTGTTTATTGCACTCCACTGCGTGGTTCCTGCTTCTACACACATGGACTCTTTTTGATGGAGAAAAATGAAAACCCCTATTCGCTGCATATTAACTTGGCTCTACACAGGGAAATGTACAGTGAGAAAATAAGATGTTGCCGTTCAGGGATCCTTCACATTTTTAAGACAAAAGGCAGTGAAAATGTTTGTGCAGACGTAGTTTACATGTAGGTCATGGGGGATGTTTGATTCTCTGTGTATTTCCATAAGGCCTTTTTTTCACAGTCACAACAGAACACATTGTGTCAGAGCAGGTCTTTGACCAGCTGCCTGTTGCTTCACAGTATGGGGGCAAGATTTCCTCCAAGGTTTTAAATGGGTCACATTCTGACTCAAGATGCTGGAAGATACGATTACACAACACTGACTATTTGTCTATTATTGCAATTATGATTTTATCTCATTTTCAGGAAATAAAATTGGTGCATCATGCTTTTGCACCTGTACAAACTGTACTGTATAACTACACACTCGCAGAGACGCACTGCTCAAATTAGTCAGAGGTCTTGTTTTTACTGCTAACGTCTTATCCTTACTGAACTCTACAACAAATATTAAAGTGTGTATGGACTATGCCATTATTTAGTAAAATACAATGGCAAACCATATAAGATGAATAAAAGACCTGACAATAATATTCAAAGCATTAAAGCCCTGTAACCATCAGGGGTTAATTTAGATTGAACTAGCTCCATGAAGTTGTTAGGTGGAGCTTATCTTCAGTCATTACATATCTACTGTCATCACAGATTGTCTTCAGTTTTTACATAATAATATGGCTTTGCATGTTAGTCCCTTTTCTTAGGTACATTTTCCTCCTGCCTGCAATGACTGACAGCCACCACCCTTCGCTGTTTTAAGCACATGACACACACGATGGAGTCGAGCCAATCAAAAAGACGGTGTCAATCACGCAGAGCTAAGCAAAACTAGAAATCAATTGGCCAATCTTTGCCTTTAAAGGTTGTACGATAACAAAATTGCCAAAAACTGCAGTTCGTTGAATGGCCACTTGAGGCAGGCCCCAAATGCAAGTCAATCTCCATAGACCCCCATGTTAAAATGCTCAACTCTACAGCAGAAATAAACATATTTACAGCCTGGTACAAAAAGCGGTTTTGGTCTCTATAGCTAATTTCCCCCTTTCATAACTGTACGGGGGTTGAATTTTTTTATAACTCATCCGTTTAAATTTTATTAAGGCTTTTATTAAGTTGCGCATAATTAAGGGTGTGGTCACTTTGAGTGACAGGTGGCGCCATCACGGGTGGCTAACTAGCCGCTGGCTGTCTGCTAGGTGTCATCTCAGCTAATTTGCAAGTCACTGAACCTGACCTCTCAGCCATGTTTGTGCCTTTTGGATATTTTGTTTCTTGAGGGAGCTGGTACCAAAGGGGAGCATGAGCGGGAGCAGCCAACAACACAGGGCTAGCCAAAGTAGCGTAGTTTGTTAGCCTATCTTGTTAGCCTTAGCTAACTTAGCAGCTTTGAGCAAGGTGGGCGTGTTTAAGCAACCAGGCTTCATTTGGCCCGCCTCTTTGCCCATTTTTGATTGGCCGGAGTTGGGCAGGCTCAGGCACTGCCAAGATGGGCGACGGCCAGAACCACCTACTTTGCGCTTCAAACCAGCTCCTCAGAAACCAATGGGTCACGGTGACTACGTCCATATTTTTATACAGTCTATGCTTTAAATGCATATTGAGATCCGAAACTTCAAATAACATAGTATATGAAAACATAATATTTTATACAGGATCTGTTGACCGTTTGCATGTAGACAATGAAGCCCAGTTATACAGAGTTTAATTCATCAAGATATCTGAGATCAGGTTGACTGAGACTATCCAAGTGTGTCACAAAGGACGTTTTCTGAATAATGAAATAAATGTCTGTGAACTATATGATTTTGTAAAGCTTATTAAGTCATAATAATACTAGATAAAGCTGCATTTGACACAAAGACTACTGCACCTCCTTTCCACATAACAAATCCCAATTTAACCCAGAGATTTAAAACCAAATTACCTCAAAATGAAAGATAATCATGATGATTCACTTTTAAAGAATCAAAACAATATTTAAACAGTGCCAACAGTTTCACGCAGATCGTTATTTTTTTTTTTTTTTTAATTTTCTTTCCCACTGGAGCTGCCTGCATCTTTTGCATTGTGTGAGTTTGAGAGGACTAAATTACAACACGTCAATATCAATGAACTGCATGATTATTAAGTATGGAAATACAAGACTGTGATATATGATTATCTCTGTTTAATTAGTGCAACACAGGATGGCAGGAATGCAAATCAAACACAACAACATCTTGATACCATTTAAAGAGAAACTTGGGCTCACTGCACTAAAATCATGCATCCACTCTGAATTTACATATTCAATGTAATCAATGATGGTGATGACGCATCGAAGCCTCAGTGTTAACACACCTGTTGCAGTAGTGCAGTATTGTGATGTACACTTCTTTTCATGTTGATGATATACTTTTCTTGCTTTACATCAGGCCTACTGGGGATTCCTGCACTGCAATGTAGCACAGTATCTTCAGAAGAGGAGACGTGTTGTGCTTATAATCTTGCTTAGGGAGGTGCTAACCCCACCATCTTGTGGAGTTCTCAGTGACAGAGGGAGAAGGACTTGCCCAGAGTGAAGGAGCCAGTGGCAAGCTCATCGATCAAAGACTGGGAAATGTCAGACACCAAGTACAAGGCAGAGTTTTTATGCGAGCCTCACGTCTGCTAAGCTACACCTCAAAGGCAATTACTATGAAAACCAATGCTCTTTGTCACTTGTACAGTTAAGACAGAGTTAGAGAGCAAATCCAGCCATCAAGCCCCTCTATGAGATATTCATTACAGACACCTTTAATATGTACATTTTTAATTATCATGATGCCTACAGAAATCACTTAGCTTGACATTGTATTATAAACTAATTTCATTCCAAGCTGATTTATTGTGAGGGGTATTAAATGCATATTAGCTCTTGGACTTGCAGGTATTTGACTGGCAAACACTCAGTAACCAAGGCAAATAATGGAATCAGGTATTACCAAGAATCTGTTATCTAGCATAGTAGAAATTAACACATTATGAGAGTCAAGAGTCGGGGATATCTGTGCTATATTTCCAGAGAAAATGTTCTAATTGTAACACTTCTTGCAATTATTTTCCCTTTTCAACGTCGTTTTCTGCCTGAAATGAGCCAATTCCAAATCAATGAGCAGAGGTCAAACTAAATCAGTCAACAACCTCGAAAATGGTCTTCCTTGTTCTATGAATTTTTAGAGAATTCATTATAACCCTTGTTGTTATTTGAGGCAGGGCTTATTCTTTGACTGTGGATTCGAGTTGCAACAATTTGTCAATTTATCAATCTTATCAATCAACCCAAAATTCAGTGGGAGCTATTTCAGCCCATCCCACTGTAGTTTCATGAGTACCATATCTGGGACGTCGGTAGTGTAGTGGATAGTGCCGGCGCCCCACGTAAAGAGGCACTGCCTCACTGCAGCGGTCGCAGGTTCGAGTCCGGCCTGCGACCCTTTGCTGTGCGTCAGTCCCCGCTCTCTCTCACCATTTCACACACTGTCCTATCCATTAAAGGCAAAAGCCCACAAAAATAATCTGTAAAAAAAATAAGTACCATATCAAAGTTTCTAAAGTGACGTAAAATATAATCTGACTTTGTAATCAGCCTAGCTGTTTTTCACCACCCTGACCCTGCAGCGGCTTTTGTCCTACTAAATGTGGGTGTCAAAAGCCAAAACATGACCTGACCACAACCGAGTGGTATTTGTATCTAACCACACCTTTACCACACCATTGTTGAGAAATGTTTCAAAGTATCCAGTACACAATAGTGTACAAATTAAACGTTTCTGTGGTTTGCAGAAACGTACAATGCGATCATGTTTTCTAGCTACTGGGTTGACTATCTTAATTATCAATAAATCATTTCAGATATTTCTCAAACAAAAATGCAAAACATTTTATAATTCCAGCTCCTCAAATGTGAAGATTTTCTGTGTTTCTTTGTCTTGTATGATAGTCAACTATATATATATTTGTTTTTGTTTTTTTACTATGCTATGACAATTTACTAATGAAGTCCATAATTAATCGGCAGATTGGGTGAAAATAAGTCCTAGTTGCAGCCTTACTGCGGATTACTCCCAGCAAACTCCACCAAACACAGGCAAATTTAAAACGTTATTACCAAGAGTGAATGTATAACACTACTGCAACAGCACCCATTTCTGGCAAGATTTATTGACATCCTAATAATAGAGATCTGAATCCATGAAACAAACCTTGTGAGTCTCAGAAGTATGATGCAGTCATAGATGTTATAGACTGCTGATAATAAGCAAAAATACATTGGTATCTGTAAAGATCTTTTTTTAAATTCATCTGGTTAATGTGCTTTTCTGTGAAATATCTGCCTGGCCTTACTTTCTCAGGGACTGACACTGTTTACCTAAAGGCACCTTAAATGTTCCAGAATCTAGCAAATAATTGCAGTGCGAATCCAAATGGCAAACTAATTACTCTCTCCCCTTCTGAAAAATGTACGGTAATGTAGTCGAGGGCCACTGCAGGATGCCACTTTACTGCACAGGGAGGAAATATTCCACCCTTCATATTCAACATAAACAAGAGGCTGTAGAGGAGAGGATAAAGGAGAAATATTACTGGCAACAGGCTGATAAGAAGTTATAAAAGCAGCGAGAAAGAGTAAGAAAGGACAGAGGAAGATGAGAATGAGAGAGACAGAGGAGCTAGTCATTACCTAGCTCCTGGAGACACTACAGTAAGGAATGTGTGTATTGTTCAGTGAATCGATCCATCAGTATGCTGTATTAAAACAAGGCAGAGAAACTGCATTCTAATTACAAACTATTTTGCCGCAAACACGAGTTTTATAAAATATACTAATAAATCTACAGGAAGGCATATTTTGACAGTTTGCAAACGCTGTGCTCATCACAGCACCCACCACATGTAATAAGCAATATCAATGACTTTAAATTGAGCATGAGAGAAAAACTATCTAGGAAGTTTTTTAATGCACTTTAAGTGATTGTCACACAAACAGTGGGTGTGTGTTTTCTGTTTAATTGAGCTTGCCTGAAGAAGTTCAGCTCCACTGTTTAATACTTTGATCCCCACTAAATATGTGATATAAGAGCCGAGTAAAGATCAGAAAGCTTACAATCTCTGTAAGCTTTCACATGCACTTCTGGTAGAGAGACAAACAATCTAGTATAAAACTCACCAGCTTGCTGTATGGACGCACTGAATCACTTTGATTCACTAACTCCGTGTTTGTTTCAACATTAAACAACAAAATCAAACAAATGTGTGCAGTTGGCCAAATACTGTGTAGCTGCTAAATACTTTCTCTTCTGTTCCTTTCAAAAAAAAAAAAAAAGACAGATTTTTAAACATGCTGACATACTGTATATTGATGATAGAATGATATTACCACAATAATGATACAATATTTATCATGATAGTAAAAAAACACAGAGAAATTGTGACTTAACTAGAATTCTGGCCTCATGGTATGTCTCCGCGAACTAGTCAAGTTGCCGTTACAGTTTACATTCATGTCTGTGAAAACATGAATGCTTCACACACATCTTCACCCCAGCAGCACAGACAATCTATACAATCAGCACAGTTTCAGGATCTGTGTCACCAGTTCATCCTGTATCCTGTGATAAACGGTGTATGAATTCTTGAGTTATGGCCAAAAACATGTTTTTTGGGGTCACAGTGATCTTGACCTTTGACCGCCAAATTTTAACTGGTTCATCCTTGACTCAAAGTGGACATTTGTGCCAAATCTTAAGAAGCAGACTCAACAGGCATCATTGACAGCTACCAGATGGCCAACAACAGTAAGTGTTGTCAAAACCAGAAAATGGATAAATAATCACAGAGGACATTCAATGTTAGATTTATCATTAGGGATTTATTTCATAAAGTCTCCAAAAAGAGACCAAAGTTCAAGGCTGGACTACAAAGCTTCTGACAGAGATACAACCACACAGACGCTGCACAACAGTTGCTTCAGGACAAAAAGGAATCTCCCATGAAGAATTCCAGAGATATTTAAGGTTAGATATACATTATGTCGTATACAACATCATCGACCACTCTCAGCAGTCCTGTTCAACACTTTTACTTCTGCTGTAAAGTTGGGTATTTTAACATACAGGTCTAAGGGGATTGACTCGTTTTTAAGTGGCCATTCGAGGAACTGCAGGTTTTGTGACTTCAATATTGGCTTCATTTTTCAGCCACCGAAGTCGCCACTTGATGTGCATCCATCATCATCACCATCGGAAAAGTTTAACTGTCTTACAGTGTGGTGGTGCTTCAAAAATTACTGAGCTTTTTTTATGTGTACATGTCTACATTCAGTTGCTTTGTTGCCTTTTTTGTGTGCTAATGTGTTAGCCTGCGGCCAAGCTTGTAAGGTGCAGCTGAAACCACTCCAGGCTGGACACACATAATTTCTGTCCTCGACAGTGGGTGCCATATTGTAATCAAACAATGTAAGAATTTAGGAAATAAGGGGAGTGTAATGAAGGCCGCACTCAATGACAGCACATTTGCAGCTGTAATTTAAATGGCAAAGATATTCTATTAGAACCTCAACAAGCCCCTAATTTTATGAAGCACAACCCCAGTGCGCTGAATGATGTAATTTGAATATCCTGTCAGTTTAAATGTGGTCTTCTGGGACAATAATGTGGCCACTGACATTTAATTGGAGGACAGAGAAAGTTATGGCAGCGACAGAGAGACAAAAGAGAGAAGGGAATTTCTGTGACGACCTCACGTTTTTCAAAGAGATAAATAAAAGATGATAAACATGGATGAGAGAGGCCATTTTGTCTGTGGTCCTCTCTCTTTCTAGTTCGGGTGGCTTTGAGAAATATGTCTCTAAATTTAGCATCAGATTTATCAAGCCCAGGCAATCCAGGGAAAAGAGGGACTTGGGAATAGAGAGAGCAAAAGAAAGAGACAAGGTTGAAAGGTATCTAAAAGACAGGTGCAGCAGACAAAAAGACTGAGGGTAGTGGAGGGGGGAGGGGGGGGCATTGTCTGTGAGATCCTGTCCATCACTTGCCACTTTTAGAATGAAAATACATCTCCACTAATATCCGCCCCACACACACACACACACACACACACACACACACACACACACACACACACACACACTAGAAAACACGAGGAGAAAGAGATGTGAATTTCAATTAAGCAGGTAAGGAAATTAAACTAGTGTTACAGTTATAAAGTCAACCAAGCAGATAAAGACTCCAATACTGCAAAGAGGATGGATAGATGAGACAGACGGACAGAAAGACACTCACACACACACACACACACACACACACACACAAACACAAATATGCCACACCTAACTGACAGAGAATAGAATGAAGGTCAAAAGAGGTCACATTTAAACCTCCTCTGCTCTTAATTTTCTAAATATCCACTTTCAGTCTACTAACTGTCCACTCTGTGGAGTGAAATGGGAGGCCTCATTAAGTGGTGCCACATATAACTACCGATAATGTTAATGAACTCTTTGCCACTATTTACTTTTAATGCATTCATAGATGCTCGTGTTTGCTGTTTTTAATCACCAGTGGAGGTCCTGTCTACTTTATGCAAATTAAGTGCTTCTGACGACGTGACTTGCCACTTCAAATCTCTGCACTCTCATGAACAAACTTTTAGACTAGCCGACTAAGTTTAAAGATGATTCAGATCTACTTCTTTCTTGCTTGAACTGTTTCCAGAAAAGACACTGTTAAAGGAAAAGTTCACCCCAAAATCATAAATGCATATTTTTACACTAACCTGTGTTGCTATTTATCAGCCAAGATTTTTTGGGGTTTGAGTTGCTGGGTGTCGTAATTATTGGCTATAGAGATGTCTGCATTCTCTTGAATATAATGAAAGTAGGTGACATTCGGCTTGTGGTGCTCAAAGCGAGAAAAAAAAAATACATTTGAAAAACTCAACAGCAATGTCTCTTTTCAAAAATCATGACCCAGTTACTCAAGATGATCCACACACTTTGTTGTGGGCAATTTCATATGGGAACTTTTTTTCTGTCCACTGAACTAGGACGTGTGCATCTACTGCTAGCTTACCTAGCAACAATGAGCTAGCTGACATTAAAGCTCAGTGGAGGTGGACGCCAATAATGTTTACATCTCACGCTGTCACAAGCATGGGCCTCTGATCCATGAGTAGATGCACACTTCCATCTGCGCGGTGATATGACTAGTGGGTGTAGTTTGGCAGAAATAAAATAGTTCCTTCCTAATAGCTCACATAAAGATCTGCGGATTATCTTGAGTAACCCAGTCATGATTTCTGGAAAAAGTCATTACTGTTGAGTTCTTCAAATGTATTTTTTTGGTGCTTTGAGCACCACAAGCTGACTCAAGATAATCCACAGACCTAGTTGTAAGCAGTTTCATGTAGGAACCATTTTCTTTCTACTGAACTACACCGTCCACCGCATCACTGCACAGAAGGAAGCGTGCATCTACTCATGGATGAGAGGCTCATGCTCGTGACAGCACAAGATGTATACATTAATGGCGTTCTCCTTGGCCTAGCTGCAACGTTCTTGCAGAAGATGCACGCTTCCTTTTGGGCAGTGATTCAGTTGCCAGCTGTAGTTTGGTAGAAAGAGAATAGTTCCTACATGAAACTGCTCATGACAAGGTTTGTGGATTATTTTAAGTAACTGGGTCATGATTTCTGGAAAGAGACACTGCTGTTGAGTTTTTCAGATATATGTCTGTCGAGTGCCATCTAGTTCCATCATATTTGAGAGAAGGCAGACAAGTCTATGGCCGATATCGCCAACACTCTGCTACTCACACCAAAACAATCTACACTGATAAACAGTACTACAGGTAAGAGGAAAAATATGTATTTTAGGTTTGGGGGTGAACTATCGCTTTAGGGTCAATAAAGAGAATGTTTCTGGACAAGGCACCACATTTGTCCAATTTCAGAATCAGAGCCAAAAGAATTAGGTTTAGAGACTACCTGCTGCCTTTCAAATGCTACCTACAGGTCAACATTTAATAGCAGAGTACTGCATCAAAAATTAAGTGTTTTAACTGCTCTGGCTCGTCTCTCTGGCCTGCTCTTCACTGTGGCCGTCCATTTGCAAAGGCTGGAATCTTGTCATTCACCATTCTGTTTTACTGGTGGAAGTTATACCAGCCCATCCCTTGTCCATTTTTTTTGTCCTCTCCTCTCTGGTGTCAAATAACCACAGTGAAATTGTTCTTGTTGGATGCGAGATTTACATGGGATGCAAATTCTCAGAAGAGCAAAGAGATCCACAGTAGCACTGTACACACCTGACTGCCAGGCCTCTTTCTGTCCCGCATTTTGTCAGCATAAATCACTCCATGCCACAGAAACAGCAACAGTTTAATGTTTAAAAAGATGACTGCTCATGGTACGTGTTGGCATACAAATCCAATATTCACTCACTGGATGAAGTCCAAATGAATGTTACACACCTTGTCTATTGAGATTTATCTGAGGTTGCCGTTGATTCATTTACCAATGCACACATCTGCTCAATATTACATGAGAGATTAACTAGTTCCATACGAAGAATTTATCTGAGTGGAGAGTCATCATGCACCTGTATTTCCTAATGACATATGTAAGGGCTTCCCCTCTTAGTCAATTAGTCAACTAAGTGGTTGTTACAGCCTCATTTCACTGAGGTATTTTTATGCACTTATTTGATATTTTCTATGTTGTGTAAGTGCTTTACTAGAAATTCTCTCTGGGGTCAAAAGGCACTGGGAATATTCATTTCACAGATTATTTAATTGTGTGTAATAAATCAAACAATTAATGTAACAGACTATTATCAATTCAGTGGAGTCTCACCGTATTTCACACAGTCTACGTATGGATTAATATGTTGTAAATGCCTCTATTCATTTGACAAAAGTTAATGAGGAAAGAAGGTGAAAATAATTTGGAGCAATATAAATGCAAAGCGAACAGAAGGTCAAAGTTGGACTAATTAAAAGTGCTATAAAATTGTCTAGTGCTATAAAATTGCCGCATGTAGCTATCAATTAGAAATCACAAAATGGTCTTAGGCGGTAGCAGCAAGGAAATGAATCTGTCAACACTTTTCATTATTGTATGATAACACGGGAGAAAATTAAGTCACAAAATAACTCTTACAAGCTGGACTTGACCTGCTCATGCATTACCTCTGTTTGATTATTTCACATACTCCACTACTTTGCAGTAGCAACACAGACAAAGGAGGCTTTTTCTGCTGTGTGGGGTTGTTTTTGCATTTTCCGACAGAGTGTCGTAAGGGGTCTTCTTTTAATGAATCGAGGTAAAAGCACAGGCAGTGGTGTAAATTCATGGTACTACCACATGTAGAGCATTTAGGTGCGAGAACACATTTGTGGTAATTTTGAGACCAAAGTTGCTGCCGCAACGGTGGCACACCTGCGGTGCAGTCGCAAAAGAGGTTGGACTAGAAGGAATAAATTACCAGTAGATGTGGTAGGGGGCAGTGTCAATCATAGTCAATTAAATTATGTCCCTTCGTTCCCTTTAAAAGCAATGAGCTCCCCACCATGGGGCAAAGACAGTTTCACCATAAATTAAAGTCCAAACCTTCTGATCAGAGGAAAACTGTTGATGTCTACGAATGTGCAGAGTTGTAAGTGGCAAGACATTGAAAATGTGCTGCTAAGACATATGATGTCCAATATAAAGATGAATTAATTGTACTGGAATTATTGAAATCTCACAATTGGCACAATAAATCAAATCTATGAACAGCCAAGCTGACATTAACGCCGAGTAATTTCCGAGAATGGATAATGTCCAGTAATTACTTCAGTTACGTGTTGGCTTTAATTAACCAGAGAGCATTTCAGTCACATCTTAAACAGTAGTAAATATTTCCTCCTGTTAAAAAATAGTGGCTAGTGTTTCTGATCACTGGAGTGGGTGGTGGAGTCAGACTCAGAGAAACTAAGTTGTATGGTATGGTCTCAGAAAGAATCAGAACAGTGTCAACAATTGATGTAAGTGTGGAGGTTATGGATTATTACATTACTGATTGGTATTCTGTGGAGATAATTCGCACTTTCACACATGTAGTGCAAACAGTATTTGGCCAAGGTTTTACTTCTAAAATAATGTATAAAGACACACTGTCTATCTATAATAACCACTCTTATTGCATTAATTAAACATAAATTACATGCCTGTTGTGCACTTACTCTTGTTAGTTTTGCCACTGCAGCAGCTCTATGCCGTTTAATTTTTCTTTCTTTTTTTTCTGCCACAAAAATGACTGCTTTTGTTACAAGGTCCATTTTGTTATTTGCAGCCGAAGCACTCAAATATAACAAGTCGTGTTCGTGACTTCTAAGCTCGGAGCCACAGGAGTATATAAGGCACACTTGGAAACAACATCACTCTGGAGACAGTTTCATTAAGCATGAAAAGCATTCATTTTGACTGTTATATCTGCCTGTAAAAATCACTATTTGAAAATTGTTCACCCATATACAATAACACCTATAATTTAGTTAGAGGTCAAAACGGTTCAGATAATCATACATAAAATTATCTTTTTATAATGGGCCCCTGCTCCCCTTCATTTTGTAATGTGTGTGATCATCATGCTCTCAGTCTGTGCAGGCATGCCGCAGATTTGGTCTATCATTTTGGTGCAAACTCACAATTAAATGACTATCGAAACACACTCACATGCATGCATACACACATTTTACTACTTACAAACACCTTGTTTATGTTACATACCACTCGTTTACAAAGATATATTTTCTATCTGGATTCCTTTCTTGAACTGAATTAAATGCAAAATTGAATCCCGAGGACGAGCACATAAACAGACAAATAGAAATTACAGGGGGGGGGGCCTACATGCAAACACAACACAAATTTATCCAGATGATAAAATATGATGTGGCTGACATTGCCTCCAATGAAAAATTATTGGCATGAGCCAACATGTCAGCAGCATAATCGTGAATGATGTGCGGAAGAGAAAGGTCACAGCTGAGGACCGAGGCATTATGTAGAGGAACAGCTAAGCTCTTTAGCACCCTGACTTAGATGCAGTAATTCGGTATTGAAGACTTGGTACACATTCGTGCCGTATGTTTTTTAATCGTACAATGTGACACGTTGCAACGGAAGCAGCGTGTCGCTGTACAAAAAAAAACATGCCATTTTATTCCACTTCCATTTAAAAATGTGTGTATTATTACAGAAGTGAATGACAGACCCCACAGCCTGTGACTGCAGGAAAAAAGCAGGTGAGGTTCTCCAGTACAAATGTGGAGCAACACGCCTGACTGTCTGTACTCCTGCATATCCTTCTTGCCGTGCTTTGTTATAGCTCAACCCTCAGATTCTATCTAGTTCCTCCTATTACCAACAATACCACGCAGATTTTCTGCCACTGGGGCCGTTTGGGAGCTATTAAGCAGTGCCTGGGCAAAGTACATGCATAACAGTAGCCTTTCAGTGGCTCCAACATCAGGTGGAAATCGCAGAAATACAGTATGAGGACAGGAATGGGCTGAATGGTGGGCCTGTGATTCTTATCACAAGCAATTTGGCCTCCTGCATTACAACTACTTTGCATCTGTTGCATTGTTTTATGTTAATACTTTGGAAACACTTATATCCTGTCGACCTTTTTATCTTTTATCAAGACTCATCTGTTAACAAATAGCCGATAATTTGGGCACATTTTAATTAAACAACAAAGAATCAATGTTCTAAATGCTTTCTGCTAATTACATAATATTTAGGCATCAAAGTGACAACAGATACACCACAGTCACCTTCTAGTGAAGATATTTTGGGGTGTTACACAAAGAAAACACATCACACAGCTGCTGAGAGTGACAAGTAAAATAATAGCGCAAGTTCTGAAATATGTAATTACAGCATAGAATATGTTTCCGTTTGCTGCCTGGCATTTCTTGTCTATCCAGTCATTTTTGGTTATTATTAGAGTATTGGTCTATTGACTGTGTGAAAGCGGTGACTAAACCAAACATTAGACTGGTTTTGGTGACCCGAGGCCATTAAAAGTGACAGCGCCACAGTAAGTACAGCAAAGTAGTCACATGATCCGCATGATTTCAATTAATTAAAAGGATGTCATTTTGCATCCACCATGGAGACGGTGACATGTTGAAGACACGCAGTTGAACCAGAAAAAGGCAACAAAAAGCTACTGGCCATCGCTATTAATCACACTACCAACAATGGCACAACTAATAACGTGACAGGCTTGTCTTACAGAAGGAATATCATTCTTAATCTGAGAGGCTGGTGCCCCCAAAAAGAAAAGAAAAAAACAACAACAGGACAGCACATAAAAACTACAGAGCATGAACTGTCACACAACGTCAAAGTGAGAAAGAGCAATCTGGCCTGCGAGATTCCAATATCTTACTCTACAATGACAACTGGATCCAATCATGGCAGAACACTTCAGTGAGCCAGCCTGGCAATCCTCCAATCAGACAGACACGTCCAACACAAAATCATTAGACTTTAGCTTTACTTTAACAATTACAAACAAACTACAGATACTATATGTTGAAACCCCCACTTTTGGAGCTGATGGAGTCAAAGAAACCTACAGAGCAACCGAGAGATTTACAAATTGTAACACATATATCTAAATGACCATCTGTCCCAACCATTGGCCAACCTGTCTGTCACGGTCTTGTTAAAGTACATTTGCACATTTACACCTGATATTAATGTGTTTTTACTGTCCACATTGGGATCAGATTAGAGGGAGCTTGAATCTTTATATAACTCACCTGTTTAAATGTTATTAAGGCTTAAAATTATGCATAATTAAGGGTGTTGCCGCTTTGACTTACCATTAGTTGACAAGTCGCAACCACAACAACAATGTTGATTAGGTAACATAACCATGCTGTAACCCCAGATTCACATAGTATAGGTTTAGCTGTAACGTTGGCTGTCACTGTTTCAGTGTGTTTTCAGTCAATAAAGGTTCATTGTAGCGTTTTGGTCGCCTAAAAAAGTAGTGTTCAGGATGTGGTTCAGTTATACTAAAAGAGCCTCTAAGAAATCCAGTAAGTAGATTGTGTCTTAATGGTTTTAAGCTTGTTTTTCACTTGTGTAAAATTAGAACTGGCACTATCGTAGTTCAACATATTTGTAAATGCACTTTGCTTGCTAAGCTAGCAGCTAGCGTTCGAGTTATCTCTACCTTCTCGTCTAAATATGGTCACTCCTGGTTCCAAAAAAAAAAAAAAACAAGATGGTGATGGCCAAAGTGCCACACTTGAAGCTTCAAAACGGGAGTCCACAAACCAATGGGTGACGTCACAGTGGCTACATCTAGTACTTTATCCAGTTTAAGGTTTTGACTTTTTCGACCAGTGCCTCAAATATCCGTAAGCTTTCTTGCGTCTTACTTGGTAGCCACTTAGCTTGCTAACTGGCTAATGGCTCCTACCTCACTGGTTCTGAACACTTGCATGTGATTACATATGTCCAGCCATGTAGTTGTCATACGTGGACTGAAAATGCAATGGCATTTATACGTGTGTTCAATGTGGTCACAATGCGTCCGTGACCATCTTCGGCGGTTTGGCCAATCAGATCACCATTCTACCTCGGTGCAGTTTGGGTGCATTAACACTTGTACTTTGGTGTCAAGCACAATCCGATTACCCAGTTTACCCAGATTAATCCAGTTACCCGGAACACATTTTAATGCAGGTGTAAAGGGGGTCTATGTGAGAATATAAAGTAGTGTTTCTGTGCTTTCGTTTGCATAAATATGGTAACATTTATGCAATATTACACTAAAACTAGAATTTTTTTATATGCTGGTTCAGTACCCCACGACTGTTCTGTAGTATGTGAACTCTTACTGTCAAAACCGCAGATAGTATTGTATGTAATATGCCTAAAAATGACAATTGTTATATTAGACAAAAGACATGAAAAAAGTATTTTATCCACAAGACATACAAATTGTATTTTGGAAGATATAGTGTATAGTTCTTTTGATTTTTTTATAGGTGGTACTAGCACTATATATACAGTGTAAAGCTGTATGTCTATAATTGCAGACATCTTGACACACCTGAGCCTCTCTTGCTACAGAGAGCATATTTCACTCTCTGTTGTACAAATCCCAGACTGCATGTTTGAAAGCAGAAACACAGAGTCGAAGGTGGTGAGAAATAATAGGAAATCAAAACTGGACAGCAAGGTGATGTGTCTGACTACACAGTGGAACCCATCATCCTGATTAAACTGGACATCTCTTTTTAATTATTTCCAGTATTACATTTAAAAGCGATCTCAAAAAGATGACTGTAAAAACAAAACATTTGAAACGCATTGATCACTGGCCAAAGCGACTCCCTGAACGGATGGCTTCCTTATTTTTCACATCTGATGGGTGGAGACTGAAGGAGATAGGAAAAATATGCTCACATCATGAGAAAGCTCAACGACTGGCTAATCCACCTGTCACGTAATCGCAAGGCGCTAATACAGAACAGTGCTACAGCTGCGGAAGGCCCAAGGTCAGAGTCACTGTTGGTTTGTGCTGACCAAAGCCACTTTTATTGTCAGTTACATTCTTCTGGTGAGAGACCACTGGATAACCACTAATATGTTGTGACTTATACCTGCAGTCAAACTTTTTTTTCTTCCTTACAGTAACATACACAAAAGACGTTTAAAACCTAGTGAAATGAAAAATACATGATCTCAGATTTCATCCTGTATCCCTGTGTTATTTAATCATTTATCTTGTTATATTCCAAATACATGTTAAAAAAAAAGTCAGTATCAAAGTATTTTTACATCAAAACACCTATCTGTTCTCTTCCTGTAAAACCAGGGAAAACAGTTTTAAATGTTTGATCACTCATTCTGCACTCAGGGGCATTCGCAGAAGTTCATCCAGTCAGATGAGACTGTGGTTAACTAGCTAGCCACACCGGTCATATATAACTGCATTTCATCATTCCACCATTTCACCATGAAACCTTTGCTTTCATTTTCAAAACAATGTGACAGAGGTCTAATTCATTCTTCTCTTCCTCATTCTCCTCCTGATCAAACAGTGAGGGAGGTGTGTGTAAATCCAACAGTCCGCTCAGCAGCAAACCGTAGAGTCATATCACACTAAACTCTCAACCCGCCCCCTTTTTAGTGGTCCAATCAAATGTGAAGGATTTGATTTAAATCCCTCTTGCAACTGTACACCACTCAAATATTCTGTTTCACTGTGAAATGTCACAATACAGAAACTAAAAATACTTTAACTTCCATTTCTCTGGGACTTGGTTAGACATTGGTTGTAATTTACTACTAATATATTTGAGGAAAAATATGAATATGCTATTTTTCCTGTAAATGAAACGCCTTTTCTTGGGTCCTTTCTAAATAACTGCAGGCCTGCTGTTTTCCAGTGACTGAAAGAAACAGAGACAGAAAGTCATAACCATATGTTTTTCTTTAATGGATAGCAATTTATTTTATTTTTGATTCTTTCTGTAAGGTTCATGAGTAAAGCCAAATAAGTCTGACATAACACAGCCCAATGATGCATTTCTTCAGGTCTACCTTGTACACATTGAACTTGTGTTTTGTGTGTGTGTGTGTGTGTGTGTGTGTGTGTGGGTGCTTGTGTTGTTTGCATCTCTGTGTGTACATGTGTGTGCATACGCACAGAGGCTTTGATAAGAGGTCTTGAGAGGTATAGTGGAGGACCATGCCCTCCTCTCCTCTGCTCTCCTCTCCTCTCTATCCTGGCTAGCAGGCTGTCCTCATTACTGTCAGTCAGCATCAGGTTTAGCAGTGCCAGGCTCCTGCACAGCCCTCTGTCCTCTCTGCCCTGCCAGCACTAGCCTGCCTGACTGCTGCCATTGGTAAGCATTGTAAGAACCCCTCAATCCCCTAGAAAACCTAATTACTCTCCACCCGCAACCAAGGAGACCGGAGCAGAAAAAGAGGGAGGCCGAGGGAAGAAGAATCACACACATGTGCACTCCATTTATAAGCGCTCCGGCAATTATTCAAACAAAGGAAATGTGTGTTCATATTATATCTGCAGTAAAAAAAAAATAATTACACTAGCATTCACATTTACACATCATTTATCTTTCCATTGAAGCATAAATATCGAAGGAAAGCCTGAAAAAAGCACACAAGATACATTTAGAAAGTGTGGAACACACAAAAAGACATGCACAAATCAAACTGTGCATCGCTTTGACTACCCGTTAACTGGGTCACTCAGTTGGTGATTGTGTCTGACCACCAAACAAACAGTCATTCATATGTCTGTGCTCTGGCCCCATTTTCATCTGGAGCAGTTCCACTGAGGCCGCTGAAAGCAAAGGAGCTGACGGGTCAGGGATTTAAACCCATCTCCAGCTTCGGCACAGTAGCCATTACCACAGGGGGGAAAAACAACTCCTTGTGTCACCCTCCATCTAAAGGAGGGTTTATTTATGTTGGCTGCACATCTGTTTTTTTCAGGGGTGAGGGGAGAGTGACAGTGAAGAATTCCCATCAACTCGCTTGTCACTTTTCCGTCGTCTTCCGTCTGACTCTTGGTTTCAGTGAAACGTCGGTGCATTTAGTGTCACTTGTAAAAACCCATTTCAAAAGTGCATTTATTTCGAGAAATACAGCAAATATCTTTTCAGTTGGACATCTCGGTTGCTCACCAGGGTAAGACCTGCTCCGTATGCCTTGAAATGCGACGTCGGGTTCGGATAATAGCCTCCACAGCATAACATTCTTTCTCTTTCTTTCACCCTGTGTGCTATCTGCACAGTAGAAATTCCTTGAAATATGAAATATCTAATAAGAAATAATCTTCTTTTTCATAATAAATATTTGGGAGGGCTCATTGTCATAAACTGTAAAGCTGAACAAAGATATTGATATGGCATTCTGTTCTACATTAAAGACTTTTGTCCTTGAATATTCTTTCACACTCGTGCAGCTGTGCAGATCTGAGTTGGAACGGGGGAAGCTGGTGCTTTTAATAAACTCACAGGGACATTCAAAGGGGCTGGCAGCTACAGAGGTTTCATTTTCCCAGCAGTGAGCTGTGTCATTTAAAATAAGGATCATTTTGAGAAGGGGAATATCATAATGCTAAATCTAGATCAAATAACTGAGCAAGGTGTAAGACTGGATTTGCAAGGCCTTGTAATCCTAAAAGACTAAAAAGAAGCAAAGAAAAGAGCACAGAGATGGAAAGAGAGAGGGAGTCATATGAAGTAAAATAGGACAATGAAAGAGGAGAACAGGTTCAAGTTTGTTTTAAATTTGTTTTAAAAAACTACACACCTGTGGCCCAGTATGCGTACATGAGGTCTTATGTGCGTCTGAGTGATGTTTACGTCACATAGTACAAAGGCACAGGGGATGAGAATGTGTATTTACTTTATTTAGCATTATTATTAGACTTCATTAAAACTTAAGACTTGAAATCTCCGGAACCACAATACACCTGAGAGTCTGCTTTGCGGGCAAGAACATAAAGCACACACTGTCCCTGTGAGAGGAGTGGGACGCAGACAAGTGGAGGAGGTGGGGGCACTGGTCACTTTGCCTTTCACAGAAAATAAAGAGTAAGAGGGAAGAAGAAAAAGAAAAAATCAACTGATGAAATAGATGGTGACATGTAGAGACAGAGAGTGAAAACAAAAGCCCTTTTTACTAGAGCTTAGATCGGGCCCAAAAAATTCAGCCCGACCCGGCCCGAGCCCGTGCACGTTATGTCCGGGACCGGCCCGGCCGGTCCAATTAACTTTAATTATGGGCCCGAGCCCGATTTAAACCCGACATTTTTCAATAAGTTGGCTGTTATAATTAACACTAACGACACACCGAGCGCGTTAGTGCCGCGGAAGTCCTGCGAGTGTACTCAGCGCATTTCTCCTGCGCTCTCCACGCCGGTTAAACATCGACTCCAATCGTCTGTTCCCGTCAGTACTCGTTTTTTCACTTCAGCAGGTCATTTTAAACATGGGTAAGTCCATATTTTCATTGTTTTTTATAACGTAATAAGTTAATGACAATTTGTCATTGCATGTCCATGTACTGAGCGTGTTGGATAAACACTGAATGAATAGGGCATATTTTTTGGAGGCACGGAAAGCCACTGTCCCTCCCACTTATCTCTACCACGCCTGACATGTGACAGCAGCATCGGAGTCTAGTGTGACTTATAACAAATGCGACAGCAGCACTTTCTAAACAATAACAATGGCACTAAATGGTAATAACAATCACTTACTTTCCCTGTAATATGGCAGCTGATCTGAGCCTTTGCTCAGCGGTAAGGAGCTCCCAGACTTCATTGTTTGTCCGCAATTTGCAGACATTATACATTGCTGTTCTTCTTAGTTAGCTGCTAACTGCTGCTAGCTGCTTTTTCCAGGTGGTGGGTCAAACACATAACACGTTGTTGAAACGTCGCACCCATTCTGTCCTGCCGGCTTACCCTTTTTACACAGACATGGATTCGGTTCTGTTAGTACCTCCACTGGTGGCTTTAAGGCAGAACAACTCTGTCCCCCCATTCCATGTTTGTAGGTTTTACACCGAGCAGCAAGATGGATTAACATCGCAACATTTCCACCTTGAACAGGCAGTGTTAAAGAGGCTTAAGACAAAAAGGCAAAGAGAAAGAGAGGGCTCTGGCAGCCATGTTTCCACTACGTGGTACAGATCTCCTTGACTTGATGAACTTTTCTGTAAGCAGGTACTTTTCCATGGCAGATAATACCTCCTCAGTGTGGGTGGGATTCTTAGCTGATCTGATTCTTAGCATTGCAATTTAAACTGCAGTGACATCTTCAGCGCAACACAAACACAGACATAATGGGGGATATCAAAGGGATCTTGTTCTTGATTCTCGGTATGTGGCTGTTTGTCACAGCAAAGAGACAAATTTTTTATCAGAACAGGGCAGTAAAAAGAAACACAGCTGAAACAAACAGAAGAGTTTGGGAAATCCTACATTCGAGTGTAGAGGACAAGATGACTGGTTGCTCCACAAAGACAACATGACTGGGTAAGCTAACCTGAGAGCTAACACTAGCTTGCTAGCAATGTGTTTAGGGTTACAGTCACTATATTAATAAAGTGTTAGAAGGTATTTAATTAACTGTAGCTATCACTTTTAGATATTAAAATATGTATGCTGTGTATGGATATTTCAGAACTTTCACCAACTGCAAAATTGGAGCAGTTGATTGTCCGTTCAAACAAGTGACTGAGTTGGGATATCATTGCTCCCACCTTCATAAACAGAAGGTGGAGAACTTCAAAATATACGAGGAAACATGACAAACTGCTTCAAGCAATAAAAAGACTGCACACAAACTTTGGCGGGTGTGTACCTCTAAAGAAGAAACTGGCCATCACACTGTGGAAGCTTGCAACTGACTGAGTACAGAAGCATCGGTCATCTTTTCGGAGTGCACAAAACAACTATGTGCTGGTGTGTGCAAGAATTCTGCACTGCTGCAGAGGCGTTGTTTGTACCGGAACTAATTTGTTTCCCAGACCAGGAGAAGTTTGAAGAAATGGCTGCATACATTGAGAACAGGTGGAGGCCTCCGCAGTGTATTGGTTCTTATTGATGGATCACACATGCCCATGTTGGCGCCACAGGAGTACCGCTGCGACTACTTCAACCGTAAAGGCTGGCACTCCATCATCCTTCGATGTGTTGTGGATAGAAAGGGACTTTTTTGGAACATGTTTGCAGGACTGCCTGGGAGCTTGCATCATGCTTGGGTTTTGAGACCGTCCACATTGTGGGAGTTGGCCAGCCATGGCAACCACTTCCCAGCTCACACCAGGAACATCAGTGGGGTGAATGCTGGCTACTACATCCTAGGAGACGCTGCCTATCCCTTGCAGAACTGGCTCTTAAAACCATTCCCTGACACTGGTTGGCTTACAGCAGAACAGGAGATCTACAACAAGAAAGTGTGCAGAGCATGGGTAGTGGACGAACAGCAGGCCACAAACAGGGAAGCCACAGTCACAGCTGTCACAGGCTGGAGGAAGATTTGGGGCAGTGCTTAGATGGTATTTTTGACTGATAGCCCAGAATTACCTCAACCAGTGTACTAACACAGCTCGTCTTCCTCCTCACTGACATTAACGCAAGCAGTTTAATACGAGAAGTTTCAGGAAAGAAAACTGTCATTGCAAACAAAATAAACAGAATTTCTGGAAGTGTTGTCACAGCTGCTTCCGTCCAGTACACATCTATTTGTGCACAGATAGAGTCTTTCTTTCTGCATCCTAAAGACTGCCAGAGACACAGTGACAACCTGCTCGGGATGGCTTACACGGCAAATCCCTTTATGAGGTGCAAGGAAAGGGTTACGCCCATTGCTCTGTAAATGGATGCTGCTCCTTCCTTTCATTTCCATAACAAGCCATCAGAACTCATCTCCCACTGAAGTGGCCACAGTCCCACTGGCAATTAAAATCATGCTGGGACATGCCATGGTTGTGTGCGACTCCACTGTGGGAAACAAAAGCAGCGGCAGCAGCGGTAATGACGCCAACAGTTGAGTGGTAAATCTTGAGCAATGTCGGCGGAAACCGTCGCTTTGATTTCTCCAGGAAACTGAGAGCAAGCCTCGTTTACATCTTTCAGTATGAACCTTACTGGAAAATATCAAACAAGGAAACAGCATCATCTCATCTCTGTCTTCTTTACCACTTTCTATACACAGCCACAATACTAAAAAGGCATGTGGGTTTTTTTTAAAACAGTATCACAACAGGCTCAATAGAAAGGAAAAACTAAGGACTGGGCATATAAAACAACACTTGAATCATTTTGGTGTAAAAAGTAGAATTTTTTTTATGTATAACAGAATCCAGCTGGAGGTAAAGGTTGGGTTCAAACATCTTTGACTGCTGAGGCCTCATATTAGCTTCAACTAATCCAATTTTACTTAGAACAATGACAGCATATTTTGCCCTATATTTATTTCACTGTAGACATGCAAGAAGGGTTCCTTTATGGACAGTAAAAACAGAAGAATTATTGCACTGACCAAGGACTCTTTCAACATCCTATACCTGTGACATGTGGGAATTGCATTCAGATAGACTTAAGAATATATTAACTTTGTTTTTAAAAATCAAGTTTTGACCAAACTACAGAAACTGTACTTCACTAGTTTTAGCTTTACGACGCTTCGCCTATAGAAACAGAAATTATTACATTTTTATGAAAAATAATATTTGGTTTCTTGAGATTCAGGGAATAAAAAGAAATCACACAGTAACTGCCACATAATTGGTGAGGCAGATTCTTAAACCAGAGATGCATCAATAGTGATGTTCTGGGCCAATGGGGGTTTTTTTTATCATTGTTTATTTTGTCTTTGTTGTCATTTATTCCCCTTTAATTCCAGGGAAATAAGGAAATCTTCATCATGAAAAAAGAAAAAACGTAATTGTTTTAAAGTCATTCAGTCCTTCATTACACTACATTTGAATGAGCACAGATTCATACACATTTATTTAATTTAATTTAAATAACCTTCTTTCACACGAAAAACATTTAAAAACAAAACTGCTTCAAAAGCCTTTTCAATATATATATATATATACATATATATATATATATATATATATATACACACATACATATACACACATATATATATATAATAATAATTTCGTCTCTAATATTCATTTTATATTGCTGGAAAAACATCAACAAATTGTTCCTTCACACAACTGTATTTATTCAGGTTTCTCTTGAAAAACTATATATTACAAGATTACATTTGAACACATCAGAAGAGCACTATAATTTACCTTTGCACAATAGTCATTTCTGATGAACAGAGCTTTAACGCATCATAAAGTAACTCAATGCAACTTCCATCAGCAGATAGTTCCGTCCACCAGCTGCCTGCTAACTAGCTCTCTCCCTGCCTTTGTCGACAAAGAACTGTATCATCAGAGAAAAAAAATAGGATGCATCCCCTGATGTGTCCATAGTGAGTTTACTGTATTCTTTTGTCCCAGCGGCGTTCCAGCAAAAATCTGTTCCTCCCAAACACGTTTTCTATTGTCCCTGGGACGACGAGACGACGAAACACTGTTAGTCTTGAGCGCTGCTCCTAAGCCTGCGCATAATTGATGTGACACAACGGAAAAACACCGGCCACTGCCATAGGTGAATGCCATCTTATTTGCCCAAATAACAAGGTGAGTATCGACCGTCACGAATGTGCAACCGATAAATTGGTGCATCTCTAGTTTAAACCAGCATCGAATATCTACATTGATAATGAGATGAGATGCATAAGGACCAATCTCAGAAAAAAAGAAATGCCTCTGAGCTTTAACGCTTATAAGAAGCCACATCCCCTAACCAATATCCTGGGATCCAACATGTCATGTCATGCTATCATAGCAAAACTAGAATTTTAAGACTTAATATTTCAAGTTTTGTCACATGGTGCATCTCAATATCAGCAAAACCAATGAGCTAGTGTTGGACTCCCAGAGAAACAGGCAACACCCTGTCCTGCTTGTCATCCATGGAAAGGAAGCAAAGAGGGTTGACCTTTGACCTTTTGGAAATTCATCATCATCATTTTATCCTATTAGACCTTTGTGTGTCATAATTAGCAAAGGAATTCTTGAGTTATGGCCCGAAATGTGGTTTGTGAGGTCACAGTGACTTTTGACCCCCAAATTTTAATCAGTTATTCCTTCAGTCACAGTGGATGTTTATGTCAAATTTAAAGAACTCCAGGAGTTCATGAGAATGGGATAGACGGACGGACAACCCGAAAACATAATGCCTCTGGCCGTGGCTGTCGCCTGCGTGGAGGCATAAAGATAAGGTGATGAAAATATTTTGTTTATCATATCTGTATTCATATCCATATTTTCAGAAATAAGTTCAACCATAATCATTATATCATATCTTTATTGCAAGAATGCCATTAAATTAAATATTTTTTTCTGTATGCTGAAATCCTGGAATTCTAAAGCTACTTTTAGCTGCCTGTCTAATAAAACCATTGCTAACCCCAACCAAGCTGAACAGGCTAGGAGGAGACAAGGTATAAATGAATGTGCATAATGCACCTTGCATCACATCATTGTTTAATCCTTTTATTTCTCATTTGTCAATCATCAACAGAAGAAACCTAATCCATGAATATCTGTGGACTCGTCTGCATTGATACCTTTGACACGGCTTCTAAGCACAGCTATTTCTATTACAAAATGTTCACTTTTAAGTCTTAGGAGAAGCTTTAATTTCGTGACAAAACTCATAAGAAATGTGCATGTGCCAGTTTGCTTTTCTTTAGCATGTTTTCTTTGAGGGACCTGGACCTATAGGACCTGCGGTTATCCTCTCAGAAGATGGCCAAAGACAAGGGGCAAAGCAGATGTAATCCGAACTGACTGATTTGTCACAATTATATTTTATCATGACAATAACCTACAATTCAGGCGCAATAATGGCCTAATAAATATAAATGTTTCACTTAAAAATTCTAAAGAATTGTAGGTACCTATACAGATCCTCTGNTATAGGACCTGCGGTTATCCTCTCAGAAGATGGCCAAAGACAAGAGGCAAAGCAGATGTAATCCGAACACAGTGACTGATTTGTCACAATTATATTTTATCATGACAATAATCTACAATTCAGGCGCAATAATGGCCTAATAAATATAAATGTTTCACTTAAAAATTCTAAAGAATTGTAGGTACCTATACAGATCCTCTGAGCACGGTGACTTTGTCATACATGACATTTAAATGAAATGATTGCCGGCTGTCTTTTTCAATATAGCCTAATGATTATTTGTTGCCAAACTTCTCCCTGTCTGTTTCTGACCGTCTCTTTATAATGGAAATGTCCATGCTTTGGGGCAGTGTCAGTTATGCCTGCTGATACAAGTTGTTTTTCCTGTGATCCTGTCATCCCGGTGCAAACACCTTCAGTTGTTTACAGTGAAATGTCCTCTGTGTTCACCTTCACTTCCTGTCTGTTTTCAGCATTACTCTACGTGCTGTACATACTGTATAGTTTTACCATACTGCAGCATTCAGCAGCGGGAGGTCATTGGCAGGGTTACTTGTGAGGTCATTGTTAGCCGTGAGAAAATTAACGCTGATTGGTCTCGTCACGATTTGCTCCCCGAAGCCCGTGCCACCGAGGCACCTGCCAAGGCGAGCTTCTTTAAACAAGAACGAAGCCTATTCAACAGCTGCATAAGCAGCCGGGCGGGCAGACAGTGGAGGGGAAAGAGGGACAAAAGAAAGCAAATGCAAAACAGAGAGGACTTTCTAAATGGGAACCTCAGAATGGGACTTCTTTTAAAGGTCTTAAATCAATTGAACATAAAGTACAAACCCATGCAATGTTAATCTATCTGGCTTAATCCCATTGCTTTAAGATCCTTTATAATCCACATTCAATACAACCATTTTTTCTTCTCTAACAAGCTTGCCCTATAGCCATTTTATAAATCATTGGTACAAGGCTTTTGCAGGGCCACAAATTCTGTTATGGTGTCATTATTACACTGAGTTATGAACCACGCAAGGTAGAATGACAAATATGTTTAAGACCTGTAACAGCTCAAAAATATTGTATTTCCCTCTCTGAGTAACTGCTACAAAAAAAAAAAAAAAGAGTATAACACTGTTTAAAAAAAAGATTAACAATAACCACGACAGCAAGAGGAGTTTCTTGTTCACTTAAAAACTGGAAGCATCATCAACCATCTGAGCTGTTTTATTGCACCTTCGGCTTTCACGAGCAAGGCTCCGAACAGACGAAGTTAAAGTGATACACTTGGCGTGTAAGGAAACGTGGAGAAACACTGGTAGTTTCTCAACCATATGCCGATATCCTTAAGTCACCATGTGCTCTGGCTTTGAAAGCCTGCACTGCCAATTCCTCATTTGAAACCTGACCAACTCTTTAACAATGCCTCTCTCTGATCCAGTGGGAAGGAGAAAATCTATTATCGATTTCCACCTGGTTTAGGTGGAAAAAGCCCTGATAGCGATGTTGAATAGCGCTACACTGTACTCTGCTATAGCCTTCACACTAAAGCTGGGGGGATGGTGTGAGAGGGCATGTCACCAAAGCCCTCGACTATACGCCACAGCACCATCTGCACACGCTGAATATTTAATCATCAATAGAACTGCTCAAGACCAGTAATCAAGAAAAGGAAAAAGATAATACGCATCATGAGCTCGTACAACACTTCCTCCGTGATTGGCTTATCTTTTAAATCACCCATTGTTTCAATGCTAATTGTGACCATTTCGACATGCATGCACCACAATTAAAGATATTTCTTAATCACTTGTGCCATTCAATCCCATTCAACTCAACAGACTTATAATTCACCCCAGTAAATGTCATTCATCACTGTCAATGAGAAGTCACCAATCATTTCTTACTATTATCAGACTACTGACTAAAAAATAAAACTCTGTAATTACTCTCTACACTTTAACAGCCAACATAAGACAGGGGGATCTTGATTCCACTTCCTTAGATGTCCTCCTTTCCACACCTGAATGAAACCAATCCCTAACATTCTCTGCAGCCAGAGCCCGCCTCCTGTCAGTCACAACCACGTCATGCCAACAGATGAGTCACCAATGTAAATGGTTTCACACTTATGCTCTGCATTAACACACAATAAAGCTTGATTCATGCTATTGCAGACTAAAATTGGCATGGGATTATTTTGACATAGTGAGACATTAAAAACAACTATAATGAGGGATGAAATGCAGATAGAAGCATAAACGCACAGGAAAGAAATGACTTGGATATAAAACAATGAGGTGATACAAAAAAACCAACATAACCTCAATCATGCTGAATGTTTCCTTTAAGTCTAATATGTCCAACTTTAATTGCTTTGGTGAAATAGCATAGACAAGGTGAGAACAACGGAGCCACACTAGGTATTTCTCTACAATAACAAACAGACATCCACTTCCTCTTTGTATCTGCTGTGTGAGCACACAAAATTAGGTAAGCTAGTGACATGAGACATAATCATTTTCTTTGAGCGGGGTTAGTGACCAATTTATTCTTACCTTAGGCTGGGCGCGACGTGGAAAGGCAACCTTAGGATCAATCTGAGAATGAGAAAAGAATAGCAAAATTGTTGTTAAAAGAAAATCTGTCATATTCTGAGAGTAAAAAGCAATGAACAGGTGTTGGAAACATGTCTAACACTGTAAGCCCAGAAAAGGGACCCCAGAGTGCAAGCTTTCACATGGTAACATTTCTAAATCCTCTGTGGTCAGGAATAAATACTAGGATTTTAATAGCAGTTATACATATTCAAAACTTAATGTATTAAAATGTGATATTTTCACAATGATTGCAATTTATCTGAGCCATTAAGATTTAAGAAAAGCTGCATAATCAGCCTGTGGCTATACAGACAGTCTGCTTTGAATTTGAGGAGCATTTTTTTGACACTAACGCTGCATTCAAGAGCTGTCAAAATTATTGCAATTACAAATTAAGTGCACATGAATGGCCCAACAAAGTGGTGATAAGAATGTAGGAAGGAGAATTTTTTAGGAGCACAAAGGCTTTGGTACATAAAACCTGACTTTTGTCATTTTTCCTCCGGGGCCCCCACCTCTGGTTAAGGTTAGGGTGAGTTATTTTTTACTTAAGTATAGCTATGTGTAGCTTAGCATCCTTGTACCCAAATAGCAGCAGTACCAACACCAACCAATCATTTTATTCAGCATTATTAAATCAATTTGTTCCCACTGACCATTATTTGTAAGCTATCATTAAATGCACCATGCAATGACAGAACCTTATTAGTCAGTACATTAATTCCTACTCTGCAAAAGCCAATAATTAGACTGGTGCAGCGATTTGGCCCAATAACTGCTTTGATTACAAGTTGGGTAGGTCTGTCAGGATTGTCACTGGGCAGCAGGGCTTTAGGTTAAAACAAAATACACTCCACTTCAAAAAATTATACAAGCACTGACTAATGGCAGAACAAAATTCGTTACAATGGGGAGACACCTCAGGTGAATAGGGTAAAACTTTTCACTAATCATGAAACTTCCCTGACTGATTACTTACATTAAGACAATTCTTTTTTTTAGTTAGTTTTCTGACATTATGTTTGATTATGCAAATAAGGCCTTATCTAATTAAACATGCACTAATTTGAATACATTTCCACAGCATAAATCTGAATATTGGATAATGCCAAGTAAAATTCTTATTTCATTTTGTTGGCATACTAGAGTCAAAGGTTTTTGCTGAGGGGATTTTGGATATCTGTTTTTATCTCTCCAGAAAATGAATCAGAAAATTCTTGTCAACAGCCATAAAAATCTTTTGCCATGTTTTAAGGAACAATATGTTCTATAAATCAGGCTATAAATTATAAATTATATATTAACGGACCACTCTGTGAAAACCTTCAGAATATAGATAGAAATAAAACTGGAAAGTACACTGTATGTACGTGCTACTGAAGTGGAGATTTCCAGCTCAAAGTATGAGAAAAAAAACAATTGAGTAAATGGCCTTTAAGTACAGTGGACTATACTTATATAAAGACTTTTTTGCGTTAGTTTTCTGAAATTTTATGTTTATTTATGCAAATGATGCATTATCTAATTAAATATGTGCTTTCTGCATAGATTCCAGAGCAGTAAGGTAAACTAAAGAAACACCTAAATGTGTATTTTCAGTGTTTTCCCACCACTAGTCTAAAAAAAAAGACAAGCTATGGAAGCAAAATAGCTCAAAACCTCTAAATTGGCCAGACCATGAAAAACTATATTTTCACCTGAGGTGTCTCCGCTTATGAGGGTTTGATAAGACCTGGCCAATATCACTGACCTCATTACCTACTGTATCCAATTTTCTACAATTGATGGAGTTCAATGACACAGTCCAGGCACAATATTCATTGCATTTGGCAATGGACTTTAAAGCACATATTAATTACTGCTGATTACTGGCCAAAATATTGGAGCTACCAAATATTATCTTCCGCTGCTGTCCACTGATATATACCAAAAAAAGAACCACAACTGCCTCAAAGACAAAAAAGAAAGGAAAAGTTAGTGTTGAGGCCAGCCACGCCACCATTCTGCTGGTCATGGTCGCAGCAGAGGCTCACTTTTATTTTAGGCAGGAATGGCTGATTGAATATGACAGGGAGAAAATGAGAGTCTGAGGCCGCTGACGCCTCCAGATATTGCCAAATAACCAGGAGGATGCGTCAGATCAGCCTGTTTCTCCATCTTGCGCTTGTTATCTCATTAGCTACATTTTCCTCGTTAATTTCACTGGTATGAAGGTATGTGGTGGGGGGTCTCATCGACCTTGCACTCACAATGAGGGGGAGCTATCTCAAACAGCAATGTCATCCTAAATTGTCCTTGCCTGGATACCAACGAAAATTTAAGAAATGAGATAAAAATGTGTTTTTTGACATGGTATTAACAGAATGTGTTTAATAGAGAATCATTTTTATGTTCCATATTTTGCTGCGTGTTACAGTGAAAAATCTGCAATTAGTGTGCCAATTCTCAGCATTCATAAGAGCTACTCCTTGAGCACAGATGGATATATTTAAGAAAAAGATATCTCTTCCTGCTGAGAAAAACAATGGAAAGAAAGTGAATTAAAGAACGCGAGAACAAAAAGACACCATCTGCACAGATCAATTAAGCCAATGAGACTGACTACGATTTAATGTGTTTGAAGGGAAACCATGATGTGCAATGTCATTGTCATCTTTTCTGTCAGTCTCAGTTATTACTGTTATCTTTCTAAATCAAGTCAAAATGAGAAATGAATTCAATAACACCTGGGTATGGCAACCCTGCTTGTAATGAATTTCATTTAAAGATTTGTTTTAGCACTTAGCCCCCGGCATAACCAATTCAAACTCAATTATTTTGTGCACCCTATTTGAGCAAAGACAACACATTATGCTTTGAATACCAAAGTCCTACATACTTGGTAATGTATCGTACTTTTTAAGCCTATACAATACACATCAAACCTCATTTCAACACTGCGTAAACTAATTGTTTTTCGGTCCTGCTGAGAATTTCTATTCACTACGAAGCTTCCTGTTCACCATGCATAAGAGAGCACTTAAATACAGCAGCAGTGGAGGTCATATAGCTTTCTGTCTGTTGAAAATACTACAATTATCAAAAAGAGGCAATTATATGCACAGAATTGTGTTCAAAATGAGGCTATGAAACTGCCGATTGTTTAAATCACACTCAGAGCAATGCAACCAAATTAGGCAAGGAGGACTTACTAACCAATCCTTCTGAGAAATCCTGTAGCAGCACCTTTTTAGGTCACAACTTATGATGAATGACTCCTTTGAGAAATCTGAACACGAGGAGGGGAGATGTAGCAATTGTTTCCCTTTGCTTTACATATTCATGTGCATGTGATTTTTATGTACAAAGTGCCTTCACACGTAACGCCAAGAAATAAAATATGCACTGCCCTTCTCGCTGGATAACTGTGCCTTTGAACCAGAGACTGTGTTGTCTCTGTTTCACCTGATACTTCCTTCCTGAAACATTTTTGTTATGTAACACACATACCATCAGGGTTTAGGATCAGTCAACCGGACCTGGGTAGTGCACTTGTTTCAGTAGTACCACACACAGTACTTGCAAATGTTATTCCTCTCAAGTCTGTTTCATCTATCAATACCTTACATTTTTTAACACTAATTACAAAAAACTAGTGATCAACTGTGCATGTTTCGGTCCATCTTTTTTTTTCAAGACAGTACTTTTCTTAATAGGTTGGGGGAAAAGAAACACTCTCTTGTCCTTTCTGTGCTATGGCTTTCAGTGTAATTTTCACATTCTCCACCTACATCATCTTAACGCAACAAGTTTAGGCATACTCTCTTGGTGGTTACTCTTTTAAAAATGGTTTCTAGGAAAAATCACAAGCTGATGTCAAAGTAGAGAAGGCAATTTTTAGGGAATATGTACAAAAAAGCACATTAAAACGCATAAATTAAGAACACATAACTCTGGAGACGAAAGCTAGACCTCCCATCCAGCTGTAGTTATCATCTAGTAGCAGTAAAAGTACTTTATTAATCCCCCTCTTGGAAATGTCTTTATCGTGGAAACATCACAAGCTGCGCATACAAACCAAACAGAACATAGAAATTTAGAAACCTGACTTGGAGCTGAATGAACAGTCTGCTCTGAATATGAATGTACTCCACCTTTGAACATTACGTTTAATTGGTTGCCAGATTAGCTGCTAAAACGAAGGAAACCAGCACTATTAAGCAGGTAAACACCTGGAATTTACTTTGTGTGTACTGTTTAATACAGTGGAAGTATGAAGGTCGTTGGGTTTGTAAAATTCATTAAGGAATAAAGAAAAAAAACTTTACAAGGACTGACTTGATTTATGTACACCAACAGTGTCCACTGTTGTCTTTGTTATAAGCATGGTATTCTACATGTTGCAAAGTAGAGGCAGTACTTAAACACATCTGGGGGATAAGACCAAAATGGCTGTGTTTGACAGTATAATGTAGAACTGCAAAGATTAGTCATTTAGTCAATCCAAATTAAATTAATCTGCAACTATTTTAATGATTAAATAATCGTTGAGGTAAATTTTAAATAAACTACAATTATCGTCTTGCAGCTGTATGCCTCCACAAACCAGTCAAGTTGACGTTACAGTTTACATCCATGAATGCCCAGACTCATATGTAGCCATGACAGCTGGCAATGCTTCTAATATGGATGTTGCTATAAAGACGATACAAAACATGGATGCTTCACACACACGTTCAACCCGACAGCACAGAAGATCTTTACAATCACCATAATTTCAATTTGTGCCAAATTTGAAGACATTTCTTCAAGGTGTTTGTGAGATATTGTGTTTATGACAATGAGATGAACAAGGTCACAGTGACCTTTGACCACAAAAATCTAATCAGTTCATCCAGAGGTCCAAGTGGACGTTTGTGCCAAATTTGAGGATATTCCTTCAAAGCATTCTTGAGATATCCCGTTCACAAGAACGTGACGTATGTACGTTAGGGGTTGTCTGTCCGTATGTACGTATGTCCCCTAACGTAAAAAACGCCTCTAGCCACGGCTCATCGGCACTGAGGTGTAAAAATCCAAACAAACTACCTCTTGTTAAGCTCCTCCAAAGTGAAACCTTGACGCTTTTCCATGTTGATCAGACAAAACAAGACATTTGAGGACTTCAGCTTGGGCTCCAGACAACTGCAACGGGTGTTTTGGGTTTTTTTTTAATTTATTTAACTATTATTTTTACTTTTTTAAGTTATATAGGTCAAACTATTAATCGATTCATTTATTACTTGAAAGAATAATCTACAAATTAAAAAATGAAAACAATTGCAGTTGCAGCCCAAGTAAAAAGTGTTCAAATGCAAACTGCAATCAAAATGCATCACTGAAAAACAGCCACTCAGGAGTTGACCTTGCACTTGTTTTTAATGAATGAGCCACAACAAAACCATACGTTTATACTCCTGCCAGACCCAATTTACACATGACAAATTCCACATCATTATTTGTGTTTACATGCACACTGGTATCCTGGTTATGTTCAGGATTTTGGAGTATTCCGGCTATGTTTTGTACATCCTTTCTTGGTTTCAGAAACCTGGATAAAAACATGCTACCTGGATTACTCCGATAGAAACTAGGATACTGTGGCATGTAAACACTTTTTCCAGGTTTCTGAACATTCTTTGTCTGTACAGAGCATAGTGACTAGGATAGCGAGACATCAAGACACAGCTGCACACAGGCAATCAGAAACCTGGATATTGTTAGAATCCTGTATACAGGGATGTAAATAACCAGGTACCTCAAGTTACATGGAGACCTCATATCCCTATTAAGAACTAAACTGGGATACTAATGCAACTGTAAATGCACTCAGTGCGTTCTTTGTAAGAAGAGAATTATTCTTACGAGTAATAAGGGTATGATTATTACAGGCATTTGTTATATACAACTATACTGTAGGCCGTATACTTCGGGGTCCTTTTTTCTTAAAATTACTGTAACCATCTAATGGCACCCGTACTTGTTATGTACAATTGACTGGCAGCCTCTAATGTGATGTCATTTTCAAAGGGCTCTGCAATTATGGTATGTGTGCCATTTGCAATGTGGGTATCTCAGATAGCATCTAGGCAAGTTTACACAGTTCAGTTCATGCGGTGAACAAGAGCATGACTAGTGGCATGCTAAAGATGTCGTATCTCACACAGCTGTAGTCAGTGTCAAGAGCTTTGTCCTCAGTCTAAAGCAAAACGGGCCTCTCCAGAGTATTGGTAAGTATTTGCTCACCTTATAGCCTCTTTACATCACCCTGACAGGACTTGTTCAAATTAATAATTTCAGTACACCTTTCTTACATGATGAAACATGATCTCACGCAGGACAAAAGTGGATATCCTCAAGACATCATACAACCTGATATGTCAATATAATAAATGAGAACAGACGAAGAGGAACCCCCCCCCACCCTTTCAAACCCCACCCCGCCATCTTTTATCTTCCACAGCCTTTTACTACAGGGTCTCTGTGGGCTGCTTCTGCATGCGACTGTGGGAGATCAGGGCAGAGAAACAGCCTATATCTTAAGTTCACATCTTATAAAAGGATTTCATATATTAATGCGGCTCCTGGGTAAACTCTCTTCCTCTCTCTTAAGACATATCTACACTAGCATGATGATGTGGTGTTTAAGCTAAAAGGAAAAGGCTTATCAAAGCTTGCAGCTTTTCCCAACTTAAGTGTGCGAGCAGGTCCACAGGTGTGCCCGTGTGATACCAACGGACTAGACAAGAAATTAAAACATAAAATGTCTAATATCTGTGCTGTCAATCTTTTACTGATTTTTTTTTTTTTTTTTTGCAGTGGAATAACACCTCGAAAAGGCAGTTTGTTATGCTCATCAAATCAATAATGAGAATGCTACCAAATCTCACGCTCAACGAGGAAATTGGACATCTTTTTTTTTTTTCTAAAAATAAATATGCAACACCATTATGAGTATGATCCAGATTCAGTGGTATTACACAAGATATTACATTACTGCCTTGACAAACATCTGATGTTCTGTATGTACCGACAAGAGACAGATACAGCATGAACTAATAACGCCTTCAGCCATAATTAACTGCAGAAGACAGAGCACCTGCTATACTTAAACAAGAGCAAGTCAGAGTTGAGCTCACTGATTTGACTTTACTTCCAAATCCTATCTGATGAATTTAGATGTGCCCAGAGCAGCTGCTCATCCATGCTTTTTCTTCTCCTTTCCTCTTGGCTTGTTTCCTGCCTCTCTTAAAAACATCAAAACGGTGTGTATGGGCTGACCTGGTCATTCAGTAACACAGAATATGTTTACCTTACAATGTAGATGTTTATGAGTTTTACAGGTTGCAAGAAATTAGGATTGAAACTGTATCTATGCTGTTTAAACGCAGATGAATGGTGTCACACAGTCATGATAAATTCATATCTTGCATTCAAACATGACCTTTGCTAGGTCCCTGATGAATATTTTATCTAATTTTATTTTATTTTGTTTTATATAACCACTTTACATAAAACAATAAAAGATGCCAACCTGGAATCAATCTGCTGCCTTGTTAAGCTCTCAACTGTTACGTCTCAAATGCAAAATCATGTACTATGATCTCTCCTGTTCATACCGGGCCGCCTCGAAACATCTTCAGGAACAGATGCTGTGAGTTGCATATTTCTTAACCGAACAAAGCATCATGAAAAATGGTAAATATGTTCTGAATTACCAGCATGTGTGTTTTGAAGCCCCGGGCTGTGCTTCTCCATATGTCTCATTCACATTCATCCTCGTCTGAGTGTTTTCATAACCGGACAAAAGGCAGAGCACACGGTTACAAAAAAAAAAAAAAAAAAAAAAAACAATACAAAAAAGAAAAGAGGAAGACTGTGATGGTTTGCCTGTCGTCGCATATCCTGGCATTGTTGTGAATGTTACATTGATTCTACAGCTCTATTAATCTAAACAACAGGGAAATGTTAGGCTTAAATCAGTGGCGCCCCCAAGAGGGGCCCCAATTGCTGCCCCGCTGGCCCCCTTGATAAAAAATAATTGGAGGCTGACATTACTATCTTTAAGGGTTCTGTTGCACATGCATTTTTAAGCTATGCCATGTCACCATGTTATACGAGCTTGTCTGAAAGGGGGCAAAAAAGGCTTCAAATTTCTGCTAAACTTTAGTGAGGGAAAAATTGGCATGGGGATTTTCAAAGGGGTCCCTTGAACGTTCACCTCAAGATACCTGAGTGGTATTCTGGTACTGGTCTATGCACATCATATAATTACTAATATTAACTGTAAACTGACGTGCACAGTATATCAGTATTAGATTTCTTAACTCTCATACTGACATATTTTTTAACTAGCCTATGTACTACAAAAGCACAAAAGAATTCCTGAAATTCAGTTATGGCTTTTGGTTTTGGTGCCACCCCAAGACTTTGAGTGGCCCCATCTGGCCACCCCTATTAAAAACTTCCGGGGGTGCCACTGGCTAAAATGATGTTCCATACTGAAATTCTCTGTGAGGCATCAGTGCAATCAAAGCATGAATAGCCCCTTTTCATTTGCTTTTTAACTAATATTATTTAACAATAATTACTATACTGTGTGTTTGTGGTTGTCAGAAAGCCTCATTAATTTTATTCAGATACCCAACTATATCTGTATGAGATAAACAAGTAAAAAAAAATGCAAATTAAGCATGATTTCCACTTCCCCTGTACGAATAATATGACTCAACTTGTTCACAGTCACAGCACCTCCAGCCACTCACTCCCTCCAAGGTTACTAAGGACATAAACATTGGTACGAATTCATTCAAGCACCACAAAAAAGTAGGAGGGTTATATCAAACCAACATCTGCAAACACATCAAGAACCATCCACATTTGCTGGACCGCTTCATTCTACACATTCGTGCTGAGCAACTTTATAAAGAGATATGATAGATCCTAATGCAATGCGATCTTGATAGTGTGAGCGTTAAGATATACAACAGCACAGCAGATACAGCCCAATGACTAATAGTGAGGAAAACAACACAGACAGCTGCCTCAGGTTTGTAATCTTCTATTGCACGCCGACGGATAAACAACAGCACATTAGCAGCTAGGAAATATCAATTTCTGCATGTATTTGACTCAAGATCTTTGGCGTGTCAATTACACTGTCAAACACTCATCCGATTACAAAAATGTCAAGCAAAAAAACACATAGCTTCACTTTGTTATTTATTATGAGGAAGCCATTAGTTATATTATTACGGGACTATTAGTATCATCAATATATTTCTAGTTTGAGGGTATGGAGACAAAATACATGGCCAGGGAAACGAAGCAAATAAATCATGCACAAAACAAATTGTTTCATTAACATCAGACAGGAATGCAAAACTAATTTGGCTCTGTATCTTTTTAAATATAGACTGTGTAAAAGTCACCATCCAATATGATTATGTTAATGGTCATTAAAATACATTTATTTGAGGCAGCCTGGTGGCCCAGGGGTTTAAGACGCCGACCATGTAATCACAACGTCCCCTGATCGAGTCTGGCCAGGCCGCTCTCTCCCTTCATTTCCTGTCAGCTCTCTACTGTATGCTATCTAACAAAGGCAAAAAAAAAATACCTTAACAAATCTGGAATGAAAATCCACTTCCACACAACATATAGATTTTTTTTAGGAGAGAGACTACCTGACAGAGGTAATGATAAATATAATAAAAAAGGAAAGGTTTCACAACAAGCCCCAAGTGACATGCCAATTAGGTAAGGACAGATGTGCAACAAGTTTGGAGAACTTTGCTGCGCTTGTGCACTAAAGCCACAATTCAGAGAAAATGATGATTGGATGTCAGACCTTAAAATGTCACTGCTCCGTTCGCAGGGTGAGGCACTGTCAGATCTGAAGTGCATGACATAAGTCTGCCAAATATGACCTATAGCCTACAATAAGTGTGATATAATACAACTGTTTATGTACACATCTGTCGCCGCAAAACTGTGTGTATCTTTTGGAGATAAAACAGAGGTGGCTCATCTCAAAATGGTAATTTGACATTAGAGATTTTGCATGCCACTTAATATGCTTCATAGCAGCAAGAAAACCCTGTGTTTTAACTCCAGCATAATACATAAGAAAATAGGTCAAGCATATTCTACATTCTGATAACAGCAGTATGTATAAGCTGCAGGGGAAAGTTTAGTAACTTTAATATAAGAAAAAAGTACCAAAGACCTTTTCCTTATGGGTGAAAAAAACTATTTTGCAATCAATAAGTCAGCTGCAACACAGAAGTAGCAGCAGCAGATTGAGACTGTGCTGCTATGAGCATGAGGTCATCAAGTTAAATCCAATGAATATCTTAATAGAATCATTTTAAACGTACAAGGAATTCAGCGGTTTCCTGCTGCCAATACTCTCAAAGTGCCCTCGGGCAAGGCATTGAACCAACGACTGCTCCATTTATCGGGCATCAGTAAAAGACTGGGGCTGCACAGGACAAGTCCCAGGTGTAAGTATATTTTTATGTGCAACCCTCCCTCACGCATATCCCTCCGACCTTTGCTGTATATATATTTATATGCTGTCAAGCTGTCACAAAGTTGTTCATCCAAAATGTCAAGCTTGAAGTTGTCAAACTGCTCCAGATCTGCATCAAAGTATGTCTGTATCATTGCCCCTTCAAACAGCCCCCTAACCTGCTGCTACATATTCTCCTCTATAGATATTTGCAACGCCATCAGTCGGACTTATTGGTCATTTCACTGCCAAGAACTTTGTCTTCTCTCTATATTCACCGAATCACAACAGAGAGGCCGCTGAATGTCCTCATCGCTCTTATTCCCATAACACACAGGAGCACTAAAGCACAACTAAAGCATAACGTTTGAGTTAGACTGACCCACCTGAGATTTAAAATTACATAAGAGGATGGATCTGATAGGTTGAGGGGAAGAGAAAACTAATTATCAACTGTATGCCTGCCATCTTTTTGCCCCATAATGCATTTTGACTTAGTGTTATCAATAATTCTAGAAAGGTATGCGTGTCTTTTTTATATAATGGTAAATAACTCATTTTTAGACCAGTAGAAATACTAAACCCATAAGCCCATTGGGAGAAGTAAAGCCTCCATCACTGAGCTGCTCTGAAAACTGGCCAGAAAACTCAGAGCTCTCTAATAATAATAATGAAAAAAAGAGCAGCTGCATTAGTAGAAACTTTGCAGTTGAAGAACTGGAGGGAAATAAGGTAAGGTAAAAAAAAAAAGAGAGAGAGAGAGAGAACAAGTTCTGTGCCAATCACACTTGAGCTGAAGAATATACAACGGACCACAAATCTTAAACTTACTCACCATATCCTGTACAAATTTAGAGTATCTCTAAGCACAATCTATTTGTCTTTCAAAATCCTTCAAAATATTCCTCCATCTAGAGTTGCCTTCAGCCGAGGAAGCACTATGTTTCCTCAACGTGCACTATTCCATTTCCAAAGCTATGTTGGCATATCTGGATATTACCACCTAGCGAGCAGAAATCCCAGACAAATACGATTTCAGCTGAACCCTGTCTAATCCATCACTACAGACATCTCTCAAAAATGACTAGCATCTTTAATTATTCATCCACTGACAAATTTCAAAGGGCAAGTAGAATCCACAATAGTTCAAAGTTTTTCGGAAATGAGCACATGGGTGTACGTGTGTGTCTGTGGATCAATTGCCTTATTTATGCAAGTCAATTCAGACTATTATTTCAAACTAAACATGCATTTATAATGGTCATGGATTTCTGTTACTCTGCTATATTTATATAATGAAATTATTTAACATGACAGTAACTACTTAGTTTGCATGACAGCTTTGTTGTTTCAAAAGTTAACTCTTCTTTTGTTTAGTGTACTCACAGTACTGTACAGGACTTTGATTTTGACATCAGGGCATATGTGTTGTTTGCTATTTCTCACACTTGCAGTATCAGTGCATCAGGCGTGATACAATGCAATATCTGCCGGGTCAAACAGTAGCGAGGCAACGCGCCTGAGACAGCACGCCCTTCAGTGGAACATGAGATATGTGCACACTGCACATGTGGCTGCAGCGAAGAAGGGGGCGTGTCCGCCTCATTCATCCACAGAAGTGAAAGTGAACACATATAATATTCAGCCCGGAGTTGTGTTTTATTGCTAAGCTTAGTGTTGAAGGGACCATCATGCATTTAGCCTTTATGCATGACCTTGATCCACACAGCCTGTTAACCTAAGAGGTGTTTACCCACAAGGCCTTGAGGCAGTAAAAAGTCACACAGTTATGACAGGGGGGTCTCCACTGGCAGAGCAGTGCAAACAGTCAACAAGGAAGAAACACTTATGTAAGTGTAGATCAAATTAACTCACCGTCTTTGAGTCTAATTCGTGGTGTTGTTGAGCTAAGACTTTATCTACACTGGCAGCATCTGTAAACGTAACAAACCCAAATCCTCTGCAAAACAAAGACAGAGACAAAAAAACAACAATATTAAAATGTATACACACAAAATAACCTGTTTTTTTGCAAATACAAATTTAAAAAATATAAATATTGTGAATCGCCATGATAAAACACATAACAGCAGGCTTAATATTCATATGACCTTAATATTGTTGCAATATTTCTGTGTAAATGTATTAAAAAATCCACATTATGGACGTCCTGTGGCAGATTGGAAACAGAAACTGGGGACACTGCTGATCATTATTTGCTATGTTACAATGTGAGACGACACTACACCAACATTGTGCTGCAGTCACAAAGTCAATGTCAAATTGCATTCGGCTGCAGCTTTACAGCAGTGAGCATTTAAGCTTATCTGGCTTGCTGTGAAACCACACGCAGGCGCGCGCACACAGGGACACACACGAACACATGCGCGCGCGGACACAGAAACACACATACACGCTGGATTAACACTAAACACGGACAAAGTAAGCGATATCGTCACATGCACTGCAAAGGAAAAGTAGGAAAGCCCTGTATTTACCTTGAGCGTTTTGTCGTGGGGTCTCTCATCACCATACATTCTCTTATTTCTCCGAATTTACTAAAATAGTCTCTAAGGCTGTCTGTGAATAGAGAAAATATGTCGGGTCATTTGACAGAAACATATGGGCATGCTGTTGTCACTGTATTGCAAAAAACACCCCGCGATGCGCATAGGGGTCGAATAGAGGACTTCAGATGGACGGAGATCAAAAATAACATCGTGCGCACACACTAGTGAGATATCCCATACAGTACACTACTGCACAGTGCACATTCGCACATACACCGCCAGCAGCTACAACGAGCACTCAGTCACAGCGACAAAACAACAAGAAATACTGGATACGGTGTAAAAGAGAATAACAGTCTCACCTGGTGAGGTTTGCCAGCTGAGGCCACCGATAAACATTTTACTGTAAGGGGAAAACACAACAGAAGTGAGTCCAGATGTCAGTTCGGCCATTTTGACGACTAACTACTTCTAAAAGCGACCTTAAAGGATAAAGGAAGACTATGAAAACACATTCGCGCTTGGTAATTATAGTCTATCTACATAAAAGGGGGAGGCCACTCTTGCTACAAAAGCTGAGGTCTTTAAACTGAATCTGGAAACAGACCCGTGCACGGTTTAAGTGCGTACTGTGGGGACGAATCCAGCACGGCAGTCGAAGTCCTCTCCAAGATGTTGTAACATGAAAAAAATCGTACCTTAGGATTAAATTTAGAAAGATTCTTACCCCGGGTCATGTTGTGAATCATTTAGGCTTCCGGATGTGGCTTGACTCCCGTCTCCTTCCATATCTATTTCAAACTATAGGCTGGGACTACAGTAACAGTGACAGACACACACAGATACGGCAGGAGATATGCAAAGCCCCGCTATGAGAATATTACTGAGCCGGGAATGAAAGCGTCACACGTGGGATCAGCTCAGCCCCCTGCTCCCTCCTCCCTCTCTCAGCATGCTCTACCTTGGCCCACAGGGGGCGGAGCCTGCCTCTGTCACCTAACCAATCCAATTGACGTCAATTCAGGCAATCTGCAAACCAATCCTCCGATTTGTCATTTAATTAAGCACTAAGCCACTAGAGGTGAAAGTGGCTTATTGCTCTTCTAAATCAGTGGACACATAACATTAAAGAAAAAAATCTTTGTTCAAGAAATGTTATTCTTAATTAGCAACGTTTGCGTATCATTATTCAACCGACAAGTAAACCTTTGCAGAGCAGCAGCGTGATTACTTTTACTAATTGCAATAATATTCCTCCGCCGTGCAATATAGTCCCTCAGAAAGAAGCTAAAAAAGTGGGGCAAGTCTTATTTGCATGTTATATTTGAATTATTCTGATTGCTATGGCTCACAAGTGTTTTATTGATAATATTGATAATGACAGAAATAATAATACATTGGATAGATACAGCACTTTTCTGGATACTCAAAGACGCTTTACAGAGAACAACTACAACAAATCAAAGACAAGAGATAAGCAGATTTTTATTCAGCTTAAACTTGCATACAATGTAAAACTAAATGTAAAATATTATATGTGCAGCATCACTCAACTGGCATATTTTATGAAAAAAATATTGAGGGAAAGCATGCTTGATTGTTATGGCTCACAAGGAGATAAGCAGAGTTTTATTCAGCTAAAAGTTGTATACAATGTAAAGCAAATTTTAAAATATTATATTATACTATATTATGTTATAATGTGCAGCATCAGTCAGCTGGCATCTTGTTTTATTGAAAAAAATAGTGAACGAATGCATGCTGGTGAACAACAAATGATAGCTTACAGTAACTACTGAATGTAGTAATCACTTGAAATACCTTCTTTTTTTTTTAAGGTGACTAACAATGTCATTGTAAAGTAATGTATCACACATTTGTCCAATAAGACGTGATTTTTGGTTAGTGCATTTCAATTCCAACTGCCATATGTGCACATATAATGGGCCTCCCACCTTTAAACATGTACATTCATGCTATAATGCCAAGTCTACCGATGAACAATGTTATAATGTACATATTGAATAAAACATGCCATAATTTTCAGATCCAGCTCAGAATACAAAGATCAGATATAGAAATGTATCCAAAAGGTGTCCAGCTGTATGCAGTAACGTGGCCTCATTATTAGAAAAAGTGTCCTGACTGAGCCATTAAATCTGTGTTCCAGCAGGTTCAGATCCTGTGATCCTGAGCTGAGCAAAATACCGAATCTCTGTAGCTGACCCTTTCACCCTTTATGAAAGCCAACAAAGAATTATCCTATGGGGATCAATAAAGTATAGTATCCATACATGCAGTGGTGTAATTATGCATCTTTTCAAGTAGATGACCTGTAATGAGCTGCCAGCCCTGCCTCTGTGGAGATATACTACCTCTGCCCCTCATGACCCCAAAAAAGAAGAGAAAAAAAGCAGGATGAGAATATTAATGACTACATGAACATGTGTGACATTTGCAGTTGGAAAATTATGTTTTTGATACACATTATTTGCACAGTATGCTATCAATAGAATATAAGAAAAAATCTCATGTATTGTGTTTTAAATGATGTATTATACATGTGTTTGTGCCACATAACTGTTCACAGACAATAAGTTCTTTATAAATGCAGTTTTTAATAATCTTAGGGTGAGAATAATTACAACAAAACATCCCAAGCTCTGCATGAAACGTGACTAGTGATCCTATTTCATTTTCCACATTCAGTGAAGTTTTGTGAATAGGCCCGCCTGTGCTGACTGTTCAGGGCACCACCAGAGGGAATTTCTTATCTAGCCAGGCAGCATGTTTTTGAAACAATGACTTAGATAAAACCCAAATAACAAGACTTTTGACAGTTTAACAGCTAAAACTCTGTCATTAGTTAGGGGACACTCCACATTGCAGCTGTCTGTATCTCTGAAACGAAGGCAGAGAGGCAAATGGTGGAAATTCCTCGTAGCGCAGGACTGTCACAGAAAATGGAAATATGACACCTTGAGTGAAACACTATTACTTATTCTACCTCCTGTGCACTATTGTTCTGTCCCATGCCATTTTGGTGATGCATTAAAGATTATCTTAGTGTTGCATTTTCTATAAGTTGTCAAATGTGTGACAGGGTCCTACAGCATAGGCTGAATATGTGAATGTGAGAAAATTGCATCCACTCATGCAGCTGCAGAAAGACAGAGAGAGAGAGAGAGAGAGAGAGAGAGAGAAGAGTGAGAGAGGTTATAAATTGATGCGGAATATGAGCTCTAAGGAACAACAGGCTTTAAAGCGATCACAAGGTGTGCAAAAATCATAGTGGATTTAACACATGAAGAGCAACTTCTGTTTTATGCTCAAATAAATCAGGGGTCCCAGGTTTCACAGTGTGGTTGTGAATTATTCTGCCTTTTGAACATTGTTATCATGGCCTTTCTATTCACTGTGGTTGTACCATGAAGAGAGCAAAGTCAAACATGACAGAAAGGGTACATTTGGTGTGACATTTTACAATATCTGATCAAGGGTTGTGGACCAGGTTTGAACCCAGAACAGCCTGATGCCAAAGACATGCCCAGTTCTATTTAAAAGATTTGCACTGGAGTCAAGAAGCATATCATATTTCAGCAAAGATCTAGACAACAACAGTTCAAGGTTTGGGTCTTTAGATCTTTTTGTACACTGATTGAAGGAGAAAAATGTATAGATTTTTAAATAAAGCTGTGTTTTCCTTTAATCTGAGCAGCCACCACTGCCAAATGAAAGTGCCCAAAATGTTTATCCTTTTTAAAGCAAGTTTAGGCGCCCTGACAGCTATGCTTTCAGAGCAGCTGAGCGTTTAGTATCGAGTGAGGAGGAAAGAGAAAGGGTTATGTTTTTCCTACAAAGTGTGTACAAACACATTTCCTTAAGACTGATGCCGATCACACAGTAACATCATCATGGCTTGGAAGCATTTAAAAAGGTGACAGCTGCTGAAGACGTCCTGATTAATGAGGGGATGAAGAATTCCAAGAAATAGACACCTTTTTATATCCCGCACGCTTTGAACTCATCTATCATAATTCAGCATTCACTTTCGAATCCAGGAAAAAACGCAAAGATTTCTAAAATCATATAGTTGTATCAGTGCAGCCTGTATTCAGTTCTGAAAGATGAACCCGCCTCTCAATAGAGAGGAAACTCAGCATGCAAAAAAGCTTGTAACTAACCGAGCCTTTTGCATGAAAACTGGAGGATTTGGGGATCGAGAGAGAAGTAAAATTGATAGTGTGTGAAAGAGCTGAGGGGAAAAAGAAAGTGAGAGAAGCAATAGACTCGCTGACAGTGTTATGAGATGCTGTTTTTGAGAAGAGGCATCCTGTTTCCTGTTGCAGTAATCATTTTACACCCTCAGAATCCTCACTTGACCTTGGAGAAATTGTTTTTGGATGGTGTCTAACCCCTTTCTCTCTGCACAGATTCCTACATATAATCTGTGCATGAATCATAAAATATATTTTTAACCTTTAAATGTCTGGAGATATAAATATGGGGGATGACAAATGACTTCTAATACTGATATTTTAAAGTGAAACTTAAAGGCTAAGGGGATTTTACATTTGTATATATTTGCATAACTCTCACAGAGCCTCACTACGTGTGTTAAGCATGCACTGTCATGAACAAGACTCCAAAATATATTAATCCAGCGCTAAAAGAGAGCTCAGAGTAAATACCTTCTATCACTTACAAGAATTTGTTATGGATATTATTCAGACACTCTTGAGATGTTGTTAATCTGATCCTTCGGATTTTGCGAATGATTTCATATTGATCACTGTGGATTGAGTGATCTCTGCTTTCCTCAGGAGGGCCTATTACAGGGAAATTCAGAATCCAGAGGAAAGCTGTGAGAAGGCTGCACATGCGAACAAATTGTCTCCCTCTAGTGTCCTCTCCTTTCAGCTTCTTCTTCTTCTTTGCTGAGCTAAAGCACCACTCAGACTGCAGGGAGGATGAGCCAGACCGAAACATGCATAATTGACAGTCCTATTTCAGGAATTAGCCACCCACCAAACTGCAGCCTACCTGTCCTTTCATCTTGCCTGGAATAACTTAGCACCTTTAAAAAGTACCTTTCAGCCTTATAGGATGATTTAATTGGAAACTGATGAATCACATTTATGTTTTCATCATTGATTTTTATGTTTTCCAAAGGGTGGTTGTGTAAAAATGTTGTCGACTGATCGTGAGGATCACTGGGACTGTGTACAATTGTTAGCACACAGAGGAAGTGTTTGAAGTCAGATCAGTAGGAAGGATGTTCTGGTGATGAGTGATTTCTCTTCCCCATTATGCCCTCTGTAACTACGCAGATGAGTTAATTAAGCTGTGCCAGAGGCTACGCACTAGCATTCCAGGTAGATGGGCCACTGTGATATTCAGACATCCACATTATTAAAAAAATGAAACTGTAATATTGACTTTTAAAATATCTAAAATGCATGAGGCTCCTCTAAGCCTGCAAATTATCCTTGCAAATTTTGAACAATGCAATATTCCCTTGTACCAAGTGCCAAAAAGCACCTCAAGGTACCACAAAACAGCTTGTAGTACCAAAGAGGATCACAGAACAGAACAGTTTCTCAGAATTACTCTGTACATTTCTGTTTTAACAATATAGGCTGAGCGAGTTGATCTGCATTTTTGACCTCAGTATTAAAAGACCATTTGCATGTGGGGCTCTTTAGACCAATCAGGTCCCAACACAAGTGGATGATGACGACATCATTTACCTGCTCCACTGGGCTGGGAGATAAGCTCATGCCCCTGCTGCTCCCTGGAATGTTCTGGCGGCTGTTCTGTGCGACACCAGAGAGAGCTGTGTGTTACAGATGATGACGAGTGGCATTAAAGCACCGCGAGGAGCCATCCTATCACCTGTACAGTCAGCAGCGGGGAGAAAGATGTGCACGCTGGCCTTTTGGAGAGCTTTGTCAAGACGGAGGAAGTGGTACACCCCTCCCTAAACAGAGACCCAGTCATGTGAGTTATATCAATCTTTATGCATTGGTTCAACATTTTAAAGTCAACATTATTTCTAAAGTGAGCTCCCAGATCTTTTTTTTTTTCCCATTCTCTGTCAAAGTGCATTAAAGCTCATTTCATTGAAATCCTCCTCAGGACAGCTGTGCACCATGCTCTCTGGTTTATCATGCAAATTCACAGTACACGCTCAAGATTTCCTCTTTATAGCGGTGTTAAGACACATGCATGCGCACAGCTGCATTTGTGTTGCTACACGGACAAACTGATGCACAATAATGTATGGATTTTATACAGTACAGTTTTATTCACTTTTGCGAGCGCATATGCTATGCCCCAGGCATTTCTTTTAAATATTCCAGAGGCTAAGAATGGTACAGTAAGCAGGCCTCTCTGGACACACCAGCTAAGTGGTGCTTTCTGTCTTCTGGCCCATTCTTTGCTTTCTACCAGGCCTTTTCTCTCTCCTTTCATTTTTACTTTATTTTTTTCCCCCTAACTGGCTGCCACTATATATTCTCTCAGTTGCCAACCACTTCCTATTCTGCAACCACTGACCTTAACACTGACCTTGCCTTGTCTGTGCCATTGAGACGAGAGCGGGAGATACCATATCCCCCCGCTGCTATGCTGCAGGGTTTGAATTTTTTTGCCTGTCTCATCAGTCTTCCGGCTGCTGGAGTACGCCTTGTTATTTCTTCCAGATTCCTACACGTTTGGCTTTTCAGCTGATCAGTGCCCCAGACTGGAAAACATCGCTCTTGGCTCAAAGAGACAGCGAGCCTCGGCATATAGACCCTAGCTGTCAATACAGATTAGGTTTATCAGATAAACTTTATCTGCGTCCTTTGGTTGGGTACCAGCCTAATTCTGGGGCCACGATTGATATTGTGACGCAGGCTCTAAGGAGGTCGAAATTGGCAGACATTGTTTTAGCCATGAGCATGCTGCAGTGGCCTTTTCAGGGCATGTGACTGTGCATCAGCATGTGTGTGAGCTCTGGTCTTTCATGATGGTCTACAATTTTTAGATGCATTTGTATTTAAAATCTGAACATTAGTTGCATATTTGGAGTGTTGAATTATCAAGTCCTGTCACTGCAGAGCAGAAAACACTTATGTGCGTTCAAAACAATAGTGAGATTTTTTTTTAGGATCCTGGAGAATAGACTCTGTCAGGGGCAACGTGTGTCCTGCTGAAGGGCACAGTCTCTCCAAGCATTGTCTCTGCCTGTAATGTTTTGGTATAAACATACATTTCTGTCTCACGACCACAAGAGGGCACTTAGAGCACATGGAATCATAACAGGAGCTGATGTCATTAGTGTGTCTTTGTCTGCGTGTGTGTTCATGGAGGTGGTTCGAAGTGACACGTCTCTTGTGTTCGTTTTAGGAGTGGTGAGGCTTGAATAACACCCAGGCTCACTACCTACAGTGGCCTCGTAGCCTCTCACACTGAAGGGAAAGGCTGTTGTAAGGGGGGCAGCTTAAATGCTTGGCTGTTTTCTGGACTCCCTGTTATTTCTGTGTATAGTCTGAGAAAAAAACATTCATTTCCAGCTTTGAGCCAGCTTTGTAAGCAGTGCTTTTCTAAAACTGAAAAAAGGGGAGTTTTTCAGCAAAGCACAAGCGAACAAAGATGTATAAAGAAAAAAAAAAACTCTTAACAAAAAAAAACTCTTAACACACTCAAATAGATTGCCTGTATTAAGACTGTAATACAACATATGTTCCTGAAGCCTGTGTACACGCCATTGTCTGAACACGGTAATATATATAGCTGATGGGGGGGCTTAAATGTGAGAACACAAGAGGGCAGTGGGGTTGCCGGGTACAAAGAAGCACACTGAGGGTGAGTCTTATTGAGTGTGGCTGAGAGAAAGAAGGCAGCTCACTCAAAACGAGCCCGGGTGGAGAGATGAAGAGGGGAGGCATGGCAGCAGTAAATGATGCTAGCCTTCTACACCTTGTCAGTTATTAGGAGAAGCCAGAAGAGAAATCTGACATTACTTTGTGTTGTCTACAGAGAAAATAATTGGCTAGCGGGCCAGCTCTCACTGGCACCTACAATACTTTGAAGAGATGTTTTAAAGTTGTGCAGCTAAAAGGGAGGCATAGTGCTAAAAAATAGATCATGTATTTGTTAGGGATTATGTATGAAAGCCGCAATATGGCAACTGAACCAAAAACAAGTGATAATTTGATAGTTATGTTTCTCGTTCTCAGCTTGACAATTAAAAACAACATAAACCAGAATGACTTTTAAGTAATTCTCTGCCTTTCCTTTCCAACAAATATCTGTTTGTGAGCAAACAGGAATCATAAAACGATCTCATTAAAACACAAATGATGCAAAATGAATCCAGAATCCCAGCTGCACTTCAGCCTTATGTCCCATAAACTAGGTCTCCAGTGGAAAAACCTGCTAGTTGGCTGGTTAATAGTGCTTTATATTGACGTAAATGTATTTATTTGGCAGACTTGTTGGATTAAACTCATTTAAGATGCAAGCTAAAAGAGAAACTGAGGGTAGAAATGAAAGTCAACTTTCTTTGAGCAGCCTTGAAACGCGCTTCTAAATACACCGCACACCAACCACAAGTTCCTTTCTGCTTTGGCTTCTGTTTCTGAGCTATAAATACACCGAATCTATTCAGCAGGTGTTTGAGTTTCAGAAGGAAGGCAGATGTGCAGATAAAATGATCGTGTTATTTTTGCTCACTCTATCTGACTCCTATTATATTGTGTTTATTCAGTAAGTCTTAAGAACGATGTCAGTTTATGCAGTTGTGCTGTATTATTCTGTGTCAGTAAGAATTGTTGTACAAGGGAATGTATTTTCATTTAAATGTCCATTCATCCATTTTTTACAGGTAGCTATTCAGGTGTGGTACAAAGCCCAACTGGCATTACAGACGTGGGTGTGCGTGGTGACAGTGACTCCATGTTGCTCTGAACCACAGGGTCACCTGCTCACAAGGCTGGCACCTCCCTGTGCCACACAGTGTCAGGAGGAGGAGCTGGTTTTGCTCTCACAGATGTTCCTGCATGTGAAATTTTCTCAGTTCTCTTTACGACATCAATAAAATCAAACAGAGATAGGCTCATCTCTGCTCCACAATGTATTCTGCACATTTTTTTCCACTGATCTTTTAAAAACCAGACTGAGACATGACGTTTCTGAATGGTTGCTCAATGACCTACAGATAAGACTGTGTTTGCTCTGGGTAGTTTCCAGGTGTGACTTACTGTGAAGCAAGGTCTGTCTGGAATATAAGTGCTTTTGTGCTCAGTGAACCTTCCCTCAATGAATAAACTTACATACAAATCTGTGCTTGCTAATTAAATCTGAATAAGTCACTGTTTAATGAGTTATTTTTTTTCTTAATAATCTTGTTTATTTTTTTTAGCACTGAACAACTTCAGTCCCCATGAGGGTTGACACCTATGTCAAAGACCCATGGGAAATGTAGTTGTTGAATAGTGTCTGCCCTCTCCCATGAGACGCTATCAGTGAAAACAGCTTGAAATTAAAAACATCAGTCAAGCAGTTTGGAATGAAGAAAAAAGTGGTGTAAAAAACGGTTGAGGCAAAATTCAAACACTCATCAAAAGGTGTAAATATCTCAGCAGTTTTATTCACCTTTACAGAAATCACCTGGAGATGTGATTCCCTGCCACTGTATTTTCTTAAGTTTATCAAATGCAGCTTGCTGTGATGCATTTCCTACTATTTTGGCACCTTTTAGTACCATATGCAAATGTATTTCTAAAATGTAAAAACCCAAAGGATGGCACTCCTACCATGGTTATCTATGCTTGATGCAATCGAGATTGGAATATCTTAACATTTCATATAAATAAGCTGAGAATGTCTGTGCTCTGTGGCAATATAGCAGTAGGTTAGCATTCCTGGAACGTTCAATCACCATGCAGATCATTTTCACGAGCGTCACTGAATCATGAAGGACACTTAAGTTTGAGATGTGATCAAAATACAGAAGCAGTACTCGGCACTCAGGGTTTGTTAAAGATAGTGATGCAACATTGTCCGTTTCTTTTCCCTCCGCTCCACAGAGTCTTTGCTGTTCCCTGTTATGCACGTTATGTACACATGTACCAGTTTTTTACACTGTGCTCAGAAAAATTGCTCCTCTAGCGAGTGATATGGTTTGTTACATGAAAAAAAAGCAGGCAGGTATCAGGGACATCTATTCAAAAAGGTCAAAATAAGTAAATGGCAACTTTGAGTGTCATATCTTTTTAAAAGCCAGTGCAATCAAATGAAATAAAAAGATATGACCACAATATGGCCAAGGCAACATCAGCCAATAGTTGTACAAACATGGGAAAAATAAAAGATACTAAATCATTTTAGGTCATATGTGTACTCCACAGCACTGAATTGGGTAGACTGTAGTTCCAGATGAGCACAGGCCACATTCAGTTACATAATAAACTGGTACCTGAATGTATAGTGCCATCATGTGCTTAGCTATATTCATTACAATGTGTCTTCATTTGAGTGAAGGCTTGTAAAAAGTGTTGTTAGAAAAGGTAATTTATTGTTGTTGTTTTCTGCCCAATTATTATAAAAGTAGGATCCTACCATACTCTATAATGTCTCTGTATTGTAAATGGCCTTTTGCTGAGAAAGCTGGTGATATACAAACATGACAGTACTACAACAGTCAATAGTCTTGTGTGCTGTATTTGTTTGTGCTGTAAATTCATTTGAAGACTTAAAGGGATAGTTCAGATCTTTTGAAGTGGGGTTGTATGAGGTGCTTATCCATAGTAAGAGTATTACATAGCTGGTGGTCGACTTATACCCAGTTTGGAGAAGCAGGCAGGAGTACTGCCACAAAAGCTAAGCAATGTACTGCTGTGGACAGGGTCAGCAACAAAACATATTATAGCCATTTAAAAGAAGTCCCCCAATATCATTTTAAGTGTATGCTATATGGAGAGTATTTTCACCTCTTTATCTTTACCGTGTACAACTTCACTTCCCTATCTACGCTCTTGATAAGTCCATTGAGAAAAACAGTATTTGTAGCTTGCTGAGCATGGTAGCTACTGGTCTACCGCTGCCTTGATCAGTTAGTTTGTTTGTGTCATTGTGTGACTTTGGTGAATCCAAACCAGCAGTTTTAAACCCAAAAGTCACACAATAGGACAAACAAAATAACTGACTGAGGCAAGGGTAGACCAGCAGCTCCAGTGTTCAGAGATGCTGAATTACTGTTTTTATCGATGGAATCTGGCTTTCCAGAGAACGATACAACGACTACATTTCCCTGTCGGAAATCACTGTCTGACAGCAAGGTAAAGCTATTAAGATATTCTATAATAGTGTACACTGATGCTGATTTTTTTTAGGTGGCATAAATAGATTTTGCTGCAGCCCCATCAACAGCAGTACATTGCTTTGCTTTGCTGTATGTAATACACTGACTATGGATAAGTACCTCACACAACACCACTTCAAAAGATCAAAGCTATCCCTTGAACACTAAAAACAGGGTCAGTGTTTTTCACATGTCTTTCATAGGACTTGTTGCAGAATGAGAGACAGTAGCACCAGGTTGTGTAGGAAAGGGAGAAAGGAGCAGGTAGCAAGAGTCGGACTGATGTTGCTGATGACACTAGGAAGGGACTGATTCTTCCTCCTCACACTCCTGGTGCGAAGAGTGGTTGTCTTCTTTGTTTGGATGGAGGGGCTCTCTGTTGTAAAGAATCGGTCTGTGGCCAGCGTCATGTCAGCCCCAATGGGTGTTTCGGTAATGAAGCTTGTGTCAGAAAAAGAGGATGTGTCGGTGGTGTGGAGTGAGGCAGTGGGTGAGTCTTCCTTTGTGCCAGAGATGAGATGGGAATCAGTATGGAGCATGTGCTCTGCGCCAGCTGGGCTAGCAGTTCCAGAGAGGTGATTAATAGTTAGGTGTGTGCCTGTGCTTCTGGGTCGCTGGGTGGAGATGCCAATGGGTGTGACTGTGAAGAGGTGGTGCTGTGTGTTGGAGGTCTCTATGGGGGTGTGCACAGTGCTTTGCAGAGCAGAAACAGACAGGTACCACCACCCGGTGACACTGGCCTCAGGGGGCATGGAGCTCAGGTCCTGGGCACTCGCTGCTAAGGGGGGCAGGTTGTAGGAGGCAAAGTGCCACCCTCCAGTCCTGCCAGGGCGCACCCCTCCACAGACAGGCTGGGTGTGGCAAGGGCAGCCCAGGACACGGGCAGGGGTACGCTGACTCCAGGAGAGTAAGTAGGTGATGTCGTCGTAAAGGTGACAGTCCCATGGGTTGTCACCCAGAGTGATAACTCTAAGTGATATCAGCTTGTCAAACACTCCAAAGGGCAGCATGGGAAAGCGGTTAGCATGCAGATAGAAGTGAGTGAGTCTGACAAGCCGGTCCAGAGAGCCCGGCAGCACCTTCACAAGCAGGTTGTGGGACAGGTCTATATGCTCCAGGTGCACAGGCATGTTAGTAGGCAATGTCCAGAAGTGATTGTTGCTTAAGTTGAGCGTGCACAGATTGATCAGCGTATTGTTGATGAAGATGGCCCGCTCCAGCTTATTGTTAGAGAGGTCAAGCAGTCGCAGATTCCACTGGTGGACTGTATCGTTCTTGTCCAGCAGCTGGAGGCGGTTGGAGGCGGCGTAGAGCTGCCAGAGGGAACGAGGCAAGCCGGTGGGCAGGTGGCTCAGCCGGTTGTGAGACAAATCGAGGAAGCGGAGATGGGTGTACGCGGTGAGCCGCCCGTCCAGGTTGTGAAATCGGTTGTGGGACAAGTTAAGGGAGCGCATGTTGTGCTGCAGACCATCGGGCAGCTGTCTCAGTCCCCTCCAGGAGCAGTCGACCTCTCTGTGGCTGCGGCTGCAGGAGCACATGGAGGGACACACAGCTAGGACGTGCAACCCCAGCAACAACAGGAGCAGGAGTTCCAGAAGGGCCTCATTAGGGGAGAGCTTCAGCAGCACATGCCTGCTAAAAGAAAGATGGGGAGACGGGACAGGAGAATGTTAGAGTTTGTCTTACACAGCATCCTCTATACCTCCAGGAGGAAGTGATGCCTGCAGAGTGTTTGGATTATACAGGGAGCACATTGTACATTTGCAATCTGTAGAGAAGCATAACTGCAGAGGGCTGTGCTGAATAAAACTTGTTTCGTGGTTTCTTTAAAGCTCCACCCCCTGCCAGAATCCCTTTCTTTCTCACACACACATCTCTTAGGCACATGCATACTGAACACACACACACACACACACACACACACACACATACACACACAGGCTGCTCAGTGTTTGCTGCACATCACTGCATTGCTTGCAGATACTCACATTCACATCACATGCCAAACTGACTCCCCTAACCATGCAGGGATGTTTATAGGGGTGCTGTAACCTTTTGAGAAATGCTTATACTGCATAAATGCATTATCAGTCGCAGGTTGAAATGCATCCTTTTTTATAACTAATAAACATTCAACCTGATCTGCAAGAGGATATTTCTAGTCTATTCAAGAACACCATTCATCACAAAGGATGAGAAATCCCTGTAGTCATTTTCTCTGGCATCAGTTTGCGTGTTCAGTCATCAGTGGTTGTCAGAGCAGTCAGTCCCATGCTCTCAGAGGAGGAGAACTAGCTCAATAGATGGGTTGTATTAATGACTCCACAGAGAACTCATGCATCAGCTGGTGCAAAGGCAGGCAAAGACACAGCGAGGAGCTACACACTGCTGAAACTGCAGTACACTGTGTGTTAGCCAGGGTGTGGCAGAATGTGTGTGTAAAAGGAGTCTATAAATGTGTCCATAACTCACCTTCTCATCTTATCATTCCAGTCACTTTTCTCTGCTCCTTTCTGCCGTCCAGCCCCTTCTTCCCTCTCCTGCTTTCAAGCCCGGGACAAGCTGCTGTTCTGCTAAAGGTGATTTTTTTTCCCTCTGCCTGAATTCCCCTCACAGAATTTGACCCTTGCTCACTTGTCCAGTGCAGGTTTTTTGGAGGTTGCCCTCACTGCCTCGCAGCTTTGGTCCTTTTTGTTCTCTCTGAAGAGCTGAGAGTTTGATATTGCCTGTATGGATCTTTGAGTAAGCGAGATCAGGCACTGCAGACTCTGGATTTACTCTGTGCAGTGGAAGTGAGCGGGGAGGGGTGGGGTGTTGGTGGTGGGGGAAGTATTAGGAAGGGGGGGTAAGGAGGAGAAATGGAGCGCATAACGGAAAGGTCCCCGCATACAAGGCTGCTACAAAGAAAACTCCTCAGTCCCTTATCTGGCAGCTTTCAGGATTTACCTCTGCATTTAAAGCGACAACTATTGTTGTGGTTAGATTAATTGACTGATTTGACTCCTGTTTGTACTCGAAATAAATTAGACTGTTATCAGTTATCACCTAAATCAATATTATCCCACTCTAAAGCATCCCTTTACAAAGTAACAGTGTGCTGTAATTGGTTGTTATTTTCCCTGTGTAAATTTAGACACTGCCACAAAAACCCTTCAAGATTTATTGCAGGGGACTCCAGTCCACTGCAGCTTCCCACCTGTCATCAGCAATCCAGGCAATGCTCCATTCTGCACTGCATTGCTGTACTTCGACCACACATCATTACCTTTGATTCAAGGGGACAGTTCTACAGTGTTATAGACGGCGATCAGGGTTTAAAGGTCCAGCGTGTAGGATTTAGGGGGATACTTTGGCAGAAATTGAATATACTCTAATTAGTATATTTCTTTGGTGTATAATCACCTTCAAATAGGGAGCAGGTCCTCGTTGATGGAGTCCGCCATGTTGCACCACCATGTTTCTACAGTAGCCCAGAACAAGCAAACCAAACACTAGCTCTCGATCTGGCCATTCACGTTTTTGTGTCAGCCGCTGTAGCTAGCAGCCTCTCCGCGATGAGCAGCATTGGAAAACACAGATTTTAGTTTTTGTTACGTGAAACTGCTTTATTCTGTGTTTTTACTATTAACAGAGAACAAAAGGTGAGTACATATCAGCAGGTGCTGGGCTAGCGGCCCGTCTCTGACAAGCCAAACATCATTGGAGAAACACTGACTTGTAACATGAAACTGTTTTATTCAGTGTTTTTACTGGCTTAAATCAACTGGTCCATTTGTTTTTGAGAGGAAGAGACCTCTGTGGATAATTCAGCTCCTGGTGAAATCCTCCTCAACATCTGAATCTTAACTTATCAGAGAAAAAAGGTGAGCACACATTAGCAGGTACCGGGCTACCAGTCACTCTCTGATGAGCGGAGCAACGATGCTTTATTTATTGTTTTTTACCAGTTTTAAGCACCTGGTCCATTTGTTATTGAGAGGAAGAGACCTCTGCTAATAATTAGGCTCTAACCCCCCCGAGCAATAAACATTGGAGGAATTCTAGCTGCGAGAAGTTTCAGCAATCTGAATCTGCAGTCCTCACCACTAGATGCCACTAATCCCCCTAAATCTTACACACTTAACCTTTTAAGCAGAAGAGGCCCAAGAACAGAGCCTTGAGGAACTCCTTGTCACATCATTTTTGTATGGTCAGATATGTAATTACCAATCAACACAAAGTTGTTCCTGTTCTTCAAATATGATTCAAACCAAATTAGAACTTTGTCAGAAAGTCCAACCTAGTTTTCCATTCTGTATATTAATACATTGTGGTTATCAGAGAAAAAAGGGGAGCACACATTAGCAGGTGCGGGGTTAGCAGCCCATCTGTAACAAGAATTAGATTTGTAACATGTAACTGATTCATTCATTTTTTTATTTTTTTTATTTTTTACCAGTTTTATACACCTGGGCCATTTGTTTTGGAGAGGAAGAGACACTGAAGGAATCCTGTCCTTGCTTGCTTCATGCTTGGTATATGGGAGAAGTTTTAACTGGTTGCAGTCTGCAATCCTCGCTGCTAAATGTCACTAAATCCTACACACTGCTCCTTTTAAATGTGACAAATGAAACAAAAATAATGTTGCATCTGTAGATTCATGATTTATGTAACCACAGCAACTGAGAGTCATTGTTTCTTTGTATTCGTTTGTCTTTGTTCAGGTGTCATAAACTAAACAAAGTACCTCTTTTGCAGTGCGTTTGTTACTTCCTCACTCACTTCTCTTCTACTTTCCTCTCTTGCCTGCCTGATAGCTACCTGCTCCAATATAAAGTTTCCTGTCATTGCCCCTTACAACAAACATCAAAGTCAAGCCCTCACTTCTACTGTCAGTCAGTATACAACATGCCATGCTGCCAGATTGAGCCATCTTGGCACATAGCAGCACGGAAACGAAAATCATCCAGATTTCTCTTTTACCTTATTCACTTTCAGTGCCTCATGTGCAATCAGGAAATATTTTTCATTTACTTTCACTGGCTTTTACCACATCCCACCTCTAAACTTGCACATCACCCAGAGCTACCAGAGTGTTTTCATCTTCATGCTATTAGAGCTGAAGCTGGAGTTAAAGCAGGGGGGCTGCATTGAGAAGGGACAAACTATTCGGACTTTTAATGAAGGTAGCACATCCATCATGACGTAACAAGTAAGTAGATGAACAAATATCTGCACAAGACGGCGGAAACAACCGCATATTGGGTTTTTGAAAAGCTTTTTTGTTTGGCTTTGTCAGCTCTGGCTGAGGTGAAAGAGAGTGTTCTTTCTGAGTTGAGTGGCACTGCCCAGAGGAGGCACATTCTCTGTTTGCTAATCAAGCAGACCTCTCTCTGTCTCTCTCTCTCCCTCTCTCACACACACACACACACACACAGACACACACAGACACACACACACACACTCACAAAAACCCCTGCCCATGCACACACACAGCCACAACTAAAGAAGAGCTGCATAATAATAAATTCTGAAGACTGAAAGACTGAAGTTACAGGTGTTTTATTCATCTGGTTGTTGCATATGTCACGCATGTTATACATGTATGTACATCTCACAAAGTAAAATCAGTAAGACACAAATGGACCTGAGCAAAAGTGTATTATAATATCAATATATTTCAGTATTCAAAAAACACAAATAACAGACAACCAATTGTTTCAACCAGAAATGCTCAGTACTCAGTTTGAAAGATTTATCAGCAGAAGCAGTCATTCAACTCATTGTTAAGTAAAAAAGCTGCTAAAAAAAGTATCTTTTATTTACCGTAAAGGGTTTGTAAAACTATAGGGAAGTAAAGGCAGGTGCACAGGAAACTCTTTGCAATACACACACAGCTCTACACCACATCCTTTGGTTCCTCAGTGCCTGTGGAGGAGGAGGCTGCTTCAGCTTTAGTCGGCTGGGAATCAGTGGCCTCCTCTTGTGGCTTTGAGGAGGATGCATCTTCAGCAACGGTCGCAGGTGTAGTTGAAGCTTCCTCACTCTTGGCAGTGTCTCCCTCCTCCTTCTTGTTCTCCTCTCCAGCTTGTCCTTCCTCGTTTACCTTCCCCCCATCTTCCTTGGTGGTGCCATTACCCACCTCCTCCACTGTTTGACTGATGTCCGTCATTAACACGGTGGTCTCTTTGGCTTCTGTCTCTGACCTGCTTTGGTTCTTCTTGGCAGTTCCCACCCAGTAGTTGGTGGTGCTGATCTGGTCAGCGTTGTTGCTCAGCATCTTGATGTGTTTCTTCAACTGACACACTTTGCACATCAACACCAAAGTAGAAATCAGCAGAATAACAGATAGTAAGATCAGTCCGCCGGCCACCATGAACACTGGAAGACATTCCGTACTGTAAAAGATGAAGAAGCTTGGAGTGGGGGTGGAAGGGGTGGTGGGATGTGGGGTAGGTGAAGGTGAAGATGAAGTGATATGACTCGTAGTGACTGCTACAGTTGGCGTAGTGGCAACCTCAGACATGTGGCTGGCAACACTGGTGGAGCCATTTAGGGATTGTGTTTGAGAATCTAGAGCAGTGGAGTCTGCTTTTGAAATGTCATCTTGTATAGCTGAGGCAGGATTTTGAGTACTCAAAAAAACAGGAGGAGTTGGGGTAGTTTGAGCTCCACACAATAGTGGACCCAGGATGTGTATGCAGTATGCCAGGAAGAGGAGACCATTCATGTTGGTATCTGAGAAGACATGGGACAACAGTTTAATTTAGAATGAGTTTTGGAATACAAATGTAACACAGTAAGGAAAAGTACAAAGAAGCCCAGACACAATAGCTCTTTACTATATCATCTATGGGACAGCCATTATCAAACCAGAATGGTGTTTTAGCCCAGTTCTTACAAGTCAGTAATGGTGGAAAGTAATGACATATATTCACTCAAGCACTGTACTTATGTACAATTTTGAGGCACTTATCGTGAATTCAAAATTAACCCCAACTTTCCTAACTGTAGCATTTGAGTGATGCTTAGCAATTAATGTACCACAATTATAATTCATTAATATAACATGTATGATTTTGAAATAGGCCGTTCTGCATAATGAGTAATGTTACTTTTGGTACTTTCAGTATAGTTTGATGCTAATACTTCATACTTTTACTTAGTACGTAAAATTCTGAATGCTGGACTTTTCCTTGTACAGAGTAAGTCTACACTGTGGTATTGCTACTGATCTGAGTACTTTATGCAAATCACATATACTTTCGATCACTTGTTACATTTGTTCAAGGCATGACATAATTTCTTAGATTTTGAATGGAGTTTTTTTTTTGCTCTACACAGCCATGGGCATTATGAAAATAATCTTGCAAAGATTTAAAAGTTAATCAGTCACAGTGAGCACTTAACTGCCATTGATTAGGTATGATTAAGTAAAGTATAGTGGCCTGAAGATCTGACTCGCTATTGAACTCTCTTGCGTCACAAGCTATGTTTTTGGAAAATCAAGGCCAATCAAGTAGAAATTGTTTTTGGCCAACAGACTAGGAAATGTTAACAAAACTAACACTGAGCTGAACATGCTGTTCAGTGTGACGCATTATCTCCACGGAAGTCAAGCAGGGTCATGTCATTGCCGCTTAAAAAAAAAAAAAATTTCCTTAATATCTGACAAATCTGAAGCAGAAAATGGTTTGCAACAATGTACTATAACATATATATATAATCTGAAACACTGGTATGATCTTTTAACATGATTTGATGAAATGCATTAGTTAAGGTGCTTGTTTTGTATAGAACATTTCCCTACAGTTTCCCCTGCAGTGAGTGATTCTTTTCAGATGTATCACTCACGTGTTTTAGTTGTATCATATTTCTTGCACTGTTTGAGAATGTATTTGTGAATACATGATTGTGAAAGACTCTAAATGCTAAAGTAATGTTAAATCCTAAATCAGGTCATTGTAAATTACATAAGGTGCAAAACTCTCTTTAAGGTTGTCAAAAATACCAAAAATATCACATTTTTATCATCAGAATTTAACAAAAACCACGAAACAACACTAACTATTAATATACTATTCCATCTTTAGAAAGTTCTCACCAGCTCTATCTTACAAATTACCTTCACATAAGTATTCTTTGTTCCTTTTTTTCACAGAATTCAAAATAAAAGTATCTATTAATGCAATCTGTCACTTACATTGTTGGTGATCTTGATATAGTTCCAAAGGAATAAGGTTTTGTATAAATTAATATGTACGCAGTGTGCTACCAGTAAGGTGAGATGTGTGAAAGAACGACTGACAATGTCAAATGACAGTAATCCAAATCAATGGCACACTCATCTGGCTGTCTTGTTCTTACTTCTCCATTTGGACTATAATAAGAAAAGGAAGTGGTTTTGGTGTTCTGTATGATGCTGTATAGCTGGTCACGCAGACAGCTGTGGGGTGGCAGTCTACAAAAAGTATGCAGGCATGCTAAATGCTCACAGAAGAGCTCACTTGCAGTAAAATAGTTCTAACTCACTGATCATGAACTATTTTATTTCAGTTAATTAGCCATTTTGGCTGCAGTTCTGTAAGTAAAACTAACATCTACAAAATCTCAAAACAGCACCCTGAATACACCCCACAATCTGCATGACACCAAAGTTACAAACTGCATGATTTTGACACAAGTGGTAAAGCTGCAGTTTGCACAATTTTCTCTGGGCCTGTGACAGGTCTCACTGTTTGGAAACTGACATGCAAATGAGTCATTTTATAATAATTTTGTCTTCCTTCTCAGCCACTCACCCCACAGAAGACTTAAGGTGATATAAATGGAATAAACATGTATACATCTATCTTCTTCAGTGTCATCTACTTATTTTCGTCCAAGCCACATGTGCTCAAAGGCGACTTTAATTATAGTCCATCTTTGATGTCATGTACCAGTAATACAAGGCCTTTTGACACTACAGCAGACACCACATGTAGTGGAAAATGTTCTAGCACAACTCACGCACATGAAGGTCAGACAAAAATACACCCTTTTTAACATCTGTTCAGTGAGCAAATTAAAAAAAATAAATCAATTTGCATTGAGTATTTCTCTTACAAAGTTCCCCTTCTTGTTTCCTCTGTAACGGTACCTTTGTGTTTCCTGTGTGATTTGTAGTCATTTCTGCTGTGAGTGTCTGCACCTGCATGTGTAACTTGAATGTTTAGAGTGAAATGCTTGCTTTTGAAAGTTGCCTCATCCCTGCAGATGACACTATAGCAACATTCAAGACAGGAGCCAAAGGGCAGAGGCAAGGTTACAAGCATGCAAGACTGTCATAAGTAGTGTTATGAGTTACTGTGGCTGGCCTCTAAATGCAATACAAGTTGATATTCTGATGTAATACACCACATAAATTCCTTATTTTACAGCACATTGCCATTCATAATGAGCTCTCTTTGACCACAGTGAACATACAGTATTTGTTAGATTAGTTTTTGGTTTTACAAAAAAAGTAGTTAAGCGGCTGTTTTTTTATAGTTGGAGAGGAAAACGTTTCTGAAATTTTTCACTGCGCTTAGAAATATAAAATTACCCACATAGATAATACTGATTGCTAATTTAGCCTTTACCCTAAATGCTGATTTAATAAGATAAGACAGAAATCAGGCTAAATATATTTGAGAGGAAGTGAGAATAGAAGAAATGCAGAATCTTTAAAGCCTCACACATCTTCCCGTGAGTGACGGAAAGTCCCATCTGTCGGTAACAACTATAGCAAAGGTATAGCAACTTCATTTGTACAAGCTAGTTAAAGTGCCATATATAAGACAGAAAGAAATGAAGAAAAGATATAAAAGCAAAGCAAGACAATATAAAAAGACATACATGAATAGGATTTTAAAAGGAGTAAAAAAACAAGATCAAAATAAGATAACATAGAATAAGACAAATCAAACAGCAGAATAAAAATCACAGTACAGCGCTTAATAATAAATAGCACCCCAAGTGTAACTTAATAAAATGTAGTGGCAATAGGTTTTGGTTATGGTTCATAATGCAACAGTGGATTACAAAAGTATTTTGGTCATTGACAATTCTGCGTTCTAAAACTCAACAGCACTATAATAAAAGAAATAATTTGAAACACAGGAAGCCAGTGTAAAGATCTGAGAACTTGACTGATACTCTTCTGGTCTTAGTGAGGACTCTAGCAGCAGTGTCCTGAAATGGCTGCAGCTGTCTGATTGGCTATTTAGAGGGACCTGTAAAGACAGCTTTACAGTGGTCAAACCAAACCTTTTTCTAAATTCTTCTGAGACAGAAGTCATTTAATACTTGATACATTCTTAAGGCTGGTTTTGACTACACTAAGATTAGTGATTAGAGGGTAGCAGCTACTGACTTTTAATCATTGTTCTTTGGATCCAAAGGCACATACTCAATGCTTGTGTGGGATCAGAGTCATCTGCACCATGATGGTTAACATTTTTGGAGCATGCAGCTGTTAAACAGGAGATGCCCCAGAACAGAGCCCTGGGGAACCAGTATCTTAAAATAGAAATCAAACTAGTTTGGCATCGTTACAGAACATATAACACAGTTTTTCATTCACTCTGGTGATACATTTTACTACATAATATATTTTAGTAATACAGGCCCAGGCCTGTATTACTAAATTACTAAGTGTGAGATGTCTAGATTATTCTTTCTTGAGGGTGGCTTAACTGCAGGGCAGGACTTTGTTCAGGGCATATGGGAAAAAGCCTGAGTGTAGAAGACTGTTTGCACAATATCTGGTACTAGACAGTTAAAAACATTTTTGATAAAGACTGTAGGTAGAATATCAAGACAGTAGAAGGATTTTAGATGTTGCCAATTTTTAAAGTTTTTATAGCCAATAGGATCAAATTGCATTGTGCTTACTGATTTGGTTTTCAGTGGATGCAAGGACAAGACAGACCCTATTCCTGATACATGTATGGAGTTACTGTGAGCTTGTCTTATTTTCTGAATTTTGTTGGCAAAGAATGAGGCAAATTCATTGCATGGCTTAGTGGATACAAGTTCAGTACTACTGACACAGGAGGATTTTCAACAAAAGGCATGTGCATTATTATTGCTTGGCCATGAAGACAGAGAAGGACTGCCTCAGTTGAAAATCATATGTGTGAAGTCTCTATAGATGTCATAACGCACCTGGAAATGTGTTTTTTGCCACATGAACTCAGCTTTTCCACACTGTCTTTTATCAATTTTTAACAGTGTGTCATTTCCCCTGTTGCTTTTTTCATACTAGGGCCTACCTTTACCTTAGTGGGGGCGATGGCATCAATAATGTTCATAATTTTAGAACTCAAGTCCAGAGTTTGGCCCTCATTGTGTGTGGGCTCCGCCACATGCTGAGTCAGTCCAGAACACAACACCGTTTTTTAGTGCTGCTGTCCTGGGGGCTGTCACCATGAATATTAAAATCAGTAACAATAACTATTCAGTAAAAGTCAGTGCAGTTGATAGACAGCAGGTCAGCAAAGTCATTAAAACAGTTAGCACTATATTTAGATGGCCTGAAGATGTTTAAGAATACAGCTTGACATGAGGAGTTCGACTGAAGAGCAATATATTCAAAAGAAGCTAATTTCCATGTCAGCAAAGACATCTCTTGAGGCGTTTGTGATATTGGGCTGTATAAATAAAATGGACTTGACTTGACATCTGCTCTGGATAGAATTATTAAACAAAATGAAAATACTTTCTTTATTTATTTACTTCACTTTATTTCTCAGGCACAGTGCCTATTCATAAACATCACTAGGACTGGCATCCTAAAATCACGAAACGAGTTTAAAAACATTAATCATGATATAAAGCATATCAATAAAACACAGACAGACATAAGAAGCAGAACACAGACATGGGCAGCAATAAAAGAAGATTAAATTACAGTTTAACAAAGCATAAACAAACAATTACAGAACATCCTCGATTACATAACAGCGTCGCAAAAACAGACATAAGAAAAGACCACAACAGGACAACAGCAACACTAAGGTGAGTGCACTCTAGCTTTGCTTATAAAACTTCAATTGGGACTCAATAACAACTGTTAATTTGATTAAGCCAAGTTCAGTTAAAAACCTAAATTCAAGATTGTGCTTGATGATTAAATTGTTAATTAACATGATGTGCCTGCCAAAGCCCTGCTGTTTTATAAAGCTAAATTTAGTGTGTTAAAAGCATCCTTTGCTAAATCATTTTTTTTCTTTTGGTGAAGGCTGAGAAAAGACTGTGGCTGACAGAGAACTGATAGATTTGCAGATTGCAGATAGTTGAGTGCATCTTGCTCACTCTACTACTCATCAAAACAGAAATAGGAACATGATGTGCAGAAGAAGAGCTGGCTTTAGGGCGCTGGTGTGATCCAGTGTATGAGGCAGTATGTTCATGCCCAGTAGGAGAGAGAAGAGGGGGTAGAGGAAGTGAGGTAGGGACCCTGTCTGTCCTAGTCATCCTCTCTCCTGTCTGCACTGATGCCAGGCAGATTTGCTTGGTGTTGACTTGAATAGCTGTGATTGCGATGTGGCAGTGCAGCTGAAGTGACATCAATTAAAACATCACATCCAGTTACTTAATTTCTGACGGAATTTGTTAGAGATATTCCTAAGAGGGGAGATGGGTCTCTTCTGTTGGAGACCAACAAACAACCATTGCTGTGTGTTGGGATTGTTTTTTAGCAAGTCATTCCTGTGTTACCTGGGCTTTTCAGCCACCAAACGTGGATCTTCGTGGAGCATTTTAGCCACCAAATATTTGTTAAATGTTTTTTAGTGAATCTGCCACTGTTTTCCAGAAGGGATAATGCCATGACATCTGCCATTTTTTTATCAAGATATTGTTGCATTTCTTGCCGGGATAGTGGCATGAAAAGCAGTTGTTTTTTTTATTGAAACACTGCTGCTTTTCCAGCAGAGAATGTGCCCCCAAAACTGGTTATTTTAAGCCAAAACATGATCTTTTCATGACTATAACCAAGTGGTTTTTGTGCCTGAACCTAACCACACGTTAACCATAGTGTTGTTAAAATAAAAAGTTTCAACATATCTGCTATAGAACAATGTATGAATGTAACTTATCCGTGGTTTGCAGAAATGTACAATGCCAACATTTTCATCTGGCAACCAGGTTAAGCACAGAGCTTGGGAAGATTGGTGTTACCGAATGTTCTCAGGGACACAGGTGACATGGCAGTGAGCGGGAGCTGAATTTAATGCTAGCGATAACCAGCACTTTCATTTTCATCAATGAATCCCAGAGTAAAGGAAAGAGGAATTAGGAAAATGATCCGCAAGCTGTCAGCATGCTGACACTGAGGCTGTTATGTTTTGTCTCTGTCACTATGTGGCTGCTATATGTCAGAGTGCATCATGTTAGGCCTGGCCAATGGGTGGAGGCCATCTGCCTTGAAAAGATGCCTGCGTCCCCAGAACAGATTGAAGTTATCAATATAATTGATCCCTTTCAGACCGCAGGTTTTGCTGAGCCATATGTTGAGCCCTAGGAGTCTGCTAAACTTGTTGATCTCGCTGTTGACCGTTGGCAGTGGTCCACTAATAATAAACTGGGCCTCCAGTTTGTCCAGACAGTTTAACAGCTTAACAAATTCATTTTTCAGCACGTTTGATTGCTCTCTGTAGACATCACTGGCCCCCTCATGAAGAGTAATTTAAGCCATTTAGGGTGTTTATTTAGATTCTTACTTTATGTGAGACCTTTTTTTGCCCTTTTCTGTTGCCTGGCACTCATAATACTCCCATGTCCAAACTTATAGTCATCTCCACTCATTAATATTTATTACTGGTTTAAACCAACTTTTTTTTTTTTCAGTTGTGGTCTGTGTTTCTGCCCACCTTTGGCTGCCTGTCAAAATTCCAGGGTCGAAGCTGGCTGAATAAATCTTGCCCTCTGTGGGAGTACAGTCTTGCATTTATCTTTAGGTTTTGCACCCAGATTTTCCCAGCAGGTAGAAATCCCATCACAGCACATGACTGATTTTGTCTCAGTGAGTCCTGGGAAAGTCAGGGTGTCATTTAGAGACAGCTGTCCAGTGAAATCTTGTCGAGTTGAATTCTGATGAACTAAATCGCCGGCAGAAGACATTGGCAGAGTGTCGTGGAGTTCAGAGGACTTCTCCAGCTCGAATATCCTTGTCTGGAGTGCTGCAATCTTCTGTAACAATTTATGACAGTCTGTGCACTTCATTGATTCTGATGAGCCGAGAGAAACACTGCAGTCCAGGGCACAATTCTGTCAACCACTAAGTTACTGTTTGGCTCGTGTTAACATTGTGGGCTGCAGAGGGCAGTTTGAAGTAGATAATCTCAACTCAGAGTTGTCATAAATTGTTTTCCCAAGGACAGATTTGCCATAGGAAACCTCATTAAAGGTTCAGTGTGCAGGATTTAGGGGGATGTATAGGCAGAAATGGAACATAATACAGTAAGTATGTTTTCTATAGTGTAAAACATAGGAGTGGTTGTGTTTTCATTAGATTAGAATGAGCCCTTTATATCAACATAGAGTGTGTGTCTACAGAGTCCAGCATGATGCACTACCATGTTTATGCAGGAGCCCAGAAAGGACATAACAAACACTGGCTCTAGATAGGGCCATTTGCATTTTCGCATTGGCCACCATAGTCACTAGCCCCTTCGCGATGAGCGCTTCAGCCAAACATGATTTTTGAAAATGTAAAACTCCTTTTTACCGGTTTAAATCACAGGGTCTATTTGTGTTGTAGAGGAGGAGACCTTTGCGGGTAATTTGCCCTCTGGTTAAAAACTCCTTAACATCTGTATCAGAAATGAAAATAGGTGAGCACACATTAGTAGGTGCTATAGTGGCCCATCTGCGATGTGCCAAACAGTATTGGAGAAACCTGGATTTGTAACATGAAACTGCTTTATTCAGTGTTTTTACCAGTTTCAGTCACCTGCTCTGTTTGTTTTGGAGAAGACAAAACCCCTGCGGATAATACGGCTCCCGATTAAAACCTCCTGAACCATGAACAGTTTCAGTTGGTTGCAATCTGCAGTCCTCACTGCTAGACACCACTAAATCCCCCTAAATCTTGAACGCTGTTCCTCTATTAAATGTCTTTGAGAGGAAAAGAAGTGCATCGGCCCTGCACATCAATATTCCTTACTGTTAAATCATCAGGTCCAGAATTGGGTAACAGCCCCAAAAAAACACAGAAGCAAACAAATCGCTAATTGTCATTTGCTTTGATCACTGTGCAGAGAAGAAAGAATATCTGTGTCTGGCCTCCCATTGAAGGAAACAGTTCCCCCCTCACCAAATGCTGGTCATGTGATCCAGTACCAGTTGGAGTCAGAGAGCTTTTGGTTGCAGTGCATCATCAGCCAGGAAACAAGGTCCTTTCTTTTTAGTTGGACTGATACCAGTATGCAGAAATCAATCCATCATTCTTAGAAGTCAAAGCCACACTTCAGATGCATCCTCACTGATAACAAGTCTCAAGGACCAGATGAAGCAGTATTTATCATTCAAGTGACAGCTCCCAAGGCCTTATATTATAAACTTTTGATAGTCATCACTTAAGGCTGCATAAGCACAAATGTGAAAAAAAAACAAGGCCTACGTTTTATTTATGAAGCTGATAAAAGCACTGCCTATGCCAACGATCCATACTGCTCTGCTATAGAATACGACTGGATAAATATGGCTCAAGTAAATTTCCAAGCCAGATTTGGATAATGTTGACGCAAGCAGTCTTACTTAACCACAGTACTGGTATGTTACTTTTTAACCAGATAATATGCTGTCATACAGAGATGACCTCCTGAATGCACTCTGAGTCACTTTTTCCCATTAATGCTGGAGCAGATTCAGACATTTTAGCTGACAAACTCACAGGCTCAAGTGGTTTCCAGATTTAGCTCTTTTTTTTTTTTTTTTTTTTTTTACATAAGCTGATTCAGCCGTTCTGGGTTAAAGAATGACTCCTGTTTCACACCTGAACATTGCATAATACTCAAAGCATACAATGCCACAAAAAGATATATAACCAAACTTGATGTAAAATGTGCACTGCTGTAATAAAACAGCACAGCTCAGAACACAAAGGCTGAAGATGACTGTTACTTTGTGTTGGCTCTTTATGCCATCTAGAGGCAAACTGAGATTTTGAACACTGCACAGCTGCTGCAAGCTTATTCATGACCTTCTACTCAAATGAGCTTCATTACTGACCTTGGAAACAGTAATTTTACAAGTTTTACAGTATGCAGGGGCTAAGTGGGACCACTAAGCATATGAAATCCACCTGGTGTGCTCCTATGAGCCTGATGTGTGCTCTTCTTCCTACACATTTTAGAGTGGAGCTTTTTCCCAAGACAACAACCAGCCTATCCTCACTCATCTAGCCTCAACACTAATGATCTTTCTAACCTGCCTCATTGATTGGTTTGAAAACGCAGAATTGTTGTTGTCAATAAAACATACGCTTTGAATCCAAATCATGTGCCGACCATCTTTGTCCCCAGTCGAACAAATTTGACTGATTAATGCTTGTCTGCATTTTCTCATTTATATATCTATATTTTTTAAATGCAAAACTCAGTACAAACTCATGATTCTTTAATTTGTCATTTGTTTTTGGGTGATTCTTCAGCTATTATACTACTTATGTTCCTCTCAGAAATAAGAAAAACAGGAATATATATATAGGAATATACAGAAATTAAATGATAGATCACTTGTTATTTTTATTAGATAAAAAGTGGCCTTTTATGTGTGTTTTTTTGCTATATTTAGCAGTGCCTTAACCAGATTCTCGACATTCAACCCTGCTTAATTTTGAACTGAATGATCTAATATTCACTTTAAATATTAATAACACATAATTAAAAATTTAATTTGATGAGAATGTACATCTATGGTGTCCACAAAGGAGGTCATGGCCTCCATAATACAATTGCTGCCCTCCCACCACTGGGCCCCCTGGTAAAAATAATTGGGGGGCAATATTACCCTTTCAAGCTATTTTGTGAAACTAGACAAACTAAGGCATCCATTGGTACCAGCCATGTTGGCATAGCTTGTTGGGAAGGGGGCTAAATAAGGCTCCAAATTTAGGCTAAATTTTAGTGAGAGAGCATCTGGCACAGCCATTTTCAAAGGGGTCCATTGAACTCTCAGCTCAATATATCTGAATAAAAATGGGTTCTCTGGGTACCCACAAGTCTCCCCTAAATATCCTCCTTCAAAATAAAGCTGTATATTAGTCTTTTTGGGGACCAGACAACCAGCCTTTTGGCATTAGTGAGCTAACATATGATGAGAACCCCGGTTGGAATGGAAGGTTCTATCTAGCAGTTATATATCAAGAAAACTAGACAAGAAAACTAAGTTATCAAAAGAGAAAATAAGTTCTACTGTATACTGCCAGGATGGACATAATTGCGCTATAACAATATAATAATTGCATCCACTCTACTGTTACATGACAAGCCTCATTTTATTGTCTTTCATGGATGAAAACAGAAACTGCGTGTACAGAATGGTAGTCACATGCAATACAAAAATATGAATTTTTACAATAACATAAAAAAACATGTATTGGCCCGTTCTAAAAAATTGTACAGCTTTTATACAGTTATTTTTATACATGAAAAAAATATAAATATATATACATCTGTAATAGCCATAGCAGTACCTATTCAAAAATGTTGTGATGTATTTTACATAGAAAAATGTTCATACAAATATTAGAAGAATCATGTTCATTTGCTATACATTAAATAATGTATGTACATTACATACCATTGGATTTGCAACACGACGTTTACTGCGGTCAAAACCAACCCTACGTGTTCAGACACGGTACGCTTGCTCAGTCGCACGTGCACCCACACACAAAACACATAAATACAAGCACGCCAACTGAAGCCAGCAATCACAAACAGTATACACAAGCGCGCACAAGAGGTAATGTCTTAGGAAGATATAGGACACTTTTGCGCCAGGTTCCTGATTTATATTTTTTGTTTTTGCGCAGAGAATGAAATCGCTCGACTTCTTGAAAGAAGGATCTTTCTAAATAACTCTTATAAGGTGCACTTTACACTTCAATGGATGGACATTATTATTAAAAAGTCTTTTATCATAAATAGCCAGCATTATTCTATTCCCCATGTGGATTGTGAATGATGAAGGGAATATTTCACCTGTGTCTTTTCGTTTCAGCTGCTGTTTAGCGTACAGAAGTCTTCATCAGTGCCCTGTTTTCAGATGCATCAGTGAATTTACCAGGTTATACTCCAAAAAAGACAACATACAAGTGAGCATATCACACTCTCAGAGCCTCTGAGACCCTCCTGAAGAAAAAGAAAAACAAAAACACTGCAAATATGACTATTCAAACTAAACAACAAGAACAAAAAGAGTTCATGATTATTTTTTTCCTGTTGACAAAGTGCATATTGTGTCTAGACATGGGCCATCTCACCACATGCCATCACACAACCGTTCACAACTGAGAGAGAGGAGCAGAGAGGCAGTTGGTTTGAGAACATCGCTCAGCCTGCAAACGTGTATAAACCCCCTCAGGGAAAACACAGATAAATGAAGTGGTCCATTTGGTAGCAGGGTCTATTTTATGTCCAGCAGTGTTTTTTTATTTGTGTGTGTTTCAGAGAGAAAAAGAGCCGTGTGGTCGGTCAGGGCCCCGGCGAGAACAACCACATCACAGCAGCACAGAGAAGGTGAGCAGGCCCGAGGACGGGGCGACCGTCAGCGGGCGCAGACCACAGCACACCAGTCAGTCTCAGCACAGACACCACAAGCCAGTTATTCACAATGCTCAGAGTCCCGGACGACATCACAGAACAAAACCAAAAGGAAGGCAAAGAGATACTGGACGAAAGGAGGGAAAGCGTGAAGGACGACAGCTGTGTCCCCTCCCCTCCCCCTCCCGCCACACCTCGCTCCACCGATCCTCTCTTCCCAACAAGAAACCCCAACGGTTAGACATGGAAGATCAGACTGTGGATTAGTGGAAGCAGTGTCTGTTTCAGGCAGAGGCAATGCTTTGATCAATCCTGTAAGAGTTAAGGATACAGTAGCATGCAAGGCAGACCCAGGCTTTGTTTTGCATTGCTTATGTTTCAGAGTGACTGCTACAACCTACATTGGAAAAGAGAATAAGAAAAGAGAGAAAAGAGCAAAGAAAAAGACAGACGTTAGACGGTTAGTGAAAGTGCAACAGCTTAACAGTGAAGAAAGCATAAATTTGAAAAGCAGCAAGATATTACATACAAGTAGATGAGTTAAAGGACAACAGGTCAGGCTGTGTGAATCCAATCAAAGAACTGTTTTAAGACTCATTATGTTATGACCATGCAGACCTCTATTAATCATATGTGCTGTTTCCTTTTTGAGGAAACTTTGCTTGCACCTCCTCCATTATCCAGCTAAACAAAACTGGCATTTTAACTATACAGGATTCGTAGTGAAGCCCCTCAAAATAAAATGATTGCTTGTAGTCTTAGAGCAGACAGAAAAGAGGAATGTGAAAAAGCAAATCATGAATAAGAAGCAGGAAACAAGTGGGAAACATGGTGTAAAAGTTGTGATGAAGTCATGTCAATGACTGCATAGAGGGTGTTTGGCAACAGGAAGTGGAAAAGCCGGTCTGGGTAAAAATAGGATGAAATCCAGTGTGGTGCAGAAATGTGCAGGATTACCACATACTTGTGGAGATGACATCATGGGAGAAAGTTATGACTTTTTAGCTCTAAATATTCCCTCAACTTAAGTTTTTTGTGTGTGTTTAACTGAATTTTTACTTGGTTGTTTCACAGTTTGGACAGTTACTCTTTGCTTTAGATGATGACATGCCACAAAATGACCCATATTTATAACTAGATGAGAATCAGAGAGGTGTAAGTGACATTTGACCAACTTTACAGGACAGCCAAAACAAAAAAATGATCATGCTTTTTCCTGACTTTGTTTATTGAATCTTCAATATACTTAAAATCAACATTTTGACATTATTTTTTTAAAAATATTTTAAGTAAGTGAGTCTTTTGGTTTATGATGAATAAATCTGGATTGGTTTAGAAGTACCTCTTTGGCAATAGACAGCATTTATTATGAGCTTTCATTTGATATATATAACTCATTTCTGCCCAAAATGTTACTTATGCCCCTCTGAGTCCCACTTCTGGACAGTGAGAACAAAGAAATGAGTTAGCTGAGTGATTGCACAGTTAACCTCATCCTTCTGCTGTTTCTTGCTAAATTACAGTAGTTTCACACACGTAAGAGGACAGAAATGAATACAAACACAATTTATAACTTTAAATCTGTCTGGATCTGTCTTATACATCTTAACTTGTCCTGCCAGCCTTGTTTAAGGAACTGAAAATTGCCATGACAACAAATTTCCCAACCACACTGCGCGACAGTCTGTGATGTTTCTCGCGACATGTATGAGACAGTGACAGTCGTTCCTTGTGATACTTTTTTCTGTCCAAAATGCGCCGTTTTCATCGTGAGACAATTGTCAAGAATGTTGTGTGACAATTAATAAATTAAACTTTACAATTCACATTTACATAACACATAAACCACAAACTTCACATTTCATTAAAGAGCAAGCAACAGCAGAGCTGAGAGGAGCGATGCCGTGGTGCAGTGACAGACCGTATTTGGGTCATGTGTGATGATGAACAGAGTTTATGAGATCCTTCAAACCTATTTATGTTACTTTCAAAATATATCTACCAAATACATGCATGAATCTTCTTTATAAATAAGACTATATAACGCCAAACTTAACCCCTGAAGGTTGCAGTCTCACTTTGTTTGGAGTCAGCGACTAATAGGATCATCACTGACAGGCCATTGTACCACAAGGAACCAGGTGACGAGAACTAAGGGATCTTTTTTTTCTGTTTTCACACGTCCAGTGTCTTGACATTGTCCTTCATTTCTGGATACCTACTCTGCAGACTTCCAGAAATGTCCGGGGTGGGAGAGCCTGCGGTTGAGCTTGGGCAGCTTCTCCAGCATGTCGGCCAGCTGGGTGAAGGTCGGCCTCTCTCTCAGGTCGTACGCCCAGCAGGCGGACAGGATCTCCTGAGAAGACAAAACCCTTTGAGTCAAAGCACAGAACGTGTGTCCACTGTACAGAGGACTATAAATGATGATTGACCTAAAAAAGTTTCACATCTTCATGTCACTCTTATATAAGCAGAACAAATATATATTTTTCTGAATGACTGACACTCACAGTGACCTCCTTGCCGAGGCTGATCTCCGCCAAGACCTTCTTTATGCCCTCTCCGCTCCCCACCTGCCAGATGGTAGCTTCCACATGCTGGTTGGTGATTGGCCAGTCCCTTGCTTGAAGCTCATACCAAATGGTGCTTAAAGAGGCAGAGAATAAGTATGATTATTCTGTCAAATGATAAACTCAGTAAAGTATGCTCCTCAGTCAGAAACAGGTGTGACTGAACAGTAGGTCCCCAGAGCTTAAACTAAGATGAGTGGGCAGAACTCACCCAAAGGCGTACACATCTGCTGCGGTGGAAAAAGGAAGGCGGTCCTCATTGTTACCTGGGCTCATCCTGCGCACAATCTCTGGTGCGAGATAACAAATCCAGCCATGTGGAAGTTTTAGTTTGTTCTCACGCCTGGATAAAAAAAAAAAAAGGTACACATTTGTCAGTAACAAATCAAATGGAGTGGAAAATCTCAGTGGATAGATGCATTAACTAGAGTGGAAAATGCATTAACTAAATGTAGTCCATCTCCAACTCCTGTGCACAAAAGCTATTCATGAAGCCATACACAACATTAGGAGGCTTTGTGTTCAAAATGTTCTTCAAAAAACAGGAGTGTGCTGCAAAGTATTTTACAATCAGGAGACTTCAATATGGGCAAAAAATACTGTCTGACAGGGGAGATGCCTGCAGGACTGGAGCCACTGTGGACCTCAGCAATTATTACAAATCACTGGCCCTCCCCAGGTAATAGCAGTGTGGTGTGAAACAGCACTTTGGCTGTTTTTAAGGCCTCTCGAGTGGCGTCTCTTACCTTCCCTCCTGAACAACTCCAGAGATGCCAAACAGCCCGAAGTCTGTGATTATGACTTTATTGGTGTCATGAAAAACATTCTTTGACTTCAAGTCTTTGTGAACAATGCCTTTAGCGTGCAGATAGCCCATTCCCTGCATCAGGAGACAAAGTGACAGTTATGGACTATTTGTCTTTTTGCTGTGGTGTGAACTTTTCATACACGTAGCCTAAAGAATTAGCCTGGACAGGCAAAATACTAATTATTCATATTCAGGTCGCACAAAGAAATATATTCCAAAACAGAAACATATCTAATAAACAATGTCATATTTAATTTCTCTGACCTATTTATAATACAGATATCTTGTTTCTTATAATGAAAATATTTTTTTTGGCATGTAACTTCAGGGCTGGAAAACACAACATGTCAGTGCTTAATGGGGAACTCAACCTGGACCTTATTTTCCCATGTTAGAATAGGGTTATGTGCAACAGGGTTGGTGCAATATAATAGGGCTACAGTGGTGTGAAAAAGTGTTTGCCCCCTTCCTGATTTCTTACTTTTTTGCATGTTTTCCTCATTAATAAAACCCTTCATTTAAAAACTGCATTTTGTGTTTACTTGTGTTATCTTTGACTAATGTTTAAATTTGTTTGATGATCTGAAACATTTAAGTGTGGAAAACATGCAAAAAAGTAAGAAATCAGGAAGGGGGCAAACACTTTTTCACACCACTGTATGTGCAATATAATGAAATGTGCAATACAATGAAATTTCAATTTTCAACCTCTTTTCAATTTCTATGGTCACTCCTGATCTAGTTCCTCAGTCACTCCTGATGTATTCGAATGTTTTCTACAGTTCTACTATTTACTATGTGTATATCTGTACTGTTTCTCCATGTTTCTACTGTATCTCGTGTGCTATTTATGCATTTTGTTTTTACGTTACTAATGTAACAACAACCTGCCTAGGGACGACAGATGGAAATTAGCCGTGGGCTACAATCTGGCATATTTACATGTACTACTGTACTATGTTCATTAATATGTACTGTCCCTACCTTAAATAAATAAATTGTAATTGTAATGTTTTTGTATCTAAGTGACTCGTAGGAACAACAATTTTCTAATTCAATGAAAGGAACCTGGTCTGTCTTTGTCCTGAATACATGTATATGTATATGAGTATATGTCTATATGTGTACTTGCATGTATGCATGTATGTAAATATACATAAATGTGTGCAGTATCCAACCTGTTTGCCATATGTTCATACTGTCTTTTTAGTTTGCTTGGTTTTTAACTAATTCATATTTGATTTTTTTGTTGTTTGTTTGTTTGTTTTTGTTTTTATGCTTCTGCTCCGGTGACTGCCTTGGCCGGAAGCATTATATTTTCGGGTTGTTTGTATGTCTGTCCATCTGTCCCATTCTAGTGAACGTAATATTTCCAGAAGGCCTTGAGGGAATTTCTTCAAATTTGGCGCAAATATTCACTTTAACTAAACAATGAAGTGATTAGATTTTGGTGATCAAACTCTGCCATGACATGAGAAATCTTTCAGATAGGAATAAGATACATTTTTTGTTCTCCAACGCAAGAAACTATTACTGGTACTCCTCCTTCCAACTCGCACTTGTGTTTCCACCATTTAGTTCCTGCAACAAGTCATCTCTCGTGAGATTTCAGAACGAGACTTATTCTTCAGCGAGACTTGGACACAAATCAGACCAGGATAAGTGAAAGGTACAGAAAACTCTTTCATTTCTCTGTAGGGTCATTTCCGTAATGTTGTGAGACACTTATTATAACAATCTGTGACAAAAAAGGTTAAATGAAGAGGTGCACCAGCCTCAAGTGGTTACATTGTAGCCTGTTTTGGTGCTGCTGGCTGCAGCCCTTTCTCTCAGCATTGTACTACTTTTAAAAACTGTTGTTCCCAAAAGTCACAAACAGGGTCCAGGTTGAAAAATACTGGAGTTCTCATTTAGATCATTACAAATGCATCAATGAATAGAAGAAAGAAAAATTACCTTTACAATCTCCTGAGCAATTTGTCTTGTCTTATTAATATCCAAAGTGTTTTTAGTGTCTCTTACAACTGAATACAGCGTCCTCCCTTTACAGAAACTGTGGATGCGGAGAGAGACGAGAAAAGATTCAATTGAAGATGAAAGCATGCATTCGAATGAGAATCATTTCAGAGGTGAGTTTGATGCGTCTGCTCTCACCTGGTGATGATGGCTAGATGGGGTGGAGCCATGCAGGCCCCCATAAAGAGGACCACATTCTCGTGCCTGGTTTGTCTGTAGTTCATCACCTCCTTTTTAAAGAGCTTCAGGTGATCCTGATTGTTCCCGTCAATCTCAAGAAGTCGGATAGCGACCTCGCCGTGCCACCGACCCTTGTGCACTTTGCCCCAGCGGCCCTGCAAGGACAAACAGCTTCAGCAGAAGTGCCTTTTCTGAGTATTATATGTACACTATTAACGTGAGAGTCCGATTCCTCACCTTTCCTATGAGTTCTCCGAGGTCCAGCTGCTCAAAGGGGATGTCCCACTCCTGCAGGTACACACTGGTCTGACTCGCCTTGCGGGAGATGGGGCCTTTCCACTGGTTTCCCCGAGAGCTGGGCAGGTCATCCAGCTCATCACACTCACCATCTGAGCCTACGTTCATCCTGATGTCCTCCCCATCATCCTCGTCTTCCCCTTCATTCTCATCATCTTCCTCTTCTTCCTCATTATCATCCTCTGCATCGGGGTCTTCATCTTCAACCTCAATTTCCTCCTCCCCTTCCTGTAAGAAGGTGGTGTTTTGTTAATCTACTCTGCATATAAAATGGATAAAACATAAAGTCTACCCTAAAACAGTTGAGTGAAAATTGTTTACTTACAAAACTGTATATTAGGGAGCTGGAGCTCCCTACTGGATGGTTATATATTTAGTTTTATGGTGGATGAGTCAATATATTTGGTAAATGTGAGCCAGCATTGACTTGTAAGTATTGTTTTCCCTTTGTATCCAGCTTATCGTTGCTGTCTCAGTTATAAAACAGTGATATTTACATGTCAGCAAGACTCTCATAGTTAAATTAATAACACCACAGCTAAAGCATCACCACAGCCAAACAAGTCGACCTGGTTCCATAAACAAATGTCAGAGGAGCTATTGTTTTCAGCTAATGTCAGGCAATTCACACTGAAATTATTTACAAGAAACCTGCAATCTGGGTATTTTAATGACATGAAAAAATGCTATCATTATATCACTAAAAATGACCTCATATGTGCCAGAATTCATAGAACACATCTACTGCAGTCCAGTACAGTTTGAGAGAAATGAGCTTAACCAATGACCAGTGTAATCACATTACATTTGTCTGGAATGAAGTGATGTAACACCTTACTGTTCCTAAATACAGTAATCACATTACAGTTTCTAATCAAAACATTATGTTGTTACTCATGTTACACAAATTATTCAATTATCTGCTTAATGAGCAGATAGAGAGAAATCATCAGATGCACGGACAACAGCGTCGCTGTCCAGTACGCCCGTAGACAGGCCCCTAAGCCTGGGCAGTCTGTGCTGACTGAAAAAGGATGTTCACAAAAAGATTAGTGTCCTATCTGTGATGCAATAAAATATATTTGTTCTCTAATAAATGTAAAATGATTTCAGTATATTTCACTGCCATTTAAGAGTTTTAAGCATAATTTGATGAATATCAGGATAATAAAGTGAATTGCAATTATTTTGACCAGGATAATCATGAAATTAAACTTTCACTTATCCCATGCTTGATCTGAGTTGTCTGAGTCTCTCAGTCAATCAGCTAATTTTATTTCTTTTCCCATCCCTGTGCTACCTTGAATGGACATTAGTCGATGATCATCAGTCCCCAAAAGCTGAACAGAATATGATGCAAAGATACAGAAATATGACTCAGAACAACATTACACTGACAATAAAACCTGAACTAAGTCATGTTGCACATTACCTCTTCATCTTCATCCTCTACCAGCTCAGCATGAATGTCATCCGCTGACTGCTCGATCTCACTGCTGTGATACAGAGAATTGATATCAGAGGCGTGAAATTCAAGAAAAACTGAACAATTCAGCTACTGAATAAATGTCTTACACCGAGTCTTGGAGAACATCAGGGTGCAAATGAGCAGGACTGGATACATCTGTAAAGAAAATTAAGACAGTTTAACAAGAAATAAGAGAAGAAAAAAAAGTCTATTTCTCTTATGTTTGGCCCCCTTTCCCCTTCGGAAAGCCTCATGGCACACCGCATACATGACATTTCTACTCATGCAATTCCCCACTACCACCAGCAGATGGTGTTACAGGCCGTTAAGTGACAACATGCAATCCTTGTGCTGGCACACACTGGTGAAAGATAGCAACAGTAACTGTTACTGCTCCCACCCTAAAAGCAAACATGCAGAGGACGGAGAGAGCTACGGGGAATCTAAAGTTTGAAGAGTGGAATGATGGGAGAATGACAGTGCAGCAGTGACACTTTCAGACCGTCAACTCACCGGGGAAGATAAACTGCTGTCTATGCTGAAAGTAACAGGCAGCTTTTGCAAAAAAGAGAAAGGGAAAGACCAGCGAGCATGGCAGGGAAGGAGACTCTTGGTTAGAGAAGCTTTGAGGTGACAGATCTTGTAAAAAGCACAGTTGTTCCTCAGTGTTAATGTCAGATATGGAGAGAGAAGGGAAGAGAAGCATGTTTGTGTCACATTAATACTGTTAAACTGGAAAAGTTATTCAGGGAAAAAATGTGTAATAAGGAGAAATTCAGAGTACAATGCTAACATGCACATTTCATTTGGGTTTGTTTGTGTTTATCAGGTTATCTATACTTGTGTTTGTGTACCCAGGCATCTGTGACGCTTACCTGGGAAGTTGAAGCGGCTGTCCCGGTGGCCTTTGGGTGAGGGGTTGGGTGGTGGGGTGGCGCTGGGGGGGTTGCTCTGCTGGAAGGGTGCAGGGGAGGAAGGTGTGGACGAGGTGGTGGAGGACGGATTGCTGCTGGAGTCCAGCTGGTTCAGCACAGGAGGATGATCCTAGTTGGGCAGAGACAGACGCAAACGACACAAATCAGAATTCATGTCTAAGACGACTTCGACAGCTTCAACACTTTGTTTTACTCTTATTTTACACTGTAGCAGTCTGTGCGATTTCAAGGAAAATCTGTTGCGTTGTGCTATGGCAGAAATACGGATTGCTACGGACGGCATAAAATGTGGAGAGCTTCACTAATCTTTACAATGTTTTGAAAGGGCAGATGGTGAAAAGACTGAAAAGCCAATGGCAAAATCACTTGCAGAATTATTTGTCACTTCCCTCTAAAACAAACACATGCAGAATTGGATCAGAGAGAGATCATCTGTGCAACAGGAACCGATGGGGATTATTGCAAATGTGGTCTTAATTTTCATACAAATGCTTAAGTGCCAGAGACAAAACTCAAGTCTTGCACTTCAGTGACATCCCACACTGTGGCTTCATTGATTTACATGGTTTCTATCTTGGTGTCATCTTTTGTAAATTCACTATAAATCAGCGCTGTTTTTAAGTTCTACATAAAGTGATTGTGTGTGCTATAATTCAGGACTCCTTATTTTACCTTTTTCGTAATGGCCTTCGGTAGTGTGCCAAACTGCGGTGCTTCTGGCGGCCGGTCCACAGGGTTGTTTATATCAGAAGGAACAGACTCAGTCCTCCGAATTTTGGCAACTAGAAGAGAAATTGGAAATGTTAACGATGTATACGCACAACGCATTGTGTCGATCAACCGTAGATTGAGGATGAAACAAAGCTTACTTGGTAGAAATGAGATTCTGCAGGATGGGGCCTCCTTGGTGCATTTGTTGTGGCACTTTAACCTGAACAGATATTTGGCAGAATATCAGCATGTGGTATCTCTTCTAGTCCGGCTCCTGAACTGAATCCTGTCAGAGCTACTGTGTTTCCTCCTAACATGCTACTGTTCTACTGTCTCGGTCAATAACAAAACACTTAAAGTTGAGAAAGTGCTTAACTCACCGACAGTGTTTGCACTTCACCCCAAACATCATGTTCTTCTGGCACACCTGACACGTCTGGGACAGCCAGGACTTGGTTGAAAACCTACATGAACACAAGAAATGCTATCAAACCTGCAGTATTAAATTATGTATTATTTTATTAAAAACAATTCTAGCTTGTTAGCTTTATCATGACATAAGCTTAGGACAGAACATATCGTGTGTAAGAGAAAGATGTACCTGTGTGTGACTGCTAGGCCGATGTCCCTCCTCACTGCTTGTGGGGAGCTGCGATGCACTGCTACGTTATCTAGCCAAGAAGAAAGAGATGGAAGGACAGAAAGATCAAGGGGAGGATTGGGTTATGTCGAGAAAGACTGGTATCTATGACATATCTAATGACATGACCCCAGTGCAGGCCTGCTGTCGGGGAAAGGGGTCAAAGATGACAATGGTGATTGATATTTAAATAAATTTTACCTTGTCATTTGATACCTTAAACCCACAGTTATTGTGAAAATGGTGCGGTTCAGTTTCGACCGCACCAGGTAGTACAGACAAGCTGAATGTTGCAAAGGCAAGGAGCTGGGCAGACTAGCAGATAAAATCAGCTGTAGCAGGGTCAGTTTTAAAGCTAGTATGTATCATATGTAACTAGATGACATTATTTTGTTGGGAATAGGCTAAATAATGCTCCAAAGTGAGGCTATATTTTTGCGAGGAAAGAGCTGCATTGCCATTTTTCAAAAATGTTAGTGGAATATTTCTGCACACTGGGGTCCCTTAAGAGTCCTGGAACTGCATAAATGAACACATAATAAACACTGGATTTGGAAATTGTCATAGATGAAAGAGTAAATATATTTTTCCACTCATGACTTGATCTTATGATTTAAGGCCTTGCAGTAATTCTTTAATGAGAGTTACTTTTTCCCTAATCATTCATTGGAGGGCATTTTCCTCTGGTTTTGTTTTAAAGTGAAAGGAGGATTAAAACTGTCACAGTCTTATTTTATAGAAAACATTTCTCTATTTTGAAATATAACTTACTAGACCTTTTGTGCTTCCTGATCATATGGAGTATATGTACATATGCGAAACAGAGCATGACCTGGGTGGGTCTATAACACTGGATTTGGAAATGGTTGTAAGAGACTCCATCTGTCACTGTTAGGCTAATACCCAGGAACTCATTTGAAGTTGCACGTGTTAGTATTAGAGCTGAGGGTGGGTGGGTGTTGGTGTTTACGGTATCAACTAACGATTATTTTCATTATCGATTAATGTGTCAATTATTTTCTCAATTAATCAATTAGTTGTTTGGCCTATGAAATGTCAGAAAATGGTTAAAGATCTTAATCAGTGTTTCCCAAAGCTCAAGATTACATCCTCTAGTGCCTTGTTTTGTCCATAACCCAAAATTATGAGACCTTTTTGAAAATACTCAAACTGATGAATAGATTGTCATATTAGTTGACGATTAATTTAATAGTTGATAACTAATCAATTAATCAATTAATTGTTACAGGTCGCGTGGTGATGCTGAAATGCATATTCACCAAATCAGCAAAATAAAAGAATATATACACGATGAGCATGACTCACTCTTAATGGTGCTGTGCTCCTCCATGAGGGTGGGCGTGCCAGGCAGGTTGTAGGATGCTGAGGTGGCAGCTGGGAGGACTCCAGGAGTGCGCGCAGACATGACAGGGTAACGAGAAGGCGAGTCCTCACATCCATTCCCGTTAACTTGCATATTCAGTAACAGCTTATTCTTTTTAACACACCTGGAGAGGAGGAAAGTTAAAGAAATGTGAGCATCAGTGGGTCCAGTTCACTGGCAACAAACTAAGACTGGATGCTACAGCGGATCTGCAGCATCGCTGGAACACCAGACTGTTCGGGACAGGTTATGTAAGGGCTAGAGAGAGGCACGTTGGAGTACCTAAATAGCACTGGCACGGGATAGACAGGGTGACATGCTTAACACCCAGACTGAAGTCACAAGGACTGATGCGCTGAGCAGTGCCAGCTCTGTGATTTACACACACACACGCACGTGAGTAATCCTCGTTAGAAAAAGAATCTGTTTGTTTTAATCTTGAGTTCTGTTCAATCAGCAATCAGACCTGTGACCTGTTTTCAGATTGCTGTTGTTATATACCACAAAGTGTACAAAGCCAGGATAAACTAGCAGGATTGTGTGTGTGTGCATTAGATGCATTGGATCTATGCCAGCCGTATTTACTTCTGCCGTTGCCCAGTTTTTTTCCCCACTAAAGCTTTCCATAAACAGACAGGATATTATGGATAAACATGTGGCTTGTTTGTGTATGTGCATCCAATCACAATAGAGAGAGAGAAAAAAATGAGGGAGAGAGAGAAAGAGATTGTGTGTCTTGCCACCTCTGAGCATTAGTCCTAGGAAATACTTCCTGTTTTGACATGAGTCATAATCTCTGGGAATCTGTGAGGGGATTAGCTCCACTCATACAGCCGGAGCAAAGGAGCAACAGGCAGGATGTGAAAGGATGTAGAAAGAGGGTGAGCGAGGGAATGTGAGCGTATCTGCCTCTGTCCTGACACAAAGTAAGACTGGGGTGAGAACGAGACACTGGACTGATGTTTTCACGAGAATTGTACCAACAGCTGCTGTCATCAGTGGGTGATAAGAAACACGAGGCTGCAACAGTAACCCAATTACTGTAATACCACCATGATCATGCTTGTTCAAGTAGGCTACAGCACCCACTCCTGCTATGTGTTGACTTTGCAGCAAAACCCCTTCCCTCAATTTGTCGTGTCATGTCATTTTTTTTTATACCTTCAAACCTTCCTGACAATTCACTGGGGTATACTGTATAGAATGGAATTTTTATGAAAAAACAAAACAAAACAATGAATAATGAACAGACAGGAAACAAATGAGCACCTTTTTTTCATAGATTCTTGCTGGATGACCAAAGGACATGTGGACACATCAACAGAGCTGAGATGATATAGCAGTGGTGGCTGCAGACTGGCAGTTGAATAAAATCATGTGGCTATTAAACTACTTTTGTGGTTGGATAAAGTCATCTCAAGATAAAATTATTTGTGGCAATATTTTCAAGATTCCATCTCTAGTCCTATTTATTTGGTTAGCAAGGAGACCTATGAAGCATTTCTTTTTACAAGTCCTGTAACATTATCCTCACTACTCTCAGTTAGCGTTGATCTCAGCACAGCTGTTTCACCTGTAAACACTGACCTCTGGTGGCACGTGCTGTGCGCTACAATACATCACGTTAATACAGCATCTCCGTATCAGTTTAATGGACAGAGAAGTGTCTGGTTTTTTTGGACGGTATTGAAAATCAGAACTTTGGGATTTCTATATACCCCAGTATACCCTTATACCTTGAAGATGCCCAAGCCTATTGGCTAATACAGTGTTTGAAGTCATCTTACCAAATGTCAAGGCAAATCACAAGCATTCAATAAATAGATAATGGTATGAAACAGTTCCTACAATTCCACTGATCCCTAAAATTGATTTCGATTTGTTTACATCTTGGCAGGACATCTGTGTTAGCATCCACAGATCCTTAGATTAGGAGACATGTCAATTTAGAATAGCCTTGACAGACGTTTCTGTTTAGTCTATAGAGCTCACCATTGTCGTTATAGTTCCTCAATGGTTCTGGCACACTGCTTGACAACTCTTGACAACAGTGTTAGTCCTGCGCATGGCACTGATTGGCTAACTGAGTGGCACCACGGAGTTCATAGGTTATTTTTATTTTAACTGAGAAACTGCTGTTTCATGTCACAACGCCTGATGAATCAATCAGAGTTCAATGGAGTGGGCAGATTCAAAGGTCTGGACCTAGGCAATTACTAGGCATTAGCTTGGGTCCATCTTTGCTTCCTGTTAGCTGATGTAATTTAAATACACTGTAAAGCATTCCAACAGGAAATACAAAGGGACCTATTTAGAATTAAAGTTCATAACAGTTCATGTAAAATTTGGATTTATCAGACCCATTATTAGTAAAGAGTAAGTAGTAAAGCACCTTAAGAAATCAAGGTGCAAACAGTAATGAGACCCCAGGCTGAAGAAAATGCCTGCATAATATGGTTAAAGAACTGCAAAGACAATGCTAGTTAACTATACGTTACAGTAGCTCTCCTCTCCCAGCACTTTCCCCAACACTCCCCAATTCCCGTAAACCTGTGCTAACAAGGCCAACGGCGGAAATGTGTTACAATTAGAATTTGATCTGAGGATTTCGATTTAGTTCTAATCTGACCTAGTTAGAGAAAGCTCTTGTAAAAGGTGATTATTGTAACAGTATATTACACCAAACATCTTTCTGAGCACCTACTTATTGGTGGGCGGGTCCTCGATGCGGTTGCCCAGCTGGGACTCGTGGCTTTTGCTGCGTGTCAGGGTGATGTTGGGAAGTAGATGCAGCACTTTGCGGGACGGAGGTGGAGGAGTGCAGGGGGGCTTCAGTCGGTGACGCCTCTTTGAGGGCGGAGTTATGGGTGGGGTGGATGTGTGTCCGTGGAGCCGTGCTGCGCGAGCTAAGGACATTGGGAATGGATCTGTGAAAGGGCTTTCACTGTGGCCATATGATGCCAGCGCCTCGGGCGTGGGTGCTGCCGACACCGAACCAGAGCGGGGATGAGGGAAGGTGGCGCAGGGGGTGGATGGGGTGGACTGGATGGCGGATGGGCGGGCGAGAGGTGAGGGACTGTGAGGGCGGAGTGGAGTCCCCAGGCTGGTTAGCTGGTCTGCAGTCAATAGAGAGCCACTGTCCCTCCTTGTGGGCTCAGACAGCCAGGGGCCGCCATCCTCTCTCAGTTCACCTCCTGGACAAGCAGAAAAACACCATCAGCAGAAAGTCCAAGAAGAATACAATGTGATGCATTCGATCTTTGAGGCTCCCATGGAGGAAACACATACCTGATTCAGTGGCACTCTTCAGACAGGAGAGGGCAGCACTGAGCCTAGCACATTCTTCTGAACTGGACCCTAGTCTTCGCATTGTATCCCTCACCTGAGCACCTGTCATCTGCAGTAAGGCATCCAGGGACAACTTTGCTTCAACTGCCTGTAGACAAGCAATAACAAGAAAAAGAGGGGGTGAGCGCTCCATGAGCATACAAGACTGAGCACAAACACAAGCAATATACATGATGTACCAGTGGGAAGCTCTGCAACAAGAAAGCAATCAGCAGGTACACCACTGAGAGAATAACAGTTATAGAGTAAACATAATAATCAGGCTGTTGGTGATTATTTGCTAAATCTTCAGAAACAAGACGCACATTAGCTTCTCCTGTACCTAAAACTTAATAATGTGGACATAATAAAACTGATGACATCTGTATCAAATGAAAAAGCAAAGACAATCTGCTTGAAATCATTTATATAACATCATTAAAAACTTCAGTTGTAAATCTTGTAACACTGCAGTGGTCTCAACACCATGATGGCTGCCAGGCTGAGAGTCAGCATTAAAAAGGGCAGCATGTTACAGTATTAAATAGGTCATACAACCACTGACTTGCACTCTTCCTGGAAATCGGTGGTAATCCTGTATGTTTGGGACATTTATCATACTGCGTCTTCCACTTATCTGGATGTGCAGATTATTCAGTACCACAGATGTGGTTTCATGCCTGTATTTGTAGATAGTGGTAAAAACTTAAGACAGGATTTGTGCACAAAATCTGCAGTGGTCAAGGCCACCTTGTTTGTGCTTGGTTTTGAATGTTAGACTCAGACAAGTTTGGGTCAAGACAGAGCCTGAACTAATATTTAATCAGTGTCTATGCAAATCCTTTTATTCTACTGTTTGACAGTCAGTTGTGTTCATTCAGAGACACTCAGGATTTCCTAAACAACACATCTATGCAATGGATGAAGTAAAGCACAGTCTTAGATAGAGTGATGATTGTACAGAAGCGAAGGAAACTTTGACAGCAACTAACAGGAAGACAACAGACATCACACAACATAACATTATGCAAGTGGAGGATTGCATTAGTAAAGCAAAAAATCAGAGTGGGAGGCAGACTGTGTAGCAGTGGCAGGCTAGAAATGAAGAAAAATAACACTCGGATAAGACACAGATACATGGTTAATACAATGCAACCTGGTTTGATTTGCAATCACATTTCCCTCTAAACTTAGAAGGTACAGGTCCACAATAATGTGACACCTTGCGACAAACTGACAACTTGTCATATTAGACATTATAATGTGAATCAACTCTTTTATCACACAATAAAGAGACAGCAAAATGCAATGTAATGGATGAGGTTTTCTAAATCAGCAGACAGTAAAACAGTGCTCAAAATTAACTATGAGATTAGATTAATAAAACATGTCTTGGTCCTTGTTAGCTACAGATACCTTGGCGGCAAATCGCCATTTAGTTAAACAGTGGTTTGAACATCAGACAAGGAACCTTTGCTTATATGCTGCTAATATATCAATTCTTAAAGGAATACTTTGACCCTCAGATAATCATTTTTATAACAATTACACATCCCATGTTATGTTGAATTTGTGAAGAAAAATTTGTTTTTCTTGCATGTGAATCCAAAAACAGAAAAAAAAAATCCTTGATGAACGGTAAAAGGGATCTGCGTTTAACAACAGCAAAACTAGTGTATAACATCTGTTCGCAAACTGCCACACAACTCGTGCAGTATAATCCAAGTCTCATTTATCCACTTGTATACTCAATACTTCCCATATGGACATCCCTTTCCGATGGGGAAGTGCACTAAAAGTGACATTTACCTATGCTCTCTTCAAAGCCAGACTCCATTGAGAAAAACAGTAATTTTACCTCCCTGAACACAGGAGCTACTGGTCGACCACTGCCTCAGTTGATAGTTTGTGTTTTTGTGTGACCTTGCTGGATCCGAACTAACCCTTTAAAACACCAAAGTCACACAGTAACTCAAACAAAGTAACTGATTGAGGCAGTGGCAGACCAGCAGCTCCTGTATTCAGAGAGGTAAAATCACTGTTTTTCCTCAATGGAGTCTGGCTTTCAGTTCCCGCTAAGACAGGGCTGTTTGCTGGTGGTAAAGACCCCTTTTACTTCAGTCCATTACGAATTTTCTCCATTTTTGGATTCTTAATTTTTTTCTTTTTCTTCATTCAAGCTAGTTCCATTTACTCTTATCTCTGTTTCCTCTCATTTACACTGGTAATACAGTGTACACCACAATCAGAATGAAAAAGAATAACTGAGGAGCAGGTGGTTAAAGACAGAAAATGAAGCTGACTGGATAAAGACCTGCAAGCCTGAGGTATTTACTGTTCGTTGAACGTTCAGTTACTGAGACAGTGGGCAAAATGACAGCACAAACTGTTTCTAGCTCACAGAAGGAAATGGGAGATAGTCCAGTAAGTTTAGGATGTTTTTCTGACATGGGAAGTACGCAATCACTTATCAGTCAGGTTAAACCCTTGCTCTGAGAGGGCAAACACTGATCAGAAAACTAGGGCAACCTCCCACACTCCTGTGTACACTGTAAGCAAAAAGGAAGCGCACACACACACACACAGACACACAGACACACACACACACACACACGGGTGAGTGATGTGATATTCAGAAGTGGCTGTGGGCCCTCCGCTCCCCTCCCACCTACTCACTCATAATAACATTACAATTTTAGCACCATGAACAACACAGCTTGCATACATGATTGCTGTACTGCGGCCTCCTTGATACAGTGTTATTGGTCAGATTTGCCATTTATGTGTGCACAGCAATTAACATCGCATGGTCATGAAGTCTACACATTAAGTCAAGTGGGTTAACTGGGTTAAATGGTTACACTGGTGGTTAAATGGGCTGCTTACTGGCCGGCATTTTAGAAGTCCCAGAATATAACACTAATGTGTATTGTGCAAAGACATGTGCATAGAACTAAAAATGAAAGTACCTCAGAAGGGTGTCATACAAACAGAGAAATGAACCACTTAAAAGTACATTAAACCCTTATTTAGGTCAAATTTGACAATTTAAATTTTACGGTATTTGCCGCAACACCTGTATTCACCCTGTGTCTGAAACGCCCCATTTTAGCGCCTGTAAGCCCCCCTCCCAAAAAAGCCCAGCTTGCTCTGTATTTGTGCTAGCAGTGTTTCTACAACCGAATTGCAGCTGGAGGAATGACCGTAATGGAATATAAAGGCACGTTCTACCGTGAAAAATCACATATTAAAGCTTCTAAACCAAAATCTCGTTCATTGGAATATGATCCAAAATCGGGGAGAAATTAGCAACTTCTGCAACCAAGATTACACGTTTCCCAGACATTAGCATATAGCTACGTGTAACAGTGTACTTGCAGCCGAGCACTTTCTACCATGAAAAATCACCAATAAAAGCTCTTAAACCAAAATCTTCATAACTGGACATGTTCCAGAAGTAATATGATCTGACATCAGGTATAAATTAACAACATAGTAGGGCTGGACGATTATGGCAAAAATAATAATCACGATTATTTTGATTGATATTGAAATCACGATTAATAAACACGATTATTCATTGATTTCAAAACTCCACCAAAACTCAACTTTAATTATAACTTAAAAGAACAGCCAGAAATAAATTAGTAACAAGTAAACAAGTAAAAAAAATAAAAATAATAATAGTAAATTAAAATAATAATAGCAATAAAAACAATAAATAAAAATAAATACTAGGGCTGACCCAAGTTCGATAGCACGGGATTCGATTGTGAAAAAAAAAAAAATCGAATATTCTTGCTTTTTTTTCCTCCCGCTTTTTTGGGGGGGACCTTGAACGCAACACCATCTCCGACAAGGAAATAGAAAGCCCAACGTGCAATGAATGGAGACCTATTATCCTGCTTGAACACAGACAGCTAAATTCTTTCAACAATGTGACTCAAAATAATGATAAAATAGATTTTATTGATGTAAAATAATATGCTGATGGTGACATTTTCCACCGGTCTGGTGTCAGTGACACATGCTGCTCTGAGTCGCGCATCTGTCTGCTTGCGCTGCAGTGCGCGCCGAGGGTTTTAATTTTTAGTGTTAAATCAAAAGTTAAACACTACTTATCAGCAACCAGAAGTGTTTTTTCGTTTGTGAATATTTTTATCTTAATTCTAGGGTTGCAAGAAACTACCTTTTCGCCATAATTTGTAAGTTATTAACTTTTTTGGACTTTTTTTTTCCCTCTCGTGTTGTCTTGGGGGGCAGACACGACAGCGTGACAATGACAGATGACTGAAGTTGTCCTACCTTTCTTCTCAACCAAAGGCTGCCTTTCTGCCATGTTCTCAATCGCTCGCTCCACATATTATTGATCCACACACGTCACACGCTTGCTGCTGCTGCACATAACACAGGTGCATTCACTTACATACACGCCGCGCCGTGCGGCGCATTAATCGTTTTTCTTCGATTATAATGTTTTTATGATCGTGAGAAGCCAAAATCGAAATCATGATTAAAATTCGATTAATCGTCCAGGCCTACAACATAGTCAACCAAGATTACAAGTTTCCCAGATGTTAGCATGTAGCTAAATGTAGCATGTACTTGTGACCAGGGTATTGACTGTAATGGAGTATCGCTGCACTTTCTACTGTTAAAAATCACCAATTAAAGCTACAAAGCCAAAATCCTCACAAGGGGATACCATTACAGCAGGAATTTGATCCGAAATCGGGGAGAAATGAACAACATCAGCAACCAAGACTAAATGTGTTTTTTTCTGACGTAAGCATGAAGCTGCATGTAGCAGTGTAGGCTACTCATTACCCTTGCGGTAGCATTCCTGGAGCAGATGACCATATAAAGAAAGCTATCATGAGCTGATGTCGAGCTTGTCTCAAAAGTAGATTAAAAAAAAAGCTGTTGGAAACAGAGCATTCAGAACAGTCTGAAGCCTGAAGTCTGAGGTTTTTGGTCAAAGGCATTACTTTTACATACACTTACCTCATTATCTGATACCTTGGCCAGGTTAAATATGAACATTTAACATATAACATTACAGAAAAATAAGTAACGTATAATAGGTCCCCTTTAAGGATGATTCATGGCAATACTTAAAATGCTTTGGCAATGTTTTTGTAGTGAGTTAATCAAGATACAGCAAGGCTGCTTAGCAAAGCCACAGACAACATTGATTAGTTCACAGAAGGAAGGAGGCATGTAAGAAGCTTGCCAACATGGCATCCACATGCTTGTGTAAGATTATGTAATACCTCACTTTCAGTTGCAGCATGGAGGCAGAGAGGTTGGATTCCAGGTAGAAAAAAAACACTACATACAATCATTGTTAGTTTTTTTTGGATCACCTATTACATAATCCGGCCCTCAAAGTATAGAGTGAGGAGATGCACTGTAGAAATCTCAATCTAGTAATGTTTGATCTAAATGGGTCATCAACACGCCATGACGGCTCTACATCTTTTGGGAAATCCCAGTTTGTGTACAACACATACAAATGAGCACTTTCACTATGCTATCACAAAACTCAAGTTCTTTGAAAGGGAAGGTGGTGACGTCTAAACTGAAAAGCAAACAGAGCACTAAACATGACAGATATGACTAAACCTTAAACAGAAGACAAATAATCAGATATGGAACACGGCAGTAAAACAAAACAAAAAGCACGCACAAGCTTGGGAGATATTAAAGAATAACAAGTGTGGAAACGTTAAAAATAAGCAGGTTACAGTTAGGTCATAAAACAAAGACAAACAGACAAGAACAATGCAAACATACAGTAGATGAGAGGGATTAAAGGAGTTCACAGCGGTGCAGGAAGGGCAGCTGGTGGAAGGAGAGGAAATTGCAAGAAAATCAAACAAATCTTGGTGGAATGAGAATTGCACAACACTTGTGAGATCAGGAAAGTATGCATTTGATGCATTTGTGTCAGGTGTGCAGAAGCAGCTAGCTGCCGGGTGCTGGTGTAAGGAGAGGTGCTGATCCAGAAGACATCGTCACTGAACAGTTAAAGGCACCTTAACTGCTAACACTGTAGCTTCCTTATGCAAAGGCCTGAGCATAATGCAATGCAGTTAATATCTTTAATAGGGGATCTCAAACTAGCTGTTATCTCATAAGTCATAACAAGATAAATAAAAACCATAGTAATAAGAGAACTGCGCACAGCGATGGGAGTAGTTTTACATGACCAAAAGTAACCTCTAGGTAAGCAGCAAATAGTGAAAAAGTTTTGATTTTTAGTATGTTTATAATTATAAATCAGATGTATAGATGATGTAAAAGTGTCTCTGTTAGGGCCCTCATTCCTCCATAAAGAGGACAGAGGTCAGAAAAGCTGGTGGGCAGTCTGGGTCCTGCTCAGAGACAAACACATGTGAAAGATATTACTGAACTCAGGCTCTCAAGCCTTGTCCACATGAACACATGTATATTGGCCTTTTGTCCACACCAATTTGATTGTTTGTAAAACTCAATCTAGGTTAAAGATTTTCAGAAACTCTGTTCTCATTGTTGACGTGTGGGTAAAAAAAAAAGAGTTTTTGGCTTGTGACGTCAAAGTTTGCAATGTTATCTCCTTTTTGAGGTGTCACAAATGAGGCAACATTTCGTGCAATGGCGGACATGACTATAATAGTGCTGGCTCTAATCTAATCTAACGGGGCTTTTTACATGTTCACACATAAATGTATAATTACTCTTCCACTATAGTGAGCAACTGAGTTCTCAGAATGTGCTAAGGAGGTCACTGCTCAAGGTAGCCTTCTGGTAATAGTCTTTTTCAGGCTTCTAATTGGCCAACATTTTCATCTTCTTTTTTGCTTGGCTTTAGGGTTACGATTATATCACTACCTGTTGGTTTGGCATGCTCTTGACGGTGCTTCAATTGTGTTATGCGTTTTTATTTGGATGTTTTTTAACAATGCTTGTGTGGACAGGATTTTTTTTCCTTTTAAGCAAAGGAGGGGAAACCCTGCTTTCAAAAATACCCGAGTCTGTGTGGACCATAGGCCTCAATCTGAAGGTCAGCTCTGACAAGGCCATCAAAGGGCAACACTGCCACCATGGTACACTTTGATGTCCACAGGCTCTCGCATTGGTTGGTTTTTATATATAAATCTATTCTTGGCCTGGTTCCCTCTTATCTTTCTACATACATGTGCAGAAACCAAAATCAATATGGCCTTCACTCTTGTAATATTCTTCAGGTTCCACAGGTGAGAACAGTTCTCGGCAAAAAAGCTTTTAAATACGCTGCCCCTTCGTCCTGGAATCATTTACAGAAGGATCTGAAATTGGCAGTCCTGATTACTGTGGGGGAGTTTAAGTTGATTTTAAAGGATCGGGAAATTTGCTCTTTTAGCCAATGTGCCTGTTCCTAATTTATTTTAAAATTGTAATCACATGGAGCGTCTGGAGCGTCGGTGGCTTAGTGGATAGAGCAGTCGCCCCATGTACAAGGCTGTTGCCGCAGCGGCCAGGGTTCGACTCCAGCCTGTGGCCCTTTGCTGCATGTCATTTCCTCACTCTCTCCCCCCTTCACGCTTAACTGTCCTATCTATAAAGGCAAAAGCACCTTTATAGATAGGACTATGTTTTATGTTTTATACTGCCCTCTTGGGCAGTATAAAACATTGTTACATCATATATATCCTTAAATAAAGGATACATATGATGCTGCTATTGGTTTCATTCATCACATCATTTTCATAGACTCGAAACTGAGCTGTCACTTTCTAGCCTAATACAACAATTGACACCAGATGATGTTTTAATATTTGCTGATCTGCTTCAAATTACTTAACAGCTGTGCTTCTGTCATCTGTGGAAAAGATTTTCATCCTTATGTAGAAAATACAGGAGAGCCATTATAACACGAGCAGTTTTAATAGACCTACCAGTACATTTGGAAACTGCAGCTAAGGTTGGATGAAAAATGAAAAAAAAAAATCAAACATACCGTACACATTTGCAAATATGCAAATTTCAATGAATATTTTCCTGAAGAAATGTGAGACTTTAACAAATATATGTATGTCGAAACTAATGGCAGTAAGCTAGATTTTTGTTATGCAACCAAGATCAGTTTGTCAACAGGACAAGTTCATCCTGTCTGAGTGACAGCGAGCAGTCGCTGTCTTCACCATATTGGTCTCATTAAACATGTTGCTTTGAAAAAAAAAATATATATAAAAAAAAGTTTTTTCTCAGTATTAATCAGTTCAAGTTCAGTGTTTGCAACTTCAATATCATGATCATAAAAATGACAGCACTTCTCTTTTAGAAAGACATTTGGCTGGTCACTGGTCAAGTATTCCTCATCCACATGTGAGCGGAGTCTGAGTACACACACTGAATCCACATAAATGTGACACAATCAGTCACCCAGGCCAGAGAAGACAGAGAGAGAGAGACACTGATGTTCACACAGAACAACGTGACCTACCTCGATGAGCTCTGGTCGCAGGTTGATGGTGCGTAGCCAGTCTCGTAAGTGCGGGTAGCTGTCCAGGGCCTCGGGCCTCTCTGTCTCTGGCACTTTCTGCTTGCACTGCAGCTGTTTACAGATGTATTTCATCAGCTTCACCTGCAGGGAGCAATAGAGAACACAGCACAGATGGGAGGGGCAGGTTAGAGGGGGAGACTCACAGCGTGCTTGGCTACAGCTAAAGGAGCAGGCCTTCACTGTCACACCTCTGTGTTGGCAGTGGAATTTTTTGTTGAGATGACACAGAAATTATGCGGTATGTGCCATTTATTGTTTCTGCAACACCACACATAACAAATAGCTCTTTGGAGCAGTAACACAGTTACTACTGACTACTGTTGCTTCCACAAAAGTGACCTTAGATAAGGCCAAATCCATCTTACTGTACATTCATCACCTCTGCAATCAACAGATGTCTCTTCAATACAATTAAGGTTAACCTGATGCATGAATTACTCCATACTCACACTGTTTTTCCATTCTGAACTCAATGTACCTGCAGTAACGATTCCAGTGTTTGTTTAACCCGATTTCCCCGTGCCCCCAGTGCACAAGACAGTTAATTAGATATAAACAGCTATTATCATACAGAGGAACAATGAGCTGGTCATCTAATGAGAGCATCTGTGGTGCTGGCACAGCAAACAAGTGTATTTGGAACAAGGAAGCTGCTCAGTGACATAACGACGGAAGAAATTGCCATATGACCAGTCAATTCTCCTGTTAGTTTCAGAGGTACTGTGCTCTCTTTTCATCTGCAGCTCTTACAAAACATGGTACAGTACTGCACCTTTAGTCACAATCAGCCCTATATGTATTTATGTATGACATAAAATGCAGAAAAAACGACACAATTCATGTGCGAGCCAGTTGAGGACAAAGCTACAAGGAAATCTTCCTTCACACCAGAGAGTGTCCCCAGTACCTCCACACTCTGGTGGCGCTGCTGATGAAGCAGGGGAGTGAACGAAGAGGAGAAGAGAGAGGAAGACGCATGCCTGCCAAGATCACTCAGGATAGTGGCTTACTGATGCATAACCCCCCCCTACACACAATCTTTCTATTGAGCCTTGCATCTGCTATTCAGCACGTTAATGATTAAAGCCCTGGTGAAGGCCTTTGCTGTAGCGTCTCACCATGCATCAGTTACCAGAACATCCCAAACCCTGCTGTGCTCGAAAGCCAGACCTGTCATCGTCTCAAAAACACTCATATTCAACAACACAATAAAGCTGCGAGACTTTACCCCAAGCCAATGTCAAGTGCAGTGGTCCTGTGAGTAAGTATCACAATGAACACCACGGTATTGGTTTGCAGCGGCCCGCGTTGTGCAGCCTGGCACGGCCGTATAGTGTGTCTCCTTATCTCGCAGTCTATCTGTAAGAGTCCATTACAGCAGGCAGCACCTTCAGATGAGCCGGGCGACACCAGCTAGCTCTCGACCCTGCCACGCACCTTTTGAGTGCTTGAGCAACAATGGGGAGCACACGTCTTTCTCTGCTCATTCAGCTTTCTCCGTGACACATCTACTCACCGAGCAGACAGAAACTCACACAGCCACGCCGCTCTGAGAAAGTGTGGCCTTGGGATGTAAAAAGGCTGCTTCGTGGCAGCTAACAAAAGCATCTCCACTGAGGGCCAGGGAGATGAAAGAGGATGGAAAGGATGTAAATGCTCTCCGTGTCGACTCCACTGCAGCTTTTCAGCTCTGCAATTACTCATCTATTATCAGCTGCACTGAGAGCACTATAAAATAATTAAACAGCATGCATTATTGAATGTAAACCAATAAAAAGTGACATTTTCAAAGCTTACAAGCAAGGAGCATAACATCACAGGCGTAGAGATCGGGGTGGGGGAAGGCAGGGGACATGTCCCCCTCAATATTTAGTACTAGGACATTTGTCACCGCCAACAAAAACATTAAGATAGCAGAGGACTTTTATTTTGAAGTTTTTAAAGACAATTGCAACATAAACTGGTGCATAAAACCACGAGGGAAATTACGTGTTTGAAGATCAAAATTAGTCAAAACATGTCAATGCCTTGTCAAAACATGCCAATGCCTACACAATCTCTCCTCACAAGGTACTAAAAACAACACTTGCTTATAAAAAGTTAAACAATGAAGTGGTGTAACATTCCAAATATCTTTTCTTGAACCTCCTTCTAGTTGCATGCATTTGACCTTTGAGCACAGCCAATAAGAACTTGGCAGCTTGCTCCCCCCTTCAGCATTCTTGTTTATACACATTTGCGGCTGGAAACACAAATAAGCATGAAGACACATGCAAACATACAAGTAGACAAGCATGTATACCAAGCAGATGGGAGGCTGAACAATGTGAAGCTGTGCTATGTTTTATATCCAATCTGTTACAAACCTACATTGTGTATTACAGAGCCTCACAGATTATTCAGATGTCTCATCAAGTGTCTGAATGTACTGTTTCTGGAGATGTGGACTAGCATGGCCAACAGTAAGAGGCCTTTACTCGATGTAGCTAATGAGCTAGCCTCCCGCTTTACCCCCCTATACACTAGTGCAGTCCTGTGACGTCAGGTTACCTAGCAACCCCTCTTCTGAGTCGTCAGCAACATTTCAGTGGGATTTTCCCATACATGTGAAACACAGAGCTCAGACACAAAACATCTCAACACACAGATGTCATCGTGGTGATAACTGTGGTAGCAACAAAAAACATTTTTATCTCCGGTCACACAGAACATTCACTTTATCTACTGCCACCCTAAATTAATAAGGTGGATACAGTTACACAAGTCCCCAAATCCCTAACTGATATCAGTAATGTGCGTATTTGTGTTGAGAGCACAGTCAGGCATATCAACAAACCAAGAGATAATGACAGCCCCCCCTTGCATATTATTTTTGGTGCAGAGTGGAGAAAGCAGCATTTGACGTGTGGCCTGGAGGTGGGAGGAGGAGAAATGGCGTCAGAGCCCACCTGTCAGCACGGCTAAACAACACCATGGCAACGGCCTAATGCTGTGAGGAGATGAGTGACAGCCAGTGTGTCAGCCGCTGGAGAGGGGAGAGGAGTCCCAGCAGCAGCCCTGCCTGACACAGCAGACTCAGGGAGCAGATCCCACTGCTCCAATTGTTTTCTCCAGGCTCTTGCTGACACAGCCACTTTGGTGCACCTGCCGAGGATAGCACGGCCTGTCTGAGAACTGAGCGACGACGCTCGATCCCAGAAAATTATATTCTCACAGGAAGGTCAGGTCATTTCTCTCCGACTGAAAATGCTCACGTTTCTTGTTGCCAGAACAGGCTCACTGAAGCATTTCTATGCCTTGTGTCATAATAGCTACCAACCATTAAAGGCCCGTGCAAAATACAGTCTTAACAGTATAACCTATGAGCCGAATGCAATCAGATAAAACCACAATACAATATTATCACTATTAGCAACAAGGTGACCTGAGAGCAGTGGTCCTTTTGTTACTTTTTGGCTGTAGCCTGAACGCTGCTCTGTCTTTACATGTAGCAACTCTAGCCAGTATCACAGTCAATGTGGAATGTGACAGCGCAGCCCTGTCGCCTGAGATAAATGTTGGCATTGTACATTTCTGCAAACAGTGGATACATTACATTTGTACATTTCATACATATTATATCAATGCTTCTAAAGTGATGTAGTGTATGAGCTGACTTTGTCACCAGGAGGTGGAGGGGATGGTGCATGGTGTGTCACTTAGGTGAGATGCCTACTAAGCTGCATCCACATCATTTCTGTTGTACTTTTTATGCACCAAGCATGGATGTCTTCTCGCAACCCACCCCTGTTTTTCCTGCAGGGGAAAGGCCAAGAAAATCAGTTGTTTTTTAACAAGACAAAGCTGCCTTTCCTGCTGGTATAGTAGAACAAAAAGTGGTTGACATACAAACAACAAAACAGGTTGTGATTAAGCAAGTCACTGTTGTGTTTCCAGCAGCTTTCTAGGCACCAAATGCAGGTGCTTTGTAGCAAATGTCACTGTTTTTCTAGCTGCTTTTTGGGCACCAAAGATGTGTGTTTTGCAGCAAACTGTCAGTGATTTTCCTGTGGCTTTTTAGGCACCAAATATAGGTGTTTTGTAGCGGGCTATCATTGAATTTCCAGCTGCTTTTTAGGTACTAAACATGAGTTTTTGTAGCTACCCATCAATGTTTTTCAAGCAGGCATAATGCCACAAAAAGCGGTTGAATTTTGCGGAGATGTTGCTGTGTTTCCTGCCAGTATAGTGGCACATAAAGTGTTTGTTTTTTTACAGACAGAATGCTGCATTTCCAGCAGGGATTGTGCCCCCCTTACCTGGTATTTTATGCCAAAACTGTTGTTTTTGTGCCTAAACCCAACCATGTTAACAACAACACTGTTGAAACATAAGTTTCATTGTAACTTGCCAATGTAACATGTCCATGGTGTGCAGAAATGTACAATGCCAACATTTTTTTCTGGCAATTGAGTTGGACAGTAGCAACAGTAGCACTGGAGCTGGGCAAATTTAAGGGCACATTTTAAACAGGATTATGCATCTAAATAAACCATGGTGAGTAGATGCTTTAAGGCTGATGCACAGTTTTATCTACACAATGAAAAAGATTAAAAATGTCCAAAGACAAAAACACAATGAAGCCAGGCAGACCTAGTTACACAGAGGCCAGGTCACATGGATTTCTGGCGGGGGGCTGTTCGTACATGGTTGACAGATCCTGACAATGGCCTGCTGCCCCTCCTCCATCATTGTTACCACCAGTGCAAGTTGACCCCTACGCTAGGCTGGGCTGGAGGGGGGGTGAGGAGGTGACAGAATGGCCTCCAACTCTCTGTGGTAAGGTTGTACAAGGTTAGTGTATGTCCCTGCCTACAACCTACACACATACACACAAGCAGACCACTGGCCTTGTTTAGGCTTACACTGTAATATATTTGACAAAATATGTGGTCAGTGGAGCCATTTTATAGGTCACAAAACACATATAAGAAGTACAAAAATTTAATGGAACCGTTGATAATTGTGGATGATAAACTACTTCTGTGAAAACTGACAATATGTGAAAGTTAAGGATATACATTTTCCCCCAAAAGGACACATTTCAAGTAAATTGCTAATATACATTGCCGCAATTTTAACTATTTACAACTCCACATGCCGTGCTAACTTCCTTTTGATTTGGAGGAACCAAATACCCCCCCTTTCTACATAAGAAGTACAGCAGACCTCAAAATTACAGGATGTAATGCAACTCATCCTGAGTCAGTTTAAGAATAGATTAAGGCCTGCCCACACTGTTCAACCATCCTGATTTCCACATCCAGTCCATATTGACAACACCGCAAAAAAGGAAACAGAGACTGGGTCTGCATTGCTACAGTCACTAGAGTTGTGTTTCCTCTCTTGCCTCATGTGAACGACATTCTCCATTGTCTTCTCCTAGGCCTCCGACAGACACAGACACAGACACACACACACACACACACACACACACACACACATACACAGCGGTTGTCATGTCATAAGAAGAAGCCCAGCGGATTGGCTTTGATTCTCCCCTCCCCTTTCCTCCCTGCTCTCCCCTCTTGCACAGGCTCTTTGCGCGTCATTTGATTTTCTTATTTAACAACCAACCCTGAAAATGCGTAGGAAGAAAGATGTCTAAATATAGATGCAGCCACAACAGCTCGCACCACGAGCGCACAGCAAAAACTCTCTCCAACACCATGAGGAGACAAAACAGAGTGACGCTTGGCTGTTTGCTGATCATTACTGAGAGCAGTGATTAAAAAGATAAGACGGTGAATTGCTTTTGTGTAAAGATTTACAGCAGTGAACAAATATCCAGCACACTTGTTTCATTTCAGGGTTATGTAAAATGCAGCACGTAAGCAAAACATTCGGGTTCTGTTGACAGGATGTTTCTGAGTTCATGTTTAAAAAGTGTCTGGATCATGTTTTTGGACAAACAAGCTGCTAAGGCAGCGCCCAGTGGATATGATAAAGCAAAAGTCAGGAATACATAAAGAGCTACAGTAAAAGTAATACAGAGGCAGAATGAGAGGCAGGCTGAGTGGGATTAACATGTGAAAAGTGAAGTACCAGTTAGCACTCCATTTGAGAGGCCAGTATCATTATCCTCTCACTGGCAAGGCAGAAAAAACACACAGTTCAAGTGGAATTATAAAGCTCTCTCAATGAGAGTATAAAGTGAGTTCAAGCCTCTCTTGATGGCCCTCCAGTGCGATATGGGAGCGATGCCCGTTTGCACCTCGAGTGTGACAACTACTTTGACCTCACACGGTTCTCTCAAAAATCATCACATGAATTAAAGGTGCTTAAAGCTTCAGTAGTGATGACATCTATCATGTCTGGCTGCTACTGAATGTTTTCAATGTGATCACCTGGTCAATGATGTGGGAAGCCAGTGTGCCTGCCAGAATTCGAAGATCGTGGAGCTATAATACGCCTCCCACATCAATGGGTCAAGGATCAGAGACAACAGAGATGAGTTTTTCCGGATGTCTTGTGCATGTCTGAACTCCAGCACCTGACATACTGGCTGAAATTTGGAATTATATTTGTATCAGGGCCTACAGAGTCAGTCTGACTCTATGATTAGCTCCAGAATCTGCTGACAATTTAAGGCATGTGGCAAATGAATCTGCGAGGAGGGCCGAAGCAAGAAGTGAAAGTGCACACTTATGGCAAGATGTGGTTTCAAAATGGTATGCCAGTAAAGACATAGGAAGTAAGACTGCTGATCAAGACAGCGCCCCATGGCCCGCTAGCTCCGCTTAAAAGCTTGGTGAAAGACATCCAGACATTTGACTCTGTATTTGACTGTTATGTAGACGCCCGATTAGCATTCACCAGCTTTTCGATCAGTTCAAACTCCTTTGTTCTGATTTAAAAAACGAACCAGAAGAAAAGCTAAAAAGAGCTTGAATGTATTGTTTTAATGTAGGTTACATATTTGAGGAATAAACTGTTGAGCTGCCTTATTCATAAAGGTTGCACTGACAAATTCTTTTTTCTCTTGTCCCCTCACAGGGGGCTCAAAGGTTAAAGACAGGTACATAACAGCAACTAGGAAGCTCGTAGACTCGACCACATTTCTATAGTGTTTAAAATGTCTTGAGTTTTAAAAACGGACAATAAATATGACAGTAGACAGCAACTGTACTGTCACTTAAAGGGATACTTTGATTTTCAACCGGCTTTGTATCATGACAATGTGAGTTGTATGTGTGAAAGAACTCTGGTAAAATGCATTCCATTTTGTCAGCGCCCAGATATCTCTGTTCATTTCCTTGCTCAAATCCGCCTGATGACGTGATTTTTGGCTCTGGGTCTGTTGCTTGAACTACAAAAAGTACTTCTGCTTCACAGACATGAAGAGTATAAAATGGATTGTGAAAGAGAGCCGCCCCTCTTTCGCTCTCTCAAACTCTGATCAAACGGTAAAGCTAGGCATCAAATATTAACTGAGATTCTGTTACTGTATTGCCAGTTTCTCACCTAATATGTTTTAGTTATATATTTTAGTATTTGTGAACAGGAAGTGGATGCCATACTGTTTCCTGTATTGTGTAAACTGAAAAAAACTGAACTCAAACAGCAAAACTAAGCAGTGCTGAGCAAATATAAACCAAGGTTCTGCTGCCACGTTGCCTGATTCTCGCCTCAGTCTTCAGAAACATATTTTGACTTATTGTTTACTGTCACCTACCAGCATACGCATTTATGGGTCTGGTGTGGCAAAGTGCATTCTGGCAGCTGTAGGTTTTCTACCTCTTGAGCAAAAGTGAATGCCAGAGCCACCTTTTCTCATCATGTAGCACCAATTTCAAAAGTATTTGCTTCTCTTTACTGCATAGACAGCCTAGTTTTATGAAAAGACCATCTTTTAAGCAGTAAAATACTTCTTTTAGTAGAGTCTGAATCAAAGCAAGAGGAACTACTCGTTCATCTGCTCACCCTGTATCTACGCCATACAGGAATAAGAAAGTGAGAAAGAATAACGCGACAGTAAAAGATCTTACAATTCAAAATTAACAAAACCATTAAAATGGAGCATCACCTGCAGCTACAGTGAAAGGAAGATTTTAGCCTCACACAGCTGAGTAGAGACACCAAAAAAAAAATAACAAACCATGATATGACGTACACATTACACCAAAAATGTAAGTGGAACTGACAAAGGTCTGTCTGACAAAGTAAAAAAAACCCTGTAACACTTCTTAAAATGAATCAACAACTCAGCTAATGCATAATCAGACCAACAGCAACTGATTAGATCAAGAGAAGTTTCTGAAAGTTTTGACTTGAGATGTGACCAAAGATATTTCTACTCATATGTTCTCAGACAAGTTGATCACATTTTTGTCACATCCTATCTTTACTTTGGACATTTGGACAGACAAATAGCTTTATGCACAAGCTACATATGTGCTGTGTGATGTGAGGCAAGGCTGATTATCAGAAACAGCTTGTCCGTTAGACAAAAGTACAGTTATAATCAGTGAAAATAAGACTTAAAAAATGTCATAAATATACCTTTAAGATCTACATTTAGCTGTGCTGTAAACCACAAAGCATCTACCATACCTGTTTCCAGTGAGCAGTCTGAGGCTCTTATCGTCTCCACTGCAGGAAGTGGTAGCTTTCAAATCAAAGATTTCTAGTTGTTCTGATCCTCAAAATGCAGAAGGGAGGGACGCTAAACTTTGCTAAACCACAAACCAGCTAAGCTAACTCGAAGCAACCAGACCCACTGTTTCCACTTCTGACTTTCAGGGATACCCCCTCACAACGGCCTCTAGCTACAGGAAAGTGACCTCAGAGCAGTTTTAATAGCCTTCAAGAAACATGTGAGAGCGGCATGGTGTGCCCATTGTCATGTAGAACAATGCCGGTTCAAAAATTCACCCATAAGACAGTGTAGCGCAGGAAGTACTCTGCCAGATCACATCCTGTTCCACGCAGTGACGACAGGGTACGCATGACAACGGATGAAGAAGAGCTGAAGTACGTAGAGCACAACAGGCCGTGAACTTCACATTTCTTTGTGCAAACTACTCAAGCAGACTATGTTCTTCTCACCAGACATGTTTTTTCACTCACACTCACTGCACTAAAGCAGTGGGGGGCTAAAACGGACAACACACAAACTGATCTGATCTGGTTTCTATTTCAGTTTAATACTTTGAATGTTTCATTTAATACTGGGCTTCTTTACTTGAGCCTGTGAAAATTTGTTCCCACACAGTAGCTTGCCAACTTGCACCTCGTGCCTGCCAGCCAGCTAAGAATCTACCAAATTATTTTGTGGACATTATGAAAATGGATAAAAAGCTGCGCCTGAAAACATGAGATTGCTTTGTCATCTTGTTCTATTTCGTTTTCCTGCAGACTTTGATACTACCATCACAAATAGAGCTTTTGCGCTGCTACCTGGCCTGCTGGGGCAAACAATGTGACAGTAACAAGACTGCAAATACACTGTAACTCTATGTTGCTTCTTGACCATTGTGAAGGTCACTTGAAAACCAGTTCAGCCAGGCTATTGCGTCTGTTGTGTGACTGAAACTAAACGCTCAGAGCTTTCTGGAACATTAGTTTTTAGGGGCAACGGCACAATTGTTCGTGGGGTGTTCAGTTATACAGAAATAAAACAGACATGGATAATTGATAGCCTGGAGCCAATCAGGAGTGGATATTCCTTTTATCCAAGGTATAACGCTTAAATAAACCATGAGCAAGAAAACCCATTTACCATCTATCATGTCTCTAGAATGTCAGTATGTCTGGAGCCTATACCAAAGATATATTGCTCTACTTGTGGGCATTTACCTTGTACTATTCCACTGATTTCCACAACTCCACGTCTAATTAAAATGTCCTGTATCCGCCTTTTATACCCCATGCCAAGCCCCTCTTCCCATCAGCCTCCTCAGCAGAAGCAGGGCCTGTTGCCCCCTCATGGCATTGTTACTAACAACATGAAGCTGGACTTTCCATGACATGACTCCTTCAGTCATCTTGCAGCTGAGAATATTACAAAAACAATAAGTGACTGTAAACATCCCACGGGTGGAAACATGCAGGCCTGAGATAAAACTGACCCTTTTAAAAATGACTATAACAGCGTCACAATAAAATTCACATGATGAGAAAGAATTTTAAAAAAAAGAAAAAAAAAAGATAAATAAGTCCCACTTTATATAACAAAAACATTTTGAATCTGGATTTTATAATTTAACATGCAAGGATGGTTGTAAGGCTAGAGACAGAAAATACTGAGTGCATCCTTCGCATGCTACCAGGCATGACTTCTCCATCACACTGCCTACTATAGTAGGATACACTGAGGCCCTACAAAGCCATGGCTCTTGCGCAAAGCAATGTCAAGTCATCCCAACACGACTGGACCGAATCCGCATCCAGATGCAGGAAAGCAGCGCGTAAATCAACCCTGCCTGCTTAGGGGGAGACAGATAAAAAAACATGGAACACGTCGTACATTTCATTTTGCGTGCCTATTGTGGGCTGCACATACAAAATCCTGTGCAGGGAACAGAGCATAAATTATAGCAGCATCAGATTATTGAATGTGTGCCATTAGGCCAGGCTGGATTCAGCTGCACAGCACGGTGATGTGAACTATCCGAGGGGCTCCTGACAAATATTTCCACCTAGAGAAAGAGGTCACACAAATAACTGTCACATCTCAACCGTTTGGGGATCTTCTGCAGAAATAATGAAGGCAAAATCATATTTGAGTCATCTAGCCCTCAATGCATCGCCCCAGCAGTGTACTGGAAGCGACAAAATGTGCTCAGCTCTCTGACACTCAGATAGGGCGCCTCGCTTGCAGCCAATATTCAGCCTATATGAGGCGGACATAGTGTTAGGGCTTCATGACTCCGCAATTTGACTACACTGCTCTCTATCGCAGGACGGGGCTGTGACAGATCTGAAAAGCTGGTTACCTCTAAAGTGCGTATTTCTTGCTGTGTGAGGTCGTTGGACGCGGCGCATTTGGTCCGGAGCCCCTGTAAACTGGAGATGGAGATTTCAATCATATTCTGGATGAGTTCGCATTGATGTAGTGCGGCCATCGCTGCGCCACCGCCGCCGCTATCCCTCTCCGGCTGCTCATCACTCTCGACCATCTTCCCACCTTTAGCAGACACACTATCCATTCCTCAGCATTGGGCACGGCTGGAAGGGCTGGAGTCAAAACTGTTAAGCTACAATAAGACACATGCAGCAGTCCAGCGACGCAGCGACCTATTGTGGAAGTTAGCTGACAGCAAATGTCCCCAGCTCCTAATGTGGAAAAGTCAGGATGCAAAACGAAATGTATTTTTTGAAACAAAGCGAGATGCTCGACGGTAAACTCAGGCTGTGGAGCGCTCCGAAGTCCAGCAGTGCTCGACTTGTATTTTCGGTCCGTGTAGGCTACCGACGACAGGCTACTCGCTTCCACCGACAGCTCTGGCAGAGGCTTTCACCGTCTGTCAGCTGTTGGGAACATCATGGGGCGCGGTGCAGTCTGGGAAATGAAGTCATAGCCTGCAGGTCACAAAAACCGCACTCAACGCTACATCCCGTTAACTTCCCCCGCCCTCTCGCGCGTGTTCTCACACGCACACAAATGAATTGTATGTACAATTACATTTAATAACTTTTTAAAGTAAAGTTAAATTATTACAGCAAAGTGTGTGGCACCATTATCTAAAGCAGAAACAGAAAAAGCACTGTTGTAGATAGTAACATGAATTATGGCTGCATTCCATTTAGGTGCTTTGTTTAGGGACCTGATATTTATCAAAGCAGGTGTTTTGACTTTCCATCATAGGAGAAGCACAGGTGTGGATAATAGGCTAATACCAATGATGGCTTAATTCCATTTAGCTGCCTCAGTTTTAGGGTCCTGGGCTGCACAGTGGTGTAGCGGTTAGAACCGTCGCCTCACAGCAAAGGGGTTTGAAACCTCTTGTTAGGGCCTGGGGGCCAGCATTACTCCTCCCACAGTCCAAAGACATGCAAGTTAGGTTAATAGCCTACTTACTTACTTACTTACTTAGGCCTTTGTATTCCTTTCGGAACATAGGCCATTGATGAATTGTTTCCACCCTCGTCTGTCTTGGGCCTTCCTCTCCAGCTGTTTCCACGTCAGTCCCTTCTTGAATTCTTGCTCTGTGCTCCTTCTCCAGGTGTTTTTGGGTCTTCCTCTGCCTCGCTTGCCTTGTGGGTTCCAAGTCAGTGCCTGTTTTCTTCTCAGTGTGTGTCCAATCCAGCTCCACTTCCTCCTTATCAGCTGTACCTCTACTGTATCTTGTTTGGTGCGTTCCCACAGGTTGATGTTGCTGATTTTGTTTGGCCAGAAGATTATTATTGAATGATCATTATTATTATTATTATTATTATTATTATTATTATTATTATTATTATTATTATTATCATATTATTGATGATGTTGGTGGTGGTCCTCCAGGTTTCAGATCCATACAGCAGTACGGTCTTTGTTGTGGAGTTAAAGATTTTGAGCTTGGTCTTCAGTGACTTCAAGTTTTTACTCTTCCAGATTTTATTTCAAATATTGAATGTTGCTCTAGCTTTCCCTATTCTTGACTTCACGTCCTCCTCTGTCCCACCTTCCATAGCAATTACACTTCCCAGGTATGTGAATTTATCGACCTCTTCCAGTGCCTGGCCCCCCGATGGTTATGGGATTCATGCTTCTGTTGTTTATCTGCATGATTTTGGTTTTTGGTCCATTTATTTTGAACCCAAGTCCGACTGCAGTTGTTTCTAGCAGCTGGGACTTCTCTTGCATCTGCTGGTGTGCATGTGAGAGTAGTGTGATATCATCCGTGAAGTCGAGGTCCTCAAGATGTCCTATCAGACTCCACTGGATGCCAGTCTTTTTATTGTAGGTTGTTTGTTTCATGATCCAGTCGATCTCTATAGGAGGAAGAGGAAAGGGGAGAGCAGGCAGCCTTGTTTCATCCCAGTGAGCACCTTGAATGTTTCTAGTGCACATCCCTGGTGGAGTACTCGGCATTGCATGTCCTGATACATGTTCTTGATGATGTTTATGTACCTCTGGGGGATTCCATGGTGTTTCATGAGTTTCCATAGCAGCTCGCGGTCTACACTGTCAAAAGCCTTTTCAAAGTCTATGAAGCTGACATAGACAGGTGTGTGCCAAGTTAGGTTGATGATTGTAAATTGCCCGTGGGTGTGAATATGAGCATGAATAGGGGTCTCAGCACTGTGATCGTCTGGCGACCTGTCCAGGTTGTACCCCGCCTCCTGCCCAAAGCCAGCTGGGGATAGACTCCAGTGCACCTGGGACCCTGAACTGGATAGGTGGCTATAAACAATGAATGAATGAGTGAATGAGTTTCAGGGTCCTGGTGATGTGAATGCTGGCTCACTAAGCCTTTTTACACCTGGTATTAACATATGTTTCGGTGATCTGAAGACAAGCGTGCACACCTGTGTCTATTGTCTCCAGCTGATGACTTGTTTTCAGGTTTCGTACCTGCCCACATCACTTAGTCTAGAAAGCCAAATGGCTCTGTTAGGTATTGCGATATACCTGCATTGACACATGCATGGTAATATTGTGTTAATAGTCCAGTGCCTCTTAAATCATTTCCATTTCTTCCCATTTTCACTTTGTCTCCATTCCTCAACGCCATTTGGTTGGCTTTTCACTGGCTGTTATGTGTGATTGCTCTTTTTGTACGATTTTGTATAGTTATAGTTCCGTACTCTACTTCCCCCTTTACACTTGTATTTTGACTGCATTTGCTGAAAAGTGACAACACACAAGTTGAAGATAAATGTGACTGACAGCATCATCACTGTTTTTGTTTTGTTTTTTAAATTTTTCTGGAGATGCCGCAATGATATTGTTATCGTGAAACCTTTTGGCCATGGTTATTGTGTTGTGGAAGTCTGATATTGTCCCAGCCATGGTTATTACCTCTACACTCTCTAGTTGCTCTCTAGCATGCTTGCTAGCCACATTAGCAGTTGTGTTAGTACAGCTGGAGTTATTGCTGTCAGTAGAATTCAACACATCTCCTTCCATAGGGCAAGTTGTAAACTCATCAGGTTTTACAGCGTTAATGAGCTGTCACCAAAGCAACCACCATGTCCCGCATTATTGGCGTAGTCCGTGTCAGGGGCACATCAGGACGCATAAGTGTTTACAGTACAAAAAATATGTGATGAAATGCGTCTCGGACCACCTCAGCAAGTGGTTTGAGTGATCAGATGACAGTGCATGTTGGTGGTCATTTACACTTGTATTTAGCGTTGTCCATTTGTGATCAGATCACCTGAAATGTTAATAGCAGGTAGGTAAACAGGCTCATTGTCACAGTAGCTTACTGGGACACTTTTTGTACTGGGAGTACAAAAGGGCCATCGTTAATGTAATTCGAAACACTTGTGCTTTTCCTGCTGCAACAAGTCAAAAAAATAGCAACATAATCAACAGGCCACAGGTTCTTTATGTATTTATCAAAGGTACAATGTGTGATCAGAGTCCAGCCCCCTTCCCATCCCACAAATCCGAGTCCACATAGTTGACATTCCACTTGCATGTAGTTGAGTGTACATGGTCTGCATTCAAATGCAGACTGTGCACTTTTCACAATGATGTCATGTTTGGTGTTGAAAGGATGCAGTGTGCCTTTTGAGTATTGGGCCTTAAATAGTACATATTTTAGATTCGTATTTGGTGCCCAAAATCTTGCTCCTGTGAAGTCTCAAGAGTTACTACAAACGAGGTGGTCAAATTAAAACCAGTCACTTAATCCTCCCACTCACACTCTTATTACTTCAAAACCAAAAGAAATGCAGCCAGAGCAAGAGCATGCAGCCAAAAAATTAAGAAATAACAGTATGTTTTAAATCCCAGTGATGGGACTTACTGCAACTTCAAGAGCAGTGTGCATAGTTTGTCCGTATATGAGGACATTGCATATCATATGTATGGGGGTGGGAGGAGTGTGCAGGTTTCCACGACCATGAAGCAACAGTACACATGGCTCATTGCTGCAATGAGGGTGTGATGTTCCTTCCTTTAATATACCCTGATTATACAATGGAATGTGAGTCACTTCTCATGGAGCCCTGTGTTCCTCCTCTCCATCTGTCTATCTGTCTCTTCTCGTCTTCTGATTCCAGAGGAAACTGTACTGTATCTTACACCGGCCAGACATGACCAATCCATACAGCAGCCTTGCACGGTAATATACAGGGATCAGAATGAACAACCGATCAAAGGAAGTAGGACCCTCTCTCAGAGTGTTCTGGTGTACCGCTGAGTCAACCTCCAAATCAGCTGAAACCAGAAATGTAAACTCTGAAATACCGCTGAAATCTGAGACTGATTCAACACGAAATTGTAAATCCCTCTAACACCATTGCAACGATGGAATAATCAGACACAAAGCCAAGTTCCAATCCTAAACTATTTGTTGTTGTTGGTCCAGTACTTTGTAAATTCAGTCCTGCAGTATTAACAGCACAGATTTGATCGTGACATGCCAGCAGAGCACCCTGCCAATTTCAGCTCCTCTTTGCCTTTAAAATCAACTTACTAAGTGGAAACAGTGGGATTGCAGCAAAGGAAGACTTTAAACAGATATTTAATATTGGTTGTACATGTTCACCTTTTAGAGAGCAGTTGTACAAATACCAAAAAAGGTGAGGTATATCAGTGTTGTTTCATTTTGTTCAGTATGATGCCAGCTAATGCTCAAAACAGAATGTTGCTACACACTCTAAACACAGAGCTATGACTGTTAATAAATAAAAACTGGCAATTTAGAGGAAAAATTCATTTAAAACCTCTCTCATGCTATATGTCTGGCCCATCATCTATTGCATAACTGCCCCATAAGCAAATGATTATCTTTGTGTCAACCGTTCAGTTGACAGATTAAAAAAATGTGAGCACAACAGAAGCATCTCTGATAAAAAACATTTCAGCGCCTCACCGTGTGTTCCTCCTCCCCCTCTGTGCTCTCTCTTTTAGCTTCAGTTCTTTCCAAGAGTTCATGTTCCTCTTACATGATACTTGAGGATTACTGACCTTTGTTCAGTTATAAATAATGTGCAACATGCAGGGCAATCCAAAAAGTACATGCAATATATTCCAAAAAATTTGCATGAGCAGTGTTCAGATAGGCACTTGACAGCTTGCTGACACGTCTCACTCAGCTGAGGATAACGTGATCCTTTCCCAGCCTGACGGTCCCTTAAGCCGTTTAAACTGTCGTACTATTGGACGGCCAAGGCACCATGCGTAGCATGGGGCTCACGGCTTCAGATTAAATTAGATTGTGGACTGTCTGATTCCATCTTCTTTGCGGGCCAGGATTTCCATGAGCCAACCCTTCAGGTCTAGAGCCTTTGCCCTGTGCAGTCTGCAAAAACAACTGACTTGGCTCATTGCACCATTTGAATACATAATCTTATGCAAGTCTATTTTATAATTCAAATAAATACAACAATTAGAAATGTTTGTATCTTGGTGTGTATGTGAATGTGATGTGACATGCTGCATATTTATCACATGTTGTGAAATGGAAATGTGTATTTGTTTCAGATTTACGAATATAATGAAAAGTAACACTCAGTTTACATATCCATTATACTGCAGACTTATGGATAAGTGGGGATAAATCAGGGCCAAAAATTTTATCAATATATAAAAAAAAGGAAACTGAAAAAAGGTATGAGTATTTTTGATTAGACGTGTCTTAAAATTATTTCTTTTTTTTTTCAGTAGTGCCTCTTTTCTGAATCAGCTAATATCTGCTGCATTCACAGACAATTAGGGAAAGAAATGTGTTTGCATTTCTTGATAAATAGTGTGTGTGCTAGAAAAGTAGCCTAAAAAATTGTGTTCATGTCCGGGCTGGTGTGTATGCCGCTCAAAATAAAATTTTGGTCTTAAGCGAGAATCAAATTTTATTATTTTTAGATTGATATTATTTACCATATTAAGATTTTACTAAGTGTGATTACTTACTCTCCTGCATTATTTAAGAGGGCTCCAGGGCTCACCAGTGTCAGTTAGGAGAGGCCAGCAGACGCAGTAACCTATACAACCTCCATATTTAGAAGATGTTTGATGACAAGTTGATAAAAAGACACAAGGCCTTTCCCACAGGTGTGGATTCGAGTCACATGACTTAGACTTGAGTCAAAAAGTTGATGACATTTGTTGACTTTGACTTCAACACCAATGATTCATGATTTTACTCCGACTTGAGCCTTTTGACTCAAAAATACCTACCCCCAAACCCAAAGATTAAAATTTATGTTAGGCCTATTTAAAAAAAAGTGTGCCGCGAATCAAATAATTTCCCTTCATTTGCTGAATCAAATTAACGCAGTGTATTCCCAGCGAGTCAATGCTTTTGTTTGAACCAATCTGACAATAGCCAATCAAGTTGCAGGAGAGAACCAACTGGAAAAAAAATGATACTGTAGACAATTTTGTTTGCGTACAAAAACTAAGCAGTGGTCAACAAAAAATAAATTGCAGTATGCAAAATGTACATGTTGAAAATAACATACGAGGATGCAACAATTTCCAGCTTCTTTCGACATTTGAAGTTGCATAAACAGTGGTGAGTCGATGCTGACATTAACATAGCAAGCTAAATGGTTAGCTTAACAGCAAAGTAACTTTTCAACAAACTTGTTTATACAAGAAATAAATGCATATTTTGAAAAGCTTTAATGATTTTTCCAAATGAATATATTATTACTCTGTTAAAATGACATTACATTTGTTAAGAGCACATTATGACCTGTTAAGGACCCGAATCCAGAATTCCAGGACTATGGACATGACTTGCGCCTTGACAGTCGTGACTTGGGACTTGTCTCAGGACTTTCCTGACTTGAGTTGGGTCTTGAGTGCAAAGACTTGAGAGTTACAACACAATGATTTGGTCCAACCTCTAGCTTATCCTAACACTCACACTGCTATACAACATGAAAAACTACATGATGGACTCAGCATGAAGACAAGTGAAAAATTGAATTTCCCCTCGGGGATTAATAAAGTATATAAAATTAAAATTAAAAATTAAAATAACATATGCGCTTATTCTTCATCTTTTGTGTGATTCTAATAAATAGATTTATATTTATTATCGCTGTGAAATACAAGAATTCGGGTGAGTTTAAACAGCAAATAATAAAACACTGAATTGACAAATCAGAATTATTTTAAGTATGTAACATTTTTAGAAACATATCATTATCGTCTTATGACAACATGCTTTTTATTTTTACATTTTTTTTTAATGTATTTTCTGGCTGCTAAAACATATCACCCCTGAGTCATGCTACTGGCTGATTCAATGCCTGCGGAAGGGAATTTTGGGTAGACATGACTGTAGTACTTGCTGCTAAGGCTGACTGCTTAAAGTTACATTTAAAATGTTTTTAAGTCCTACTTTTTACTCTTTTTTGACTCATAAATCAAAGTTTGGGACCACTGCAAAGACAATATCTGCTGTCCTTTTTACACCCACACCCACCAACTAAATGTAGTTTGCATAAGATTCTGTGTCAACGTTCCCACTTCCTACATGTCATAAGGGCGCCAAATAGTCACTGGTTGAGCAAGGTCCCCATTCAACATGTCATGCAATCGCTCTGGATGCCATACCTCAGTCTAAAGCAACAGGCCTTCAGCTGTCTGCAGTGAATACAAGTTTGCTCTCACAAGACGTGTTTGCTTACAGTTTTGCTCATGACCAGAGCAGGAATTAAGATTTAAATGTCAGCTGGTGTTTTGGTGTGGAGTCAGATGTGTGTTGTTATTTAATCATAGCATTTAACAGAGCACCATCATACTGGTATCACAGTATACTGGTATCACACTGTGAGTATACTTGGTTATTTGTTTTGTTACTTGTCTGCACATTAAAACATAAATGTGTGTCCATTTCATCAATACAAGTGTTTTTAATGAGAGATATTCAGCCCAATCCCATCTCGTCATGAGTGAATTCCTTTCCTGTTGGGCTTCCCAGTCCCATTGCATCAAAGTTCTTAAAATCAAAGATACTGTGGAGAACTCCATTGCTCTTATTTTGAAATATCACTATTTTATTCAGTTTTTAAGCCCTTTTGAAAATCTAGAATATAGACTTATGTTCATTGACTATTTGATACGATTACATTAATCTGAAAACAGGAAGTAAGACCGAGCAGGCCTCCTGTGAACTTCACTTGAACTCTCCACCCTACAGAGTTGCCAAGTTAATGTTGTTTTTCTCTTTTTTTCCCTTTAAGGGACAGAGCACTCTTCTAACCTTTACTATATTTACTGCATACATACAGCTGGAGAACAGAGATGGAGATAGCATACCTGGGGCACATAAGGGAAACTATTGCCGGGATTCAGTTCTTTAGCAGCAGGAGCCATGCCGCAGCCAAAACTGTTAGACACCAATAGATTATATTTCAGAGCCAAAAAAAAAAGCTGGCATTGCAGAAGATCTTTAAATGAATGGAACCTGTTTGTTCCCTTGTCTGTTCTTACTGATGTAACTGATGTAACATTGCAATACATGTGTTGAAATCTATAAGAGAAACAATTGCCTTTGCACATTTAACTCAAGAGGAAATTGTTTCACCTGAGAAATATAGGTGGTCAACACTATGAAATGTCCACCACTGGATACACTTACCTTGGGTGTCTTTGTCTTAGGTGATTCCACCACGCCCCATGAAATAGAATAAATGTGATCCAGGCAGAATAGAATTTAAATTTTGCCATTGGGTCAGTAAACTGGTTGCTATCATACAAATGTCAATCTATGTGCCCAGTTGGATTATTCCTTACAGTAGAAACATTGGGAAGAAAAAACTAACGAGGACTCAAACAGCACCTCACAGTGAAATATGTACAGACATCACCATCTGCTGGACAACTGTGTACTGCAAAAACATTAAGTCTCGCATTCAGTTTTCAAGACCTTCAGTGGGATGAGATGTTACCATTTGTTTCTCTGAAATTCAAGACAGATTAAGGCAGATTAGAATCTATACTTTAGAAAATGGGTTTTGATTCTATGAAACTCTTTAAACAGGTTGATTTGAATTGGAAACCTAGGACACAGGCATTATTAAAACCTGCTGTACAAAATGGAATATCTTTGTGTCACATGAACCTCCAGTGGACATTAAAGACTTCAGCAGAACACATGTTGGGCTGATAGTTTATGGTTGAAGCTCAGTGAACATGCAGCTGTAAGCAAGCTGCATGACCACAGTGACTCTGACTGTGGTATGATAGTGTGTGTCAGATGTGGGGGCCTCGCCATCTCAGAAGCAGCTGCCCTCGAGGGAATTTCATGATCGAGAATGTTTTCAATTGACAGTTGACAAGGGGGCAGTTCTGTGGGTGAAAACAAACTGTCAGCGAGCGCCAAAGAGTGAGCAGACTTGTTCAAGCTAACAGCAAGCATGAGCACAGAGCAACAGCTGGTCTGGTTTGAGTGTATGACCTTGGGTGCAGTTAGTTTTTTTTTTTACCTGAGTTATTATCCCAGTCTGGCTCTGCATTGAGCTTAACTGTTTTATTAAAGAGAAACACAACTTAAATGAAGAATTCCAATGTGTTATTTCCATGGCCTGGGAAAGTTCAGTCAACATTTGCAAACATGAACTACTCTCTCCTCAAGACAGAAACCAGAGAAGTAAGCCCCTAGCTTGTGATGTCATAGGGTATAAAATCTGGAGCTGCTCTATAGACAATGAATGGAAACCTGCTTTTGTAGACCCACAGAATATTTGTTTTCATCTAGTGTAGTTTTCTCATGCTGTGTTCACACAATGAGCAACACCACAAGACTGCCCAGTCACCTCTGTTGCTAAAGTGCTCGTTAATGTAGTGACGTAATCATGGGCTTGTGTGCGTCTGGTGCAACTTGCAACAATCCTCGACTGATCGTCATCTAGTTTGTATTTGGTCACAGAGACTGAGCTCCTTTTCAACATGACATTCCTGTGTGCACTGTGTAATGTACACAAAGCTAGCATAGTGTCAGCTAACTAAGCTAAATAACAGTACCACAGCTAGAAAACAAAACACAAGACTGGTTGATGCTTCATCGTGACATTAGAACACTAAAAAAGCTGAGGTCTGCTCAACTTTGATTTGTAGTGTATCACGGCCATCAAGCAACAAGTGTCGGGGGTCAGTCAGAGACTTCTATTAAAAATGACTGGTAGCCTGTTGCTTTGTCGCTTGTAGTGCAAACACAGCATCCCTTATGAAACACAAAATGTATCCATAAACTCAGAACATTCCCTGGGTTCTCTCTCCGTCATCTGTAACATCTTCCCCAATTCATCGTCTATGAGGCAGCTCCAGACTTTATAAATATTGACATCACAATTTTGAGTTTTAGCACTCTAGTTTTTTGGTTTGAGAGAGTTGCTTATGTTTACTAATAATTTGAACTGTCTGAACTGTTACATTAATGAATTTTGAAAATGGGCGTACTTCCCCTTTAAGAACTGAACTTGATGTCTTTCTAAATATAATTTAACTGATAATAGATTAAGACTTGCCTAGAGATTCTCTGGTATCATACACCCCTTTACAAAGCACTAGGAAGTTCTTTAACTCTTCTTGGTCACTTACAACAACCAGTGGTCAAAGAAGTATTCAGATTACTCAGTTAAGTAAAAGTAAAACACATAATTACAAGTTAAAGTACTGCATTCAAAATCATCAAAATACATATTATCAGAAAAATGTATTAGGAGCATCAAAAGTGAAAGCACTAGTTCTGCAGAAAAATATGCCATGTGACTGATATATTGTTCTAAACGTAACATTTGGTTGTTAAGCCTGATGCATCAGTGAGTAAGTAGCATTTTGTGGCTGCTCAAGGTGGAGCTAGTTTTAACTACTTTAAGTATAGTTACATTTAGTCCCTTGGTTTCAAACTTAAAGGTCAGGCCCCCTCCTAAGGGTCACAAGATGAATCTGGGTCATGAGAGGATTAATGAAGTAGATAAGAAAAACAAAAAGTTCAACCACATTTTTTTTTAAAATATTCCCCACTCTGTTTTTGTTAAATAATGGATAATTCTACCTCTTTCAGCTTTGAACAATTATTTAAGTTGAACCATTTGATAATTTAAAAGGGGACACGTCTCTTAGGTTGAGCGGCAAACAATACAAAACATGACAAGGGGCCCCAGTTAGACATTTGCACAGATTATGAGACAATGGGATGTGCTTCCTGCAGTTGGGACCACGAGCATTGCCCAGTCGACCAGCGTCTATGGGCATGTCAATGGAAGACATCGCCTGGCTGCTTCTTGGCCTCCCATCTCTGCTTTTGCACTTCCATATCTCAGGGATGTGACGCCTTGGTTGTACGTCTCAATCAGCCCTCGGTGCAGGCTGTGGGACCCCCAGACAGGTGGTGCAAAGTTGAAACTGTGTGCTAATTTAAATACACGCTGTTGGCGAATTCAAGGGAGTACGACATCTGAGTTTCAAGAATCAGCTGCTTAAGGTTTAATGCAGGAAATGCCAAAATGAACCTGATGCTAAGTTGTGAATGTCCTGAATGCACCACATTACCAATAGCAGATTATCTTGCTGCATGAAAGTGAAACTATCAATGACTAAAACTAGCAATGCATTTTGGAAAATGGCTGGGAATATGTTAAGTTAGCACAATGTGCAAATAACAGGAAAAACTTATTTGACAGATACCACCGCTTTAAAACACTCATGTTGGCTTTGAGCTTGTGCTCCTCTTAGTACAGTCCAGTTTTTTGGTTGGGTTTTATAAAATTAAAAAACTGTAGCATTAAAGAGTGTATAGTGTTCCCAGCTATGGGTTGGCATTGTGAGTGGGCACACCTGCCAAGTTGCGTTCAATAGTAAGTGATTGTTAACATAAGAAAAGAGATAAATAATATTAAACTCCTACGTATTTGAAACTGTGATGCTTTCTTAGTACCCAATATTGCTAAATACATATAAACACATTTCATAGTTTTCTTTTATTTAGACAACCCAAATAAAAGGCACATAACATTGCGCATGTTTATGTAATAATTTGACAAACATACATTTAAAAAAAATGTAGGAATGTTTGACCTTTCTGCTAATCAGAAAGCCTAGCCTCTCATATATACAAAATTACCATTGTTAATGTTCTAATACAAAAGATTTATAAAAAAGGTTATCTTATTTTTCACATCTATTGTAACTACCATATCCTTGAAACTAAAATAGTTTTGTACAAAGATATACATTCAACTGCTTTCACAAGGGTCCTGGAATTTCCAATTATTATTATTTTTTTTTCCTAAAAAATAAAGAGATGTTCAATTCCACCAGAAATGTTCAGTTTATCACATTATTATTGTATCAAATTTGGCAAACAGGCTATCATAGTGTATCTACGTAAATGCATAAGAACAAAGAAAAAAAAAAAAGCTACACTAATATTTTTTGTTTCAAACAAAACTTGGGAAAAATGACAAACATGCATATTGCATTTTTCAGTATAAACTGAATCAACTCAAAGAGCTGCAACACTGTTGAGATCACATGGCATTCATTAAAAATAGTTAATGTTCAACAGCTACAGTGTTTGGGGTCATGCAACATCAATCTTGTCCCATTATTTTAATGGACACAAACTTGCATTTTTATCAAACTCATCCAGATCTCGGCCACATGACTGTGCAGCCTGAGCTGAATATGACTTCAAAAAAGGTACAGCATGTATGCCATTGCACAGTAAATGATTATTAAAATGGACGGCTATGTTTAAAATGAATAATTCTTGGACTTCTTGTCCCTGATGGAACATCACAATGCCAAATGATATAGGAAGGGTAAAAAGCAACATGGAGAGATCCAAAATCATGATACATGGTAGATATACTCAATTTAAAAGGAACCAAGTTCATGTGTAATGGGCTTTTATGCGTGTTTCCTGAGTGAAGGGTCCTTAGTATCATCTTGGGGCGATCACAGATAAATGATTTAAAAATGAAAAACAAAACAAAAAAAAAAAAAAAACAGTGTACAGAAGAGTCAGACAAAACTAATTCGTCACCATTATGATGACAGTAACAGCCTGAAAAAGCTTCACTACAAGGCCAGGCCTTTTCATGTTCAGCCACTAGATGGCCCTCAAGTGCAGGCTGGCTAACCAAAACACTTAAGACTCCAATTTGATCTTTGATAATACTGCTGCGCACCTGTATGTAGGATATGCTTTCAGTGCAAGACTCATTCCATTCTGACTTCATGGAAAAAAATAACACTACAAATAGGCAAATAAAAACATACCTTTGTGTTTCCATACCGATAGAAAACAAAGTACAAATATTTCATTGTCAAGCGGACAGCGTCGAGGCATCCACTCGAATGACAAAAGCATAAAAATTAAAATGCTGACATGAAAATACATTACTATGTCAACTGTACAAGTTAGTCACTGTACCTCAAGAGCATACCTACTATCTGAGAAGAAAAAGAAAAGCTATAGCACTGTGAAAAAATATTCTTCCATGCAAATGGAAGCTGCTGTCCCTTTTACTAGACTCATTTCCTATAACATTAAATAGTGATTAGCAGGCTATAATTATATAAAAAAAAACATACAAAGTAACACCCAGAGGCTTTGGGAGAGAACGTGTAAAACATCAAAAACAGCAATTTATTGTTATTGCTTCAGTCCATTCCTCATCTCCCTTTAACAAAAGCACAGGTGTGTTTTTCCTACGGAGTCCTCAAGGGTGCTTGAGGAATCCTCTCCTCTCCTTTGTCGTTATACAAATCACAGTTTCATCATTCTAACTGACTACTCTAAGTCTTACGGCTGTCCTGATTTCAAGATAAACCCTACTCGATTTCTACTCAAGTGTTCTGCATCTCATGTCAGTCACTTAAACATAAGTTGGGACGCAGCTGTGACTTGGGGAGCTCCTACCGGCTGCACAGCTCATGTAAATATTCACTTCAGGGTAAGTAAACATGGTTGAGGGGGAGAAAGAGCTGGGCTCGAGGTGCAAATAATGAGGACAGGAGTCTCTTGTTTCACTTCATTTTCCCTTTCTTTCTGACCAGTTCGATGCTCTCTCTCTCTCTCCTTTTTTTTTTTTTTTTACCAGGGCGGGGAAGAAGGCAAGACTTGGGACAGAAAAGGCATGCTATCCACTGGCCTCATGGCGATGTTGAGCGGGCCAGCCATATTCATAGGCATGGGGGTCGTTATTGCGACTGGGTGGGCGATATTCATGGGTGCCGTGGCGGGGATGTTGACGGAGGCAATGTTGACTGGCCCAGTGATGGTGACTGGGTGCTGGAGGCTGATTGGAGATGTGATGTTGACCGTGTTGGTGCTAATGTTCATTTGTGCGGCTATGGTGACGGGGTTGTTGGAGTGGCCCCGGTTCATCGCTGAGGTGATGGGGGCCGAGATGGTCACAGGTGTAGCTGAGGAAGAATTGCAGACTCCGTTACCCTCTGGGAAAACACAGGAAAAGAGTACTTAAAATAGTTGTTCACTGGTCTGAGATAAAAGGATAGCTAAATGGAGAACACCATCATTACTGTTTGTGCAATCTAATGCATCATAAGATTTTAACAGTACCAAACCATTACACATTGTGATCTAACAACCAGGACTGCACAGGGTTTCCACACATTTTACCAGAGAATTTTCAAAACATTTTCATAACATTCTACCCCATTTCCATAACTTCATTTAAGTAGTTCAAAATGAATAAACCTATATATTGATACAGCCATAAATTATTAAACACTCACTTCCCAGGTAATTGTGGATAAGCAAACTGCTAGTGTTTGCTAACTTTCCTCGCTCATTAGACATTACAGCTGCCAACTAGACTGCATGTGCCAAGAGATCAGACTGGTGCGTATGGGTACTTTGCAAAACACAGGGTGTCTACAGGTGCCAGACACCTACATTTATTCCTTTTTAAGACCTTTTCAGATATGTTTAACCAGATTTAAGACCGATTTTTCTTTATCAAGCATTGCAGGTAAGTATAAAGGTAAGGGGAATATGTTTGATCCCATGCCAAGGTAGGTTTCATGTAGGAATACAGTTGTTATAGTGAGTTAGGTTATCTAGATTTTGTTCAAGTATAAAGTAAAGAATAAGGTTATGTGGTAGGTTTAAAAATTTATAATATCAGATATGTGAACTTTCAAGCAGAAGAGCTTGACTCCTGTTGGCAAAAATAAATACATAAATAAATAAAAGGTGGATAACTTCCAGGCCTGATATTTATAAAACTGACTTTTTTGGGACCTGCAGACACCCTGGCAAAATCATCAGGGCCGTGCCACTTTTTGGACGATAGAACACCAATGATCCTATAGCCATTTAAACAATTTGATGTGTCTTTGGATTATAATTTTGAAAATTTTGTATGTATTTATTTCTTCTTAGGCAAATGTTTGTTTTATGTATATGTCTTATAATTGTTTTGCGACCTTGCCTGAACTTGAGCGTCTGTGATGTCTTAAAGCTATACTATGCAGGACTTGTAGTCACTGTGTGTAAACATGCTTGCCAGCTAAAGTGAAAGTAAAACCCAACCCCAGATTCACTGTTGTTTGGCGTTCCGCCTCATGCGGGTACACGTCTATAAACATCCTGAGCATAATAAGAAAATACAGGCAGAGGGCAGAGTCTCTGCAGAGAAATATGCCACCACACACTGAGAGGGATTACTTCTGTATGAGTCTGTGTGCAATTTTTTATTTTTATTTTTTTAAAAAGGAAAATCCTGCAGTGTATCTTAAATAAAAGATGGTTGATCCCAATCATGTCCCTTTCGTCTTCTGCCATCCTAGTAGGTTAATGACACAACACAGCGGCGAGATATTACTTTTTCTGACATCTATACAAGTATGGATGTCCCGATCATGATGTGATTCACTTAAATATGTACATTTGATTAAACAGCTTTTTGGCATTTTCTTTCTTTCTCTCCTTCTGTGACAACGTGTTCCTTAATGTTAGATATGTTGTGGCAATTTTAGGAACATATAAACACATAAACAAAGGACAACATTATGTTAATTCAGAAAACATTTCCAAGCCTGGAAAACAGGTTTCCTAATTTCATGACTTTTCCCAGGAATTTCATGACCATGGTTACTCACATTAGAAGACTGTGATGGGACTGAACATATGAGGCCTGACTAACCGTCTGTTTCATGACTACTACAGCAGTAATGTGACTCACAAAGGCTAGTTGTCAACTGAAGAGAAACCACAATGAGGCAGAGATGTTCAAGCAAAATATTATATATTAAAAAAAAAACCCTTCTGTAGAAAAAGGTTGTAAAAAAAGAAGATAATGGAGCCTGATTTATAGACTTATAAATTTATGGTTTGCGGTTTCGACAAGACATGACTGAATGTTTATGATAAAAGATTTTCAGGAATTTTCTCTTAACCACTGAACACAGCTGTGATGAACTGTTGTGACATTAGGAGTGTGTGCGTCTGACAGGCGTGACGTACCTTTGTTACAGGAGTTAAAGTTGGTCTGCCCGTGAGTCTTCAAATGGCTGGTGATGTAGGCTGCGCTCAGCATCTTCCCGCAGATGCTACAGGTGACCTTGCCTTCGTGCCTGATCATGTGGGAACGGAGTCTGTCTTTGGTGGCGAAAGCAGAGGTACAGGCCTGCAGCCGCAAGGCAGGCAGGGGTCAAAGGTCAGTGAGGTTCCGCAACAACAACTTTGTAAATAACAACAATAACAATGCTGAGGCTCACAGTAATGACTCTTACCGTTACTTGACATTTGAACGGTCTTTCTGAAGAATGCACATGCTTCACGTGGCAGCTCAAGTGGTCTGGCCTAGATTTAAAAAAAACAAAACAAAAACAACACATTTAATAATTGGACCTCGATGCAGTGAGCTCCATGAGTTGTTGATGAGTAACACAGTATGGTGTTTTGATTCCATACTCTCCTTAAAGCACAGAACATCAAGCTGACAGAAAACAACAGAACAACAGCTAATTCAGATTCTTACATTATAATGATTCAAAGACAAAGACAAAGCAACCCTTAATTTTTAAGAAAAGACTTTGCTGTCTGCTTAAGATGTCTAATTATTGTAATAACAATGCAGGTCTTTCCTAATGACAAAAGAAGTAGTTACATGAGAAGTAGTAGTTAAGTAGTAGTTACATGAGTGCATTATTTAGCGCCAAGGAGCACCACATGTAAGTGCACAAGCACAAGTAAAAAGCCTGATGAACAACTTTTCTATACATTGCATGTGCAGAGCTGTGGAAGCATATGTGCGTGCTCTCTTAGCTGTCATAATGAGGGGATGGGCACAAAAAAAAAATCCCTTAAATTTCAGTCAATGCCGGTTAATTCTCCATGATCGATCGTGCGTGAATCAGTTTGACCTAGTTTAAAACTGCACAAACAACAAAGATGGTAAATTTGTCAACTTTCCGCTTGTTTTCATAATAAATTGTCAATGTAGCATTACACTACACTACTTCTGTTTATTTTTCTTAGCCTTAGCATTATTTACAGAAATATGAAGAGAATTTTCTTGACAATTTCCAGAAATTTGGTTGGTAGTTTCCTAAATCCCAGACCGAACTGCACAATGTCTCCCTCTGAGGATCCGGAATTCGCTATGTAGGCCACAAAGTTAATTCAGCTTCATTAATGCAATGGGTGGGACTGAATTATTGTATTTCTGACAACAGTCAACAGCTGTGACAAAGTATTAAATGCATGTTTTCAGTTATGGAAAAAATGTGAGGATTCAGCTTGAACAGCTATGGTTGGTCCATGATGAAAGACCTTTAAGAGTGTCAATACAAGAAACAAAAAACACAGCTTTTTTTGCACAGAACTTGCTTTCTCTTTAAACTTTGCAACAAGTTGATAATTCTAGCACTTGTTTATGTCTTTCCAAAAATTGTCATCAATACATAACATGTACCTTATACACATTTAAATAACAAATAGCTGAAAAACAACCCTGACAGATGACATTCAGTTAAATATATTTTTAGATTTATATATAAAAATGTGTCTGGCGTCCCAAATTAAGGCTTGATACAAAAATTACTATTAAACTAAGGGTTAAAAATATCAAAAAACAATAATAAACATTCACATTCCTCAGTGTTCCACTGTATAATTTACTGTTCACTGCATATCAGTCGTTACAAGAAAACAGTTCTTTGCCTCTTGACCTTTACAGTGAAACTCCAGCATTCACAAATTCTTCTTGGCACTGATCCTCCTCTGTCAGCTTGTTAGTTCTAGTGAAGCTGTGAGCTGAATCATGTTAGAAGTGCCATAATGGAGTGAGTAAGGGTTACAGCATTGGCAGCTGCTCCCAAACCGGAAAGTTTCATGCTGCTGGATTTTTTTTCTTAAATACAAATGAGAGGAGTCAAGTGGAATCTTCTCAGTGGTGCCATGAACCGGAATCAGGTTTTTGTTCCCCTTTCTTTCATTTTTTTTGTCCTACTGACAAGGAGAGCAGACTCCAGACAGTGCCTGCCTACATATCTGGCTGAGTGGCAGTGACTCAGTGCCCTGTTATTCAGTCCCCATTCTCACTTTCCAGTATGCTGATGAATCCCTACCCCACGTCACCGTGTTGGAGGCATGCCTGAAACTGCCCTACACGGCACAGTGCTAATGTTACAGCTTGGCAAGGGTGCACTGCTGATGTTTTTGTTGAAGTTGTGTTGCAGCACAGAGCTCCTCTGGTGTTATCAATATCCTCTGCTCACTCCATGCTGATTTACATACACAACCAGATATTTTTGGTTCAGTTAACAGACAGTGAAATCTATTTTGTGTTGATAAATCGAAATACGAAGGCACCATGAGAACTTCTTAAACAAAATATTTATTCCCTACATAGTAAATGTGTTGACCCGAACATTACTGCATGGTTCACTGAATTCCCAGGGGAAAGAGTGTCTGTGACATGCTGGCGGGAACCGCAAAGTGACAAGTGACGCCTCCCCCTCCCTTGATACTCTACCACTGGTGCTCTCCCATGTGCGACTGTTTAAACATGTGGTTGAAATGGCGTGGGGGTCAATACAAGTACAAATCTAAACTGCTGAGCACACTGATAAATATGAAAACACAGCCACTGGGAGGCCTCATGGACAGTAGATGGCCATACAATCATCCCTTTATATGAAATCATGGTGCCACTGAATAATCCAAACACCGCTGGCTGAATCACTCACATACAAGTCATGGGTTGCTACAAGCAATAGGGTCACTGTTGAGTGAACTTTTGGGAAAGCAAAAAATAATGTACCACCTGGCGATTGCATTCTTTGTTACAATGAATCCTCTCACTGCCAAAGACAGTCTAATGAACAACTGCAAACATGAAAGGTGGTAATTTTAGAGTATATAAGGTTACACTTTAATCTAGCAAGCATGTTTTTCTTACTTGTAAAACCCAATTTTTAGACTGAGGGTACATTTTCAGGATTTTTATCATCCTGCTCAGGACTCAATGATAAGAACTGCCTAGTTGCCAAGGGCAAGTAAAATGCCACGTCAGGCTAGTAAATCTAGCAACTCCCTCGCCCGATCAGAGCTGATTATGAAAGTAGCTAAGGAGTGAACCATCTCGCTTCCTTCTCATCTCTGTTAAGAGTTGCATATGCGCAGTACCTATTGGGCACTCGCAGGAAAATGACGGTAGGTAAAGACAAGAGAGTATTTCAATTATCCTGGAAACAGGAGTACAGTTGGGTGGTATTCAGGGTGCAAAATCATTTTTTTGTCCAGTGGCCAAACAGAGTGCTGCAGGAATGATGTTTTTTTTTGTAGGCCAACGCAGAGGTTAGTGTCGCCCTGGTTTGCTTATCAAAAAGCCTATAGGATTTCCCCATTGGATTTTGGATTATTGCAGAAAATAAGCTCTGTGGCAAACAAAAGTTTGTGATACTTACATGTTTTGTTCAACAAGATAATCTTAACAAACGAACACCACTTTTATGATTTTTGAAGCGTAAATGCAATCGCTATAACAACATGGCTATAAAACTGTGTTCGGCATGATGACATTCTGTGGTCTCATTTAGCCACTTATTGCCTTTTTAAAGACACTAACTGGCTTCAAAAATCACAAGTTGGCTATTTACTGATGTGTATTGTGTCGTAACACAAAATGTGAGGTCTTGTGTTAGCCACAGACCTTATTTCAGACATCGAACAAATAGTATTCAAAAAAACCCACTGGCTTCAAGACAAGGGAACTGGTAGTGGTAAAATGCTAACTCACTTCCGGGTTTTATGACTCAGATTTTACCAGCAACTCAATAGATAGCCATTGTTTTTTTTTGGCTGGTGACTGATGCAAATCTACCAGCCACTTGCCAGTTTTACTAGGAATTGTCCAGTGGATAGTGCCAACTTTGTACCCTGATGGCAATTAAGGATGTAGGCATAACTCCTACTATGAAATGCACCAGCTGACAGCATCTTTCTTAAATGAAAAAAATAAACATAACAATTAACTTGAGGCTAAGTTGGTATTTGACAACCACTAATAAATAAAACAATCGGTATAGGGGCAAGTACAAATTGACTTCGGGCAAATAGATTTCTGACCCAAAACACTAACATTGAATGCTGATGCTGTTTTTATATTCCATGCAGACAAGTCAAGATTTTTCTCTTTGACCCTGGAATGCAACCCAGAGGATAGAATTACTCTGTGTCTCCACTATCATAAGAATAAATTAGATCTCATACTTCCTGTTTACAATAGCCATGTTACTTGATGACTGAAAGCATATGAATAAACGAGAGCAGTTGTAAAAAATGCTTTTTGCATCTGCCCCCATTTTCTCACTGATTTAGAATTTGCTATTGTCACTGTGCACTGTCCCCGTTTCTGCTGATCCCACTGCCTACCAAACACCTCCTCAGATACACATACCGAAGAGTATCACTGGGAGAGTATAAGACGCAGAGATTCACAGGCCTAGACCCTCGCACTGCAGACATATCCCAAACAAACCAGTGGCTACTGCAGTGACAAGGACATGGATACCCTGCTGGCCTCCCATAGGACACCACTTCCAGTTATGTATAGGGGAGTCCCAGGCTGCACTGGGCCTGTCTCAGGAAGCAAGATTACTGAATTAGTTTGATAACTGCGGTGAATAAAACTTAAAACAGTTGCTTTCAGTTCATGTTCCACATTTGAGGGCTCTACATTTTCCGAAAGAAAAGTTGTCTCTTAAGTACCTAATCCTGCTTTGCGAGACAGGCCTCAAAATTAAATAAAAACACATTTTCATTGCTATTCACTGACATATTAGAGGAAGTTTAAGACACTTCAAGTCCACTTCAAATGCCTGTCTAACTGTGTCATGTTTTTGTTTTACCCTTTTGCTACTGGTCTAAGAGGAAACATAACTCATCCCTCCACCTCATGAGCTATATGAGGAATGTTCAAAGACATTTGAAATGGGTAATATTATCTCCCCATGAAATCTGTTGCCGGCACTCAACAGCCATCCATGGCTCAGGGTTTGCCAGTTTGACTCCCCATGACAAGTCTGTCAGGCTGCATGAAGAAAAATGTCTTCACATCAGACAATTCATTTCACCCTTTTCCCCACATTTTGTACAGATATTTAAAATATTGTTGAAGGTCAAATTTCAGGGAGGGTTAGCATTAGAGAGCTATTGAATGACTACTAATGTGGTCCTTACCTGGAAAAGCCTTTCCCACATACAGAACATACATAGGGCTTGTGGACTCCCCCGTCATGAGAGCGAACATGGTAGGTCATTCGGTCCTTCCTTTTAAAGCGTTGCTGGCAGATGGGGCACTCAAAAGGCTTCTCATCTGAATGGGACAGCTTGTGGCGATTCAGGTGGTAGACATCACGAAAGGCTTTGCCGCACATCTCACACCCGTGGTTTTTCTTGACGGGTTTGGCGGGTTTCTTAGGGACATTTTGCTGTGGCACGTTGCCCATTGCCGATTGTGTCATGATACTTGTGCCTGAGGAAACCGAGGTGGTCGCTGTGGAGAGGATTCCCGCTACCGTGGAGATGTAGGAAGGGTTGCCGTTGTTCTCTCGTGGCATGGTAGAGATCATGGGGACCATGGTGGGGGCCGTCTGGGCGGTCTTCTTTGGCCGCGACACCATCTTGATACCTGTGTGGCTGGACTCATGACGCCGCAAGTGGTAGCTGTCACGGAAGGCCTTGTTGCAGTAGCCACAGACGAACGGCGTTTTGCCTTTGTGTTCCTTCTTTATCACAGGCACTGGCGGCCGTGCACCTCCTCCGCTGGCCACATTGTCTTTAAGGAGCTCAGCAGCACTGGAAGGGGGCTTCTGGTCTATTTGGATGGGCAGGATAGGCTTCTGGTCGATTTGTTCAGTTCCTGCGTTAAGCAGTGGCAGCAGGCTGTTCTGGGCCACATGGTGCTGGTGGTGGAGGGCTTCATTGGCCTGCTGATGATACAAACACACACATACAGAGATAAATATTTGGTTGAGCCTAAATTAATTCCAGACCTTTGCTGGCAAAATTTATTACAAGCTTTAAGGTCAATGATAATGAAGGGTGAACTATGTCTAACACAAAATTGATATATGAAATACACATCAATATTGGGGATTGTAGTTTCACAACAGTTGGAATACCCCACTGTATCATTACTTGCCAGTGTCTGCATAAGAATTAACCCTAGAACAAAGGCGGTTCTGACAGCTGCGCCACAACTGTCAGGAGTTAGCTTTGACATGTTCATGAAAGCAACAAGGGTTAGTAAGATGTTACAGAATACAAAATGGGCACAGGATCTGTCATTAATGAGGTTGATGCAGCATGCCACTAGTGCTAAAGAATCCAAATATACTGGATGAAAAATGATCCCATCATGATGGTGCTGATTCATCATGTGACTGCAAAGCAAGCATACCAAATTAGAGGCAAAGCAGAGCTCAGTGCTCTGAAGAGCAGGCCATTAGCTCAGCTAAGGAGCTCAGTTAGAGGACGTGGTGAAGTAAAGGAGTGAAATGCACATACTACAGAAAAATACAGCTCACTATACTAGATAAAACAATGAGGATCACAGTGGTACAACTGCTTTTCTTGTCATTTTACAGCTTAGGTTATTTAATGCTCTAACCAAGATCAGATTAGTTTAAATTTAAATTCTGACAACTGCATAGCTCTAATTAGCTCTAGTTTTTAATTAAGTTAGTTACTCACCCCCCTTTAAGGAATAGCTCTGTCACCCCCCAAATGATCAATTACTCACCCAGTGTTATATTGAATTCAGGAAGAAAACTTTGTTTTGAGAGAGCGAAGAATCCAAAAACATAGAAAATCTTGATGAACTGAAGTCATAGGGGATCACGTTAAACAACAAGAAAACTATATCAAAACATCTGTTGACAGACTCACGCAACTCATGCAGTATAAGCCAAGACCATAAAAGCAAAAAAACCCAAAACAATTCCACTTAAACACTCTCAGGCACAGACGAGTAGCGCGCTTACACTTTTTATGTTTAAGTGTTTTAAATGGTAACATTTTAGCAAAATGCCTGTGTTTGGTAAGTAATGACCATATGACTGGATAAATGAGACTTGGATGATACTGCACAAGTTGTGTGAGTTTGTTAACTGATGTTTTTATATAGTTTTGCTTTTGTTAAACCTGGCCCCCTATGACTTTAATTCACCCAGAATTTCCCTGTTTTTGGATTCTTTGTTCGCTGTGAGGGGACGCAAGAAAAACTAAGTTTTCTTTGTCAAATTCAACATAACACAGGGTGAGTAATTGATATACAAATGATCATTTGGGGGGCGAAGTATTCCTTTAAGAGAGGCCTTGGATTCCTGTTAACCTAAGGACTGCCCCACCAACATCCATCGTAATTAACAGAGAAGCAGGCACACAGTTACACTCTATTAGCAGGGACGAATATTAATGTTAATTCCCTAATTCATACTCCTTTATAGTTACTGCTAAACTTGTACTGTAACTTGAAAAGACAATTTTTCCCCCCCGTATCAAACATAAACAATAAATCACAGTTAACGCTGTTATTTTGCTAAATGGACACAGTCAAGACAACTGTGTTGTGAAACACCAGCAAGAAAGGGCAAGGTGAAATGCTTGACCTTTCCCTTTGAGGTTCAATCATCCATCGCAGAAGGCCAGCCAAGAAAGGAGTTGCAAAAGAGGAGGCAGGGGATAGAAAAGAAAAATGAACCACACAGTGTCCTCCTTATGTCATCCAGCCTATTGTGAGAGACACAAATCTGAGCAGTGATGCCTCAGCAGGGGATCTTTGTATGCTCATCTTCATTGATTTGGCTCATCTATTCATGAGACAGGGACATTGTTTATCCACACACTACGCAACTAAACTAGCCGTCATTCCCTCATACGCAATGGGACCTGGGAACTCGTGGAGAATGCCACCAAGCCCACCCATCCATTTGTCTAAGCACCTGCTCACACTTGCCACCTTCCAGGATTAGTCATCATCATGCCAATGCTAACCCGTCCGCTGGCACACCAGGGGTGGGGTGAGGGGGGGCTTTATGTTTGGGTGGGGGGATACCAGCCGGGAACCCTCTTTGTGAAGCTTGTGAACAGCAGACATAGCCGCTGCAGACAGCCTGCGTCTATACAGAGGTGCAGGGCCTGTAAGCTGCTGTGCCTTCATGCAGCTCTGACCATTTTGACACAAATGCGCTCTGACAACTGGGGCTGCTCCCTCATAAATAACATCAAAATGGAGGGAGTGTCCTGATGGCTCCACGGGCCACTGTAGACTTGAATCGAGTCTGAGTCAGATTATGCGCTGTCTTTCTTGAATCTATTGTGCCTCACTCTACAGCTGCTTGCCAAAATCCTTTTTTTTTTTACAAAACAAACAGAAACTATTATTGATAAAAATAAAAATGGAAATGTAACGCCTTCTCTTCAAGTTCATGAGTTTTTTCTAGGTTGGTCTTCACTTGTTTACAACTTCTGAAATCATTGGCTGCAACCCTGTCTGCTGAGTTGACACAACTTCTCACAAAACATCACTTTTTATAATGTTTGTAATCCTTCTGGATTTTTTCATAGCCTGTGAAGCTATACGAACACTGCAGGGATTCGGTCTCTTGCTTGTTGATGTAGGTTGCAAGCAGATGTATTTCAGTTCTGCTAGGAGTGGGCAAAATAGCTGTTTTGATATATTAATTTCACCTGGGCTTGGACTGCATCATGTAAAAGGATGATATCGGCCATTTCTAAGCAACTCACTATGCCATCCTTCTCCCAAAAAAACTGATATCAATGAGCCAGAACCTCCTAAAGTGCTGGCATTTAATACAGCATCTGATAGCAAACAGTCCTGTCAAGAACAAGGAAACTGCTGTGAGATGTAATGTGGTTTAGAATCTATGAAACACATATTACCTGAGAGCACAAAGCGCTCTCTTGAGTCATGAACTGCAAATATTTCTTATATGTGACCACATCTGGGGTTTTATAAAGAGGTACTGTATCTGACAAAAGACTGAGGTAGAATAGTGAACTAACATTTAAAATAGTTACTCACTGGCTGATGTACAGTGCATCTCTTATGTTGCATATGTATGGCACAGACTGATGAGTTATTTTTGGCTTCACGGATATGATGAAATGGCTCAGTTACCTAAAAGTTCAGCTTTTGCCAGCATAATCACTGCAGTTACAAACACATAGAGTGAGTGATAACAACAGCTGGTGAGTGGTCTTTGTAACAGTGATGTAAAACACCAAAGTCACCCTTGGTTTAAATCTATGCTACACAGTAACAGTCACTAACATTCAACTGCTACCATCTTTTCGTTTGGCCAAAGGAATTATTACTACAATTCTAAAGGTTGATAGAATTTTTTGGCTCGCCACAGCAGTAAAAGCACAGGTGCAACTGATAACTGATTACAAACAACTGCATTCCATTTAGGTGAGCATGTTCCAGGGCCCTGGTGGTGTGCATGCTGGCTGACTGGGACAATTTTTTGAACCATGTCAAAAATGTCTGCCTCGAAAAAACATGTATTGTTAAAAATGTGCATGTAGAACACAAATAAGCAGGACACTAAATATGAAACTGTGAAATTGAGGCCTAATAGTGCCAGTGAGAAATATTTAATTAAAGGCTGCCAAGTCTATTTTTATTTACTTTTATTGTTTCTGTTTAGGGCTATTGACTAGGGGCATAAATCACAAGTTTTATCACGATAAAATATATCGATTCTTTGGACAACAATGATTTATATATTATAAATATTTGCTGAGATCTCAAAGTCTACGACAGTATGATTTCAATTCACATCAGGGGCCTGTGATCAATATGAGACATTATCAGTGAATGTTCTCATTGTCTTTCTTGGCTGCTTGCCACTATCTGCCTGGTGCTAGGCTGCTAACACTGTCCGAATGTTGAGGAAGGAGGTGTGCTTGGGTGGAAGTTGTGACACAGACATACCATGGGAATTTCAAAATAAAGGCATATGTTAAAGATGATATGTATTAGTGTTGCACGGTATACCAGTACTAAAATAGTACCGCGGTACTAGAGTATTCCAAACGGTACTATACTGCATTTGGAAAATACTTTGAAATTGATTCAATTCATTAATTCAGTTAATTTATTTTACTCATTTACGCACACAAACGCCTTTCTTGTTCCTATTGGAACACAGATTGCGCAAGTGGTGTGTATGACAACACTTGTATCAACATTCGCAGCTGGCCCAAGAGAAAGTCTGCCTCGCAAAGGGAGACAACACGAGACAACTGAAACATTTGAGCAACCAAACCGTGACGTCCGTACCGAGGTACTTACCGAACCATGATTTTTTTGGTAGCGTTACACCCCTACTATTTATTGTTCTAAAGGTTTGTATCCAAAAGGACTTTTCCTTAGGAAAAGTACCGAAGAGTATCGAAAAGTATCGAAATTCATATTGGTACCGAAACAAAGATTTTGGTATCGTGACAACACTAATATGTATCGATGTTTTCACTTCGCAAAATAAACATGTTAACAGCTTGGTACAAAAAAGTAGTTTGGTCTAAATAGCTAATTTCTCATTTCATGACAACAGTACAGGGGTTGATTTTTTTTATAAGTCAACCAAAATGTTATTAATGCTTAAAGTTATGCATGATCGAGGGCATGGCTGCTTTGAGTAACAGGTGGGTGCTGTGAGTTGACAAGTTGCTACAATGGTGACAATGTTGGTTAAGTAACATAACTATGGTGTAACCCCAGATTTACAGACAGAGTAGAGTTAATGAAAGCTAACTGTGACATTTTGGTTAGCCTAAAAGAAAGTCGTGTTCGGTGTTTGGTTGTAGGCTACTACAAGACTCTCCGACGGTGCCGGATATTCAGTTCTTCCGATAAGTACATTTTGTTTCAATGATTTGAAGCCTGTTTTCTGCTGGGAAAAATCAGCATTAGCATTAGTTTTATCATAGTTAACCATAGCTGTAAATGCAACATGCTGACTAAGCTAGCAGCTAGCATTAGGGTTAGCTCCACCCTCTCATACAAATATGGCCACTACTGGCTTCAAGATGGCGATGACCAAAAGGCCAGACTCGAGGCTTCAAAATGGGAGTCAACAAACAGATAGGCAGCAGCATGGTGGCTGCATCCATTACCTTATAAAGTCTATGATAAAAACCCACTGTAAGCAACCTGCTCAGCACCAAATGGCAAAGAGATATGGAATGGAAATAATGGAATGGCTAGTTAACAAAATTGAACATCTAGCAAGCTAAAGACCCAGATCATTCTTCAGGGGTTAGTCAAAACAAAGTGGAGCTAAAATGAACCTGCATTCACCAGGTGGCCACAGACATGAGAATAAATGAAGCATATAATTGGCAATTGTTTGCTATCGTGTTAGCCCTAACAACTTGGTGGTTGTGTATCTGTTAGCTTGACTTAACATGCTTCTGCCCCTAATGGGAAAATGATGAATGCAATTTCAAATGTAACAGCACCTTTCTCATATCAAATTAAACTGTCACTGCACTGAATGTTAATATCTAAAGTGCAGTTTGGCCAGTTATTTACTGTATTGAGAAGCAGATCAATACAAAAAATAACTAAATGGCTTCCAAATGCAAGGTGCATCACCAACAACTACTTTTAATCTATGTTAACATGTCTTACAGTGTCCTGTAAGGGTTTTATTATGAGTTTAAGATGAGTCCATTTACCATTTCCAATACAGTGTGTCCACCTGTTGAACATCATTTTCTTTTAGACATTTGCAAACTGTCACCTAAATGTTCTGGTAAAATATCCAAAAGATGTGTAGCACATTTTATACATTTATCTATTATTACTGTATGACATAGTTTATACAGTGTTTGTCTCAAGTGGCTGTTGCAGTCTCCAGAGAAAGCCAGAATGGAGTTTCCGGCAAAGAGGGATTAAATTGTGTCTTCCTCACTTTGGGGCACTCTTTACTATTTTTCTGTTACTCTGCAGTATTACTGGTGTATCACTGCACACCCAGAGCCAAACTAGTCCAAACAACATGATTCACTAGGGGTCTTAACTACAGCCTGACGGGTACTGGATTTTTAATATACCGAACATTTAGCAAAAATAGGAGGAGATGCAGCTGTACTTATGGTAATATTCAAGCTCATTTACACAACAATGTGGTTAATTTAAAACGCCTGACAAAGTATTTAAACAAGACTCGTCATCTTTTAATTTAAACCTCTTAATAAATGAAATACCTTTCTGTAATAGGTAATAGAGTGGAGTACTTTCAAACTAAAAACGCAAAGCATATGTCAATTGATGGTATAGCTGAATGAAATATTTCCCTCCTTACATCAAGCGCCAGAGTGATAACTGCACACAGATTTACATGAGATTGACAGAGTAACAGTGTGCGGTACATAATACATGCAGAGCTTCTGGCTAGACGCCAGATACTCCACAACAAGCCACACCGCCCATCTGCCTTTTTCGTCGGGAAGAAATAGTGCTCAAAGATGTGAGTAAGTGATCATCAGTCTCTGACAGCAGAGCAAAACGTTACTAAGACCACAAAAAGGCGAAGTATCCTCAACGGCTGTGATGATCTAACTTTAATAGAAATGGTATAAAAGCAATCCACAGTGCATTATTCACATTTTGGCAACACTAGGCAGGACTAGTGTTAAAATCAAAATGGTGACTCTGGCTTTCGACCTGTTAAAAGTATTTCAAATGAGAAACTTCTCCAACATATTGATAGTTCAAGCTGCCCTGTGGCACTTCTACCGACTCTGCCTCCTCCTGCGATTCCGATTCCAGCAGCCCCCTCATGAATCCTTCACATTATTTAACTTTTGTCTATGCCTTGTTTCTGCCATATTCCATCAGTGGTCCTTCTCTACAAATATGTTGCAGTAACAGCAAACATGTTTATTTATGATGGCAGGTAACACAAAGTAAACATGTTTTTCTAAAGGTTACACGTCTGTCACAAAATGTTGATTATTATTGGCCAGCATTGGCAAAGGACTCAAACACAATGGTACTTCTAACAAGAACCCATGATCTGTGTCTAATCCTGCTTTCAGTCACTTATATGAAGCTGCAGTTAAGTAATAAACAGTTTGTAACTCTATGGTCAACATTTGAGGATGTGAATTTGACAGTCTTCTGGAGAAAAATGCTTAAAGTTTTTTTGTGAATGACACTGAACTGCTGCACAGTTCATTGAGGAGTTTGTCACACCCACTAAAACACACGGGGGTATAACTTCATACATATAGCCCCCTTGACCTGGAAATAAACCCGAGAAAGTAGTATGACGATATACTTAGGGTATGAGCTCATATATTGATTAACAAAGGACAAAATGACGGCATTAAAATAAAACAATCGGATGCGCGGCAAACCCTTTAATCATTTTAAAAACACCCTCTCCATTAAAACTAGGGGTCTTACATTTTTCACGTCCTCACTGGGCTTAAATCTTTTAGGCTAAGTAAGGCCATAGGAATAAAACATTTAATTAATGTTATTTACAATAGCCTTCCATCTTAGTGCCGAGTGAAAACCACTTAACCGTGGCAGATATATCACTCAACAGCCGCACTCACTTTCTGGCTGAAAATGGATTTATAAATTGCGTAATGTCGCTGCTAATTTCAAATCTGCTTCTTCGTTGCTAGTGTTAGCTGATGTGTGTGCATACTTTGAATTCCTTTCCACCACGGTCTACCAGAATAAATAGCTTGTTAATAAACAGAGAGCGGTACGGCGCTGCTTATCTAGCCGTGTAACATTAGTTTTGTGAGCTCTTTGCGACAGCCTCGCCCAAATTAAGCTAAATTAGCCAGCGAGTTTGATGAAGCCAGCCGAGACATCGTTAGCTAACTTGGCTAGTTACTGTCGAACCGGCTGAGGCAAGCGGAAAGTTCACCGCGGACTTGCGAATCGTCGTTACTAAATCTCAGCAGCCGATAACCTAAGTATACACTTATTCAACGTTTGCTTACATTTCCCACTTTAAATTAAAATTATCTGTGGTGTTATCCGCGTTACAATGAACATCTTCGCCGGCATTACATCTCATTATCCTACGGCGTCCGATCAAAGCTCTCAGTCACAGGAAAAAAACAGGTCTGTCTCGATTGTAACGGTGCAGTGGCGTCTCCAGCCTTACTTCAAATTATCCCGCATGTTTCGCTGGCTTCGACTTGGCAAACAAACTTAAAAACCCCAAAACGCTGTCGAGTTATTCGCCATTAATAACCTAAGTATTCGTACAATAGAAAAACAAGCCACATTTTCCAAACACGCGTTGAGGAGAACTGATTTTTTGTTCTAGCGTCATTCCCAAGCCTCACAGCTGGACGCCTGGATTCATATACCATTGTTTTGCTTGGTTACTTGATCTTGGCATTACTCGTTTAAAAACTGATTTAACCGCGAAGATATCTAGTGCTTACATTTTCTAAGGTTGTTTTACGAGCGTCCCCAGTTTCCCTCCCAAAGAGTCAACTTACTTGAAAAAGAAACGTACTCCAGCTCGGCTCCATTTCCACACTTACTAATTCTGTAGGAAACCTTGTAGAAGCCTACAACAAAGCAACCAAACATGGCAGCTGAAACAACTTCCGGTAACCTCGAAGGGCTGAACCACTTTACATACTATTTAGGGGGGATGTTAAATTTAGTATGTTACAAAGAATTTGTGTAATAGTTTATGCGGCTCATGAAACATAGGTAAATAAACTAAGGCTGCCAACTTAAAAAACATTCTGAATTGTAATTGTAACACATTATTTTAATCGTTTCTTTCCTGTCCTAAAACTAATATGATGTGTGTGGATTTCTAAACACCCCCCTGGATGGGTTTCCGCTGATTCTGCGAGGGGCATTTAGTCGACTACTGTCGCATGTGGTTGGGATATGAATATATTTCAGTAACACTACAATCGTTTTGTAAGAAAATGATCTCGAAGTGGGTTTGTTCTGCATATAGACACTTGGCCTTACTTTTTTTCGAAAATGATAAGTGTTTCCGTTTAAACGGAGCAAGAAATTATTCGCCTGCGCAGCACTTTATTTTCATTCATGGGATGGGGATGAATGAAAACGCCAGAACCCATAAATTGGACGAATTGCCTGCAGTGGACCAAAATAACACACACGCAGTCTACTCATTGAGTGTTACACCACTTGTATTGAATAAACTACGACAAAAAAATGCTTCTCGTGTTTAATTGAATTATTTTTTGGAGGATTTTTGCAATTCTGATAGTATCAGGAAATCATGTGGATTAATTGTTGTTTCTAATGTTCTATATAGCATGGTTATAAAGATTGTTACAACAGTTTAGGCTTGGATGTGAAGGCTGCTGATTTGTTCAAAGTAAAAGAAAAATGAATTGACACTTTTTTATTGATCTCATCAATATACCAACCCTATCTTCAGCATTCTTCCTACAAATGAGTTAGACATATTGGTTTATATCATTCTTCTTGGAACCAAATTCAAATTTGTCCTTCACTGTGTTATATCATTTATTATTGTATAACTAATGATCAAACCACAGGCAGAGTGGACACTGACATGACCACAGTGAAAAATGAATCATAGCTGCATTGTATCATCCTGATGTTTTTACACCTGTCGCCAAGATATTTCACACATTGGATTTCAATTTAGTCATTTGATAGAAGGGAACATGTTATGTATCACTGTGAAATAACAATGTATAACTGATATCTCTGATATTAAACGCAGGCAGACAATATTAGGAATACAGGATGCCTGCCTGTGGTCAAATGACACCTTCAACCTTGTAAACAGCTGAGAAAAAAAAGCACAGAGCATCTGGGGTTACAAGAAATGACCTTCATAAGCACCAACGGCTGTCCTATAGAAGCTCAGATTACTAAGACACGTAAGATTGTGTGTCATTCCAACATCTTTTATTAAAATCCAGCCAGGCACATACTGTTGCTGAAAAATATCTTCATAAACTAAAAATATGCATTCCAACTCAGCTAATAATCAGCCTATGTGGATACAATATTCAGTTTCAAGGTAGCAAAAGAGTGGTTATTAAAGTACCTGGATGTAACTAAAGCAACAGGGCTCAGATTGCTTGGCAGCACCAGACAATGTAAACAGTACACACTTAGCCAAACAGTGTTAAATTTACATTATAACAGGAGGACCCCTGTATCATATAGGCTAACACAGCACAGTTATCACTATACTGTATGTCAAATTAAAAGTAAAGCATTACTCACTTCTTTTTCACTGAGGACAGCTACTAACTGTGAATGAAAATCAAATCTGAACACAACACTTACACTTCGTAATACCCATAACTAAACAAAGATTTATCTGTCCAGCCCATATCATTAATGTGTAGAATCACCAAAAGAGCACTTGTTCAATAATAACTTTTTAAGGACTTTTTTAAAGCAGCATTTCCTGCTAGTATGCTTAATTATTTAACACTTTTTCAGTTAAGAGCAAGAAAAGGATGGTTAAAGTTGCCCTGAGTGCTTGTATTACAATTTCAGGGATATTCTTTGCTCCACAACAGCCAAGAGTTGGAAAAAAGAGAGAGAAGTTGCTGATATGTTTGAAAACTTAATCATAAGTGACATGAAAACTGATATAAAGTGATTCTTCACACTACCAGTGAGGCCACCGTGTTTAAAACCTCTAGGAAATGAGACTTGTATTTCAGCTTTAAAATGAAAGTGGTCACAGATCCATGCTTGAATCAGTATTGTGCACACTCTTTCCAGTACGTTCTTTGAACTCTCTGCTCGTCCCTGAATGGCTGTTCAGTAAAGGTGCCCCCATTGTACATTTTCAATCTTTGTCCCACTGTACATTGAAAGCCTTTATTCACATACAGTGCAACGAATGTTTCAGTTAGGAGTTGGGGAATATGTGTGGTCAGCCCATTCTCCCCTCATCCAGCTCAAAAGACACGATAACGTCCAGCAAAGGGCTCCACTTGAAACTACAGTTATGCAGATTGCTTCCTCTGTTTTTTCTCAAGCTTTGGATAAAGAAAACTCAGATTCTCCAAAGGTAAGCTCCTCGAGGACACAAGAACACAACAAAATATTATAGAGTTGATTAGCTTTTTTAGGAGTAGATTGTGGATGTTACTTTGAGACTTAATTTGTCAACCCAGGAATTTTAAAAACACACATTCCTGTAACTAAACTTTTTTTGGGACTATAAGAAGCTGCTGGTAATTTATAACTTTTATAACTCAATGCAATATCTGCTATATTGTCATTACATATGAAATACACACAGTAGTTTATTCTTCTTAAGTTCACAGGGGAAAAATGACACTGAAGGTCATGTCAGATTGTGACAAACTAACATGAGGCGATGACACACCAAGAAAGCTATTTTATGGTATTTAGGGGGATTTCTAGGTCAATATTTGAACCTAGATAATATTTGAAAGCCATATGTGGGCAAATACATGTGGTTTCATGCACCTGCTTCCTTGGTGAGACTATTGAGTCATATTTGTGGGCATTTTTTTCTCCTTAGAAGTGCAGGGTATGTGAGCAACCAGCTTGGTTTTATTATGATTCACTGTAAAAAAAAACATTCTGCCTGATTGTTGTTGGTATGGTTGTAGTAACAGTGTTTTAACTACTTTTTTTTTCCACAGAAATGGGAGACTGGTCCATTCTTGGCCGCTTCCTAACTGAGGTTCAAAACCATTCCACAGTCATTGGCAAGATCTGGCTGACAATGCTGCTCATCTTCCGGATCTTGCTTGTGGCCCTGGTGGGGGACGCTGTCTACAGTGACGAGCAGTCCAAGTTCACCTGCAACACCTTACAGCCTGGCTGCAATAACGTCTGCTATGACACTTTTGCTCCTGTCTCACACTTGCGCTTCTGGGTCTTTCAGATTGTTCTAGTCTCCACACCCTCCATCTTCTACATTATCTACGTCTTGCAAAAAATCACTAAGAATGAAAAGATAGAGGATAAGAAGGTTGAAGTGGTGCCCAGGTCCTCACCTTTACTAGAAAGGGACAAACACATGGGAGGAGATAAAGAGACAACGCTGGAAGCTGGCAGTCCTTATAACACAACCTATGATAATGAGGACTGGAGCTCACAGGAAGGTGAATGTAAGGAGATGAGCCAGCTGGAGGAGGAAATGAGAGAGGTAGGAAAGGACCCAACCCAGCTCTCCAGCCAAGTACTGCTTATTTACATCATACACGTTTTGCTGCGCTCCATCATGGAGATAATCTTCCTCATTGGGCAGTATTACCTATTTGGATTTGAGGTCCCACACCTTTTCCGCTGTGAGACCTACCCCTGTCCAAACAGGACTGACTGCTTTGTGTCCCGAGCCACAGAGAAGACCATCTTTCTCAACTTCATGTTCAGTGTCAGTCTAGGTTGCTTCATCTTGAACATTGTGGAGCTGCATTATCTAGGCTGGATTTATATTTTCAGAGTATTGTTCTCAGCATGCTGCACATGCTGTGAGTCAGATAGAAACCCCATGCAGCACGTGGATTTATACTCCGATAACAACCCACTGTTGCTGGAGCTCAAACACTCACTCCGTGGCAGGGTTGTCCTGCAGACCACCTCTACCATGTCCCGGGACAAGAGCAGCGGTGTCCCAAACCAAGGCCCGGCCATCTCCTTTGAGACAGACTCCACACTGGAGTGTACTTCGAAGAGAAATCCAGATGAAAAGGAACGCAGCAAGACTAGACTGCACAATATGGCCAAAATAGGAAGAGGCAAAAAGTCATGGCTGTAAATAATTTCAAACCATATCTTTCTTTTGTACTGTAAATATATTCCATCCATGACTGTCCTTGTATATCTCTAAATTCAACTTGTCAGGATGGATCAGTTAAAGTAAGTTATGAAGTTTGTGATTATCAAAATGATTTCGACAATTTCAGGGAGAAACTGCGACAGATTCAGTGTACCAGTTTCTAATCGCAGACAGTTGCACAAGCAAAAGAGTACTTAACATTGTTAAGCCAGAATTTTGAAATGATTGGGAGATGTTGCAATTTGTTTACCATTCTTGGTTTATTAGGTGTACTATAGAAGAAGCACTGATATGAATGTAGTGCAGATTTTATGAAAATGTTTCTGTAAATAGAGTCAAATCAGTGTCTTTGCTGTGATTTATTCATACCTTCACTTACTCCTAGACTTACACTATGCTTTGTGAAGAAACAAGAACCATAAAGGATCCTTTGTAAGCAGACAGATGATGCATCTAAACATCAGAAACTTTATACTTACTTGGCCTGTAAAGCATCAATGTACAAGGGCTCTGATTTGGTCTAGAAATCTGTATCTTGGTCTGATTCTCATTGTTTAGTCCTTCCGCCAGAAGTCGAATTTCAGCGCCTACAGCAGCCTGTAGTCTACAGTAGGCTACCTTTATGTCCAAGACAAATTCCCTTATGGACAAATGCAGTAATACTGAATCTTACTTGTGCCATAGAGTTGGACAAAAGACTTGATTTTCCTTGACTTGAATAGATATGTCTGAAGAATATGCTTGCTGTCCTGGATAGCATTTATTGGCTATAGTACATACATAATATAATAAATCTTAAAGACATTACATTTGAGAATTATAGCCTACTTAAGCCAAAATGTGATCATATATGTTAATGTTTGAAGACTCAAAAGCACATTCAATATTTTAGCAAACTTAAAATGAACACCCCTTAGGCTACATTATCCTATCAAACATCTAAATTAAGACATGTGGTTCATGTGCTGAGTTCTAAGGTGAGTCCTGACAAGTAAAACGTGGACAGCCTGGGAGTATTTACCTGTGCCTGCACCACAGTCTGTGAAAAGAAGGCCTGAACTGCACCTGCACATTCAGTGCTCCAGTTAAGTAGAAAGACCAGGAGGGGTCACTGCTGTCCGGTTTACACTGGTGCTGCCTTCAGTTACTGTTGGAAATACTACACTTTTAAAGTAGTTCAAACACTGACGACCCAATTGCGATTATAGAGGGCTAAATTTGGCACAGTTTGTCCACATGTAACATATAAAGATAGGCTGTATGAAATCAGTATAAGTAAAAGGTTGTGAAAGCATTCCTTGAACATTTTTTGCACATGTAATTCAAGTTCCATTTTCATTTTTTGTCTTCAAATATATATAAACTATTCTACTCATGACTACCACTTGCCCTCTTTTTACATTTAAAAACACAAACATGAGATTGGTTGTATCCCCGGGTCCTCTATAACCGACCATACTGTTACTAAATCGGAGATTACCGGAAGCATTTGAAGGCACCACAAGTACATACCTCGCACCTACTGTCAATTTGCAAGGAGGAAAATGCTGAAAACTTCAAGCAAGACAACAGCGCGGGCATTTACAGGTAGGACAGTGTCATATCCGCTAATAGCGTTTACTCTGTGTCATTTTATATGAATGACATTGTCACATTTTCTACTTAAAGTGTTCCCTAAGGCCACCGGTGCTAGAGAATGAGGGCAAAGCAGCTTAAAGGGAGAGTATTACAGGCAAGCTGTGGACTAGTCGCAGCGATAACCTAGCTGTAGCATGTGTACAGTAAGTTCACTAAAGCTAAAGCTAAAGAATATTTTATCATTTTCTGTCAACAGTAATGATAAGAATATTCACAGTTGTATTGTAAAGTGCTGTAAAGAGATTGCATTGTTATTTTATAGCCTCTCTGACATGAGGAGACATGATTAAGTGTGGATTAAGTGCGATTTTAACTGTTTATGGGCTAACACAACGTGTATGGATGTGTAATGCATTCAGGCTCGATGGAGAGTCTCGTGCACACATGTTCAGAGGCTCTGCATCACTTTAATGGTGATGCTGATCATTTGACAGCAAGACAGATGAGGTCAAAGCAAACTGTGTCTGTATGTAGGGCAACTTCACATGTACTGTGGCTTAGACGTGTAAATGTATAGGACTGAGAGAATAAATCTTTTATTTACAATATATTATTGTTTGCAGGCCATTTCTTTTGTTGAGACTGTAACACACCAGTACTGTAGGTGATGTCCCTTTCACACAGCTGACACTGTTTACTTTCTTCTAATTTGAGTTATTTTGATTGTTTGTGGACGCTATGAATGGGAAAATTATGATTAAAATTATATAAAAACTGCAATATGAGAGGAGTTTTGACATGAAATGCGGTACAGTGCCCTATTTGATCAAATGTGTTGCAACAATAAGATGTACGAGGAATGTGGACAGGACTGTGAACCTTGGACTCTGAGCCTTGGCAACTGCCTTATGGGGATAAATGTATTTTGTCACAAGGACACAACAAATAATTATTTTGTTAAAGGTCCAGTGTGTAGGATTTAGTGGCATCTAGTGGTCAGGTTGCAGAACTGAAACTTCCTCCATGGCTTGCAGGAGAACTATAGTGGCTGATGCAAATTACCCTATCTAGAGCCAGTGTTTGATTTTTCAGTTCTGGGCTAAGGTAGAACAACATGGTGAACTCTGTTGGAGAGGACTAGGCCCCCAGGAAGAGCGCCAGGCTTTGAAGTCGATTTTTGTAGTGGCCAAACAGAGGAATTACAACTTCTGGGTCTGTCTTGTAATGTGATTGGACCCCAAAATACTTTTTTCAACAGATGTCTGTAAATCAGGGACCACTGTGACCCTCGCAACCTCCGGGAAATGACTCCTTCCACTATCAGGATATGATCAATTTGGTCCAATAATATTATGAAAGTCTAGAGGTGCTGCAAGATTAAATTATTTTATCCACATTCATCAAAGTCTGCAGTGTGCTTGCTCTGTGGTCCCTACAATGTGAAAGATTCAGGTAATTTAACATCCGAGAAGTCAGACTTTTTTTGCTTCATGCGTTATTGAGGAACTTTAATAGGAATAAATGGGGCCCCAGCCTCCAATGCTGTAACCAGTCTTTATACATCCAGGTAGTGAACCTGCTCCATATGTAGATATGAAGGGCTAATTTTAAGGTAAAAAAATACAATGCTTCTTAGTTTCAGGTGATCATAAACTAATGAAAACTTTGTTATGAATATTATGTACCATTTATGCCCCTACACACTGGACCTTTAAGGCAGATCTGTATTCTAATAAAAACATAAATATAAGAAAACATAAGTGAACATGAACAAATTAGAAGGTTCTCTTAAGCTCTCAGCTAGTATTTTCTTAATTTTCTCTTTTTTTCCCACTCTTCCTGACAGATGACATTATAGGTCCAGAGCTACTGTGGATGCTCTCTCTCATCATTTGAATGAAACTCTTCTTTTGTTGCTGTAAACAATTCAAACTGGAATAAGACTACAGAAAAGTGTGAGCATGTTTCACCTAATTAAGAAAGACAAGGAGAAGGAGAAGGAATTGGGCAAGAAGGAGAAGAAAGAGAAGAAAGAGCGTATGTCCCAGGCAGAGTTAAAGAGCCTGGAAGAGATGAGCATACGCAGAGGCTTCTTCCACCTCAATCGAGGGAGCTCTAAGAGGGAATCTAGGAGCAAGCTGGAGATCTCGAGTCCTATCCCAATTAAGGTGGCTACCAACATGGAGCTTAGTCTGACAGACCTGGAGACAGAGCGCCTTCACGGCACCCTGGGGCAAGATATAGGGCAAATAAGTGCAAGTACCTCTGGTGAAGACTTGAAGGGACATGAACTGGATCATCATCGCCGCTCTGTGAAGGAGAGAGCAGCTAAGTTTGGGGAATTGGCCAGGCCGAATTCAGTGGGAAGCCAGAGGCACGTTTCTTTTTCACTGAAGAACAAAGATGACAATGCTTTGGAGGTTTCAGATCTTTCTGGACGGAGTTGGACTACATCGTCTCGGAAGTCCTACCCCAACCCAAAAGGCATCAATATGGTCCACATTCCTGAGATGGTGGAGAAGACCTTCCCTGGTGCAGACCTGCAGTTGCCCGTGCTTGTTGCTCCCCCAATACCGGATCCAAGAGAGCTGGAGATACAGCGACGCAACACTGGGGATTTTGGCTTCTCTTTGCGTAGGACCACCATGCTAGAGAGGCAGCCTGATGGAGGGGTGTGTCGGCGTGTGGTACACTTTGCTGAGCCAGGTGCTGGGACCAAGGACCGGGCTCTTGGCCTGGTGCCAGGAGACAGGCTCGTGGAAATCAACGGCATCAATGTGGAGAACAAGAGCAGGGATGAGATCGTGGAGATGATCCGTCAGTCTGGAGAATCGGTCAGGTTAAAGGTGCAGCCGATTTTGGAGCTGAGCGAGTTGAACGCCAGCTGGCTGAGGACTGCTGAAGGCCTGCGCAAAGACATATTTGAAGTAAGTAATATTGTTGTTGAATCTTTTTTATTCCTGAAAAGCGCTTATATCTCAAAATGTTGCTTTTTTGTCAGCCAGGATTTCACTTTGGATCTTTTGACAATTTCAGACTTTTGGATTCATCTCCATTGCACTGAGAAACAGAGTTTATGTTATTCTGATGACTCTAGAGCTTTGTTATTTGGGGTTTTCAATAAATGTATACCTGGGGTAAAACTTATTACCACCTTAAAATTGCTGTATATGGCATTTTTTTTATTCCTCAGCACCGGTGACAGCTGTGGCCACAGCCATCATGTTTTTTTGTTGTTCAACTATCCATATGTCTGTCCATTCCATCTCATGAACATTATATTTCTAGAATGCCTTGGGGAAATTTCTTCAGATTTGGCACAAACATCTACTTGGACCCAACAATGAAGTGGTTAGGAATTGGTGGTCAAAGCCTATGGTCAAAGGTTTAAAGTCACTGTGACCTTGTCTGTCTCATTCTCATGAAGGCGATATCTCAAGAAGGCCTTGACTGATTTCCTCCAATTTGGCACAAACGTCCAGTTGGACTCAAGGATAAACTGATTAGAATTTGGTGGTCAAAGTTCAAAGGTCAAAGATCAAAAAATGTTTTTGGCCACAACTCAAGAATTAATTCGCTAATTATGACAAAATTTCACACACATTTCCAATAGGATAAAATGATGAAGTGATGACAGTTTATATCCAAAAGGTCAAAGGTCAGCTTCACTGTGATATCATAATGTCCTGAAAAAACACTTTTCTGGTCATTATTCAATGTCATAGCTCAGGAGCAGAAGGGGAGGCATTTGGTCAAATACTGAATTGGTCATACATGTGCAGATTGTATAGATCCTCTGTGCTGCCAGGATGAGGATGTGTGTGAAGCATGATGCATCCATGTTTTAGAATTTGTAGCTTCTTTGCAGAAACATCCATATTTGAAACATTTTAACTTGTCATGGCTACATATGAGTCTGGACATGGATGTAAAGAGTAACTACAACTTGACTGGTTCATGGAGGCATACAACTGCAAGGCAGTAATTCTAGTTTCCTCATTTTGGTATTTGTTTCTTCTAAGCACTGTGTAGTTTTGCACCCAAATAGTATTGTGGATTAAAGATGTCTGGATCACGGATGGAACTGTAATGACACTAGTAATGTGCTTTTGTGCTTGTATGTATGGGGGAGTGTGTGTTTTGAAAGAGAGAATGTGTTCTGTGTATATATAATCCCCCCCTCGCTCCCCCCCAGTCCTTTGACACCAAACAATAGGACGCTGAAGGAAACAACGACCCAAACGCCACCACAGACCATGGCCATATGGTCTTGTAAGACTTAGCTGGCAGCCCATTCAGTTCTTTTCGCTCGGATAATCATGTGCAACAAGTAGAGGAACATCAAGTTAAACTCTTTATTAGCCGCCACAACAAACACCAGATTCTTAAGTGTCTGAAGACAGTGGGTGAGATAAACTTAGGTTCATGTAAGGGCAAGGCAGTATACTGTTATTTGAGATAAATCAGTAATGTTTTCACAGTGCTTTTGCATTTAAAAAAAAATAATGCCCACGTATGATGGTTTTATTCTGTAATCATGAAAATTAGAACAAAAAAGAATAGACAGTCTTGATTAAAAGCCCAGCCTATTAGTTACACTGTAAGGATAGGTGTTGATAGAACGTCGCGCTGGTATAATTTTTGTTTTAAAGTGAAAAAGCGAAATAAGATTAGATACAAATGAACATTGGAAATTAAGAATAATTTTTTTCCTATTAAACAGTCCCATCGTAGGTAAATTATAGTATATACATACAATAAAATAATATTCAGACTATTGAGACAGCATCACTTTTGGCCAGTTATAGATTTATTCAAAATCACACCACAAGACTGGTGAAATGATAGTAGACTGACTGACTCACTAATCAGTTAATTAGGGCTGCAACTAACAGTTATTTTCACTGTTGATTAATCTGTAGATGATTTCTTTTGAATCATTAATTAGTTGTTTGGTCTGTAAAATATCACACAATAGTAAAACATGTTCATCAGTGTTTCCCAAAGCCCAAGATGACATCCTCCTGTCTCGTCCACAGCCTAAAGATAGTTTACTGTCATAGAGGAGTAAAGAAACCAGAAAATATTCCCACTTAAAAAGCTGGAATCAGAGAATTTTGACTTTTTGTTCTTAAAAGATTACTTAAACCGATTAATCAAATTACTTGGTAGTTATTTTATCAGTTGAAAACTAATTGATTAATTGTTGCAGCTCTATAATTAAGCAATATTGTAAGAGAGTGAATGCTGTTGTACTGTATATCAGCTTGGCTGTGATTTGGTTGTAGGCACAAAGCCGTGGGAGGCCGCACTCATGGAATGCCTCTTGTCCAATCAAATTACTTGGCTTGAACTGTTATTTAACTAATACATAAAGTGTTTGTGTAATGAAGGAGATTGTCTCCATTTTTCCAGAGCACATTAGGGTTGAGGGCTGGGTCACATGTGCCTAGTTTAGTGTGAAAGTTCAGTAATTAATCCATACTGTGAGGCCTTACTTGGAGTGTTGTTGTGGCGTACATAAGATGTAAAAGGTGCTCTGTGCAAGACTGGTGTGTAGAATCTGGAGGCATTGCAGAAGTGACAGCAGAGATGCTAACAATATCAGTGTTACCAGTGTGGTCACCAGAAAATCATTTATGTTTCTGATGACAGTATGTACCCACCCACCATTAGTGTTCAAATATTAAGTTAAACAGAAATGGTGTATCACAATTGCTGTGATATACACTGTAAAACAGCAGGTGTGAACTTGATGTTCTCATCTGTTTGTGTGCATCACATTGTCTTCTTCTACCCAATGCCTTTAACCATCATTTTGAATTATGTGGGAATGTACCTTTGTGGGAACAAATGTTTTCAAAGCCAGAGACACAGTTCGTTTACTTTGCTTTGTCCCACATTCAGCTGATCTCGATGATCATCGTAAGACAGGCCATTTTAAAAAGCAGAAAATGTGCATGTGAACGTGACCTAGAACCAACAGCACTATTTATAGTTGGTTATAATAAGATCTGGATTCTGGATCTAGAGCTCTGCAACACAGTTAGGACCATATCTGATGGATGAGCATATTTTGCATGTTGGCTCAGTTTATACAAAGGTTGGTATAATGGTTTGATGCTTTAGGAAATATGTCTATTTGCATTGTGTTAGATGAGAGGTTTGATATCACTCTCATATCTGTCGACCTAAAATGAAGCTACAGCGAGGAGACTGTTAGCTTAGTGTAACATAAACACTGGAGGCAGGAGGCAACAGCTAGCTTAGCTTTTTCATACGTAAAAAATATCTGCCGACCAGCACCCCTAAAACTCACTAATTAAATAAAATGTTGTATCTCGATCTGTGTTGCGGCACCATTTTACAGGGTGCAGTGACTTCCTGGAGTCTTGTCATCACTGTGATGTTACCAGGCAACCAGCAGTGTTCTGTGTAACTGCACCGTGCAAGACTGCAGTGAGAGTACAGTAATAATGAGCTGGATATTGAACAAAAACTTACCGTTCAGGTCTGGTATTAGTTGAACACCTGCTCTCCCTGTGTCTGCTGTCTCTGTCGCTTTCTATTTTATTATTATATGGTTTCTGATTACAGGAACATCACATGGTTTGCTTTAGGCTACATAACACACCCCTCACCTTTACACACACGAAAAAAGGAATCTCCCTGCCAAAATAACTGTATCTGGCACAAATTGAGTGTAATCTCAAACATTTGCTTATTTGCTTTTTAAAAGGGTCAGTAGTGGATCACAAGGGGTCAGTAAGAGATCACACCTTTAATTGTTCTTCGACATTATTCTGGGACTAAATTAAATTATTTTATGGCTAGGCCGAGTATGCACAGCTGAGCACATAAACCTTTTGTCCATTGGGTGGCAGCCATCATCCACACTACATGAGGTCAGAACAACTATTCTTCTGTTATGTCTCTTCCATTGTATTTCCAAAGCTTTCAGTGTCTTTCCTGATTCACTGTAAGCACTTCATCATGACACTGAGTTATAGACCGCTCAAGCCAGTTGACATCTCATTACTGAGATGTCACCACTGGACTCAGATCACTGTTATGCAAAGTCACATTCACAGATGACAAAACCGAACTGAAACTATTGAAAACTTAAGAAACAGAATTTGAGCCTCTAAAACAAAGATTTGAATGCGTGTAATGATCATACTGTATTTTTTTTAGCTGTAGTTGTAGTAGTACATGAGACAGATTATCTGTGAAAAACTCATGTTCCTCTGTCTCCTCCTTGTGCTGCTAATGGCATTTGCAAAAATTCACTGTGCCTGAATAAAAACAACCAATCAGAGCCGAAGAGTCTCTCATGCAGCTGTCTGTCACGGCAATTACTGTTCATGAACTGCAGTCAAACTGTCAAACTAGGCAGTGCTGATAAAATATGAATCACGACTGTTACTGCATTGCCTTCTTCTTGCCTCAAATGTTTTCAGAAACATATCTTAATGTCCTGTTTAATGAGAAAGTTTGAAATGAGAAAGTTTGTGAATTGCTTGCCATGCTGGAAAAAATCAAGCCAAAACCAAGCACCGCCCACCCGCCAGAGTAAATTTTGTAATTATGCAGCCAAAGAGTAAACCAAAATATGTTTCTGAAAACATTAGATTTTTTTTCACAGATTGTCTGTCTCATGTACTACTGTCAGGATATAGTGACAGTTTCAGCAAATATGACGATTAAAAAAAAAGACTGATAAAAGTTACCAACTGTAGCTCTAAGCTATGCAATGTTACAAACGTTTGACCTTAGATTCATATCTGCTCTCTGAACTTTTTTCTTTTGGCTGGCTAGCTTAAAATGACCAAAACCAGTCTGGGTGGAAGGTAAAAGAAGATCGACTAATCGTATGCGTCTAAGTGAGGTGCAGAATTAGTGCTCATATACCATACATTACTTAAGGATTCCCTTACAGTTTGTGTAAGGGGATCCTGCTGTACTGCATATGAGCAGGTGCCGGTATGAGTAGGGCTGTAATACTCTGTGCCTTCTGTTTGTTCTCAGGATGGGAAGAGAGGGGCACTATTCGGCAGTTTTAAATTTTCCAGCTGGTGGAGGTAAATCAATCAGACAGAGGCATTATAAAACCGAGTTGAGATGCCAAATATGCAGGAGACTCTCAGCAAGTTGATGGTGTCAAAACGGGCTGTCCCTTGAACTGGTTAGTGTCCTCATGAATACCATATGCCACTTATTATTATTGTACACTTGAATCTATTTGTCAGAACTGACTTGACATTTATTAGATACATTTTTTACAACCATTTTTTTATCTTGACTAAGATGGCACTTATTGATTTCACAAACACAGTTCAAATATGGTAGCACAATAGCAAACAGGAAAAAGCAGATTCATGTAAAATTTCAATAATATCCCAGATGCGAAAGCATTTACAGCCTATGGTATTCTACAGCTTTGGAATTTTGGAATTCTTTATAATTATTACTCTGCCCACTTGTTTTCCACATTTGTCAACATTCAAACTTCATTCAAACATTAATCAGGAATGGATTGCTTGGGTGACATGCAGAGATGGTCGCAAGCTGGAGTCGAGCCTGCGACCGCTGCAGCAAGGCATCGGCTCTGTACATGGGGTGCTGGCACTATCCACTATGCTACCGACGCCCCATAATTCATTTATTTAATGACATTCATACACATTTACACTAGCATTGCAGTGTACCATCAGCTTGTCAAAAACCCTTAAATATTCCACATCATTCATTAATAGTATTATTCAACATTTCAAGCTAGCATTGCAGTGCAGCATCAGTTATTCAGCATGCTGCATTCACATCTGCAATTTCTTCAGAAATTGCATTCTCTACTAGTTATTATTCTAATCATTCTTATTATCAATCAATCAATCAAACAAACAAACAAACAAACAAACAAACAAACAAACAAACACACACACACACAAAACTGAAAGCCTGAATACCAGGGTGGCCCATGGCTGACTTGATGTTCCCATGTTGTTATTTAATATCCCTACATACATTTCCTGTCTTTCTGCGTTCCAGACACAGTTTTCTCATCAGGAAATTAGCAAATGGTGTAATCTCCTCCCCAAGCTGCCCATTTAAATCACATCATCCCTCTTTCCAGTGGGGTGATGCTACAGCAGCAGAGAGTATTAGCTCAGGCATGGATTAGAAAGAGGTGGGGCTTCCAAGAACAAAGCTGTTTGGTTCATGATGATAGAGGTTACATTCAAGATTCCCTCCATTTTTACATGTGCTTTATATTTCATAATTTAAGACTTTTGGGCCCTTGTTTCAGACCTTAATCTCTCATGTAAATTTGTCAGCTGTAATGAGTCACTGTGACTATTTCTGATGGCAGTTTGACATATTAAGACAGACATACTTGGCATTCTTGAGTTTGTGACTGATACCACGTCTGTCAGTCAGTAGGACAGAGACACTTGTCAGCCATACCCAAGAGCTTTTTAAATTGAGAATCATTACTTGTATTATGAAACCACACACAATTTATGCATTCATTTTATTGAGATAATGAATCGGCTGTGTTTAGTGTTATTAGTGTTATTAGTGAATATTGTGAGAATTGTCTTTGGCTGTTACATGAGGCCATTTTGTACTGCTCCCCCCTAAACACTGCTACAACAGGTGAGATCACACCTGAGTGTAAATTTGCTGCTCCCTAAATCATGTCCATGTGGCCTACTTTCCGAGAGAAGTTCTGATTTTCAGGCCTATTTACTATTACTGTGTAAAATCTGGGTCAGATCCTGGAATTTTCAGAGGACTGCAGACTGTGATGTCCCATGATTCATTTCTGCTCTGAGCTCCCAAAGCATGGACACTGGTCAGATGTCTGCGTGATTTCTGCCCACTTTTCTTGGATTATGCTGTATGGAGATTTTAATCTGAAATGATCGGCTTCCAACAATAAATGTAATACATTTATTTGGGAGATTTTGTCATTCTGTCTCTATTTACTAAAGCTTTATTATATACTTTTGTTTGTGTGGTCAGCTCTGTTCTGCCTTTTCAGGGACTACAACCCAAGTCAGTAAAGGTTTGGTAAATAAAGAAAAAGCAGATATTGTTGTATATATAAAAAAAATCTATGTTGAATTTATTTCAAAAATAATTTGAGTAGGTTTCATATTAGGGTTTAACTGGGTCAGAATCAGCAGTATTTATGGTGTATAGAGTCCCTAATCTTTGGTCTGTACTAACCATGTGTAAACAAACAGCCACCATAATGCTGTGGCCCAGTAACTGACTCTGGGGATTAGCAAACTGTGCTAGATACACTAGCTAGGCTGTGTGTTTGGCAGGGTCTTGCTGACTGTAAATATGTTAACTTCTGATTTCACCATGATAAAGAAAAGTTTTTTGCAAATAAATTAAACTCTGAATGATTTAATGGAGGAAAAAGCATGCCAAGATAGGATTCACTCATCCCTTGTATTCCTTGTGTTGCTACACTCTATGGTACCAATGAGCTTTTACTTGTTTTTCCCTAACTGGTTTTGCAGCACTGCAGTACTGACAGAGCTTTCACTTGAAGCAATGTCATGAAAGATTTTGTTTTGACTGGAAGAGTAGTTATTAAATTACATCTGCCTGGTCTCTGTCTCATTTTATAACGTTTGAATTGATTGACACTGAAGTACAGACAAACATGAAATGGGTGTTATTTGTTGGCTGTCTTCTGGGCCTGGGGTCCTGCAACCGCTGTTTTTTGTGTCATTCTTATTTGTGTTCATCACCAAACAATACAGCATTTCAAATTTAGGTCAGTAGAATGCCTAAGCAGAAGCCCCTGAAATAGAGTTAATACATTAGTTCATAGCTCCCTCTTGTGGTGTACAAGGCATGGTGAGGAATATGTCTTTCATAAGTTCTAACAACATGGTTTGGCCTTAGATAATAAGTCAATACTTTGGCTCTTTGCATGTTTATGTATTTTGATGTGTGTGTTACGGTAGCTGCATAGAGATAGAGGCTTCTCACCTTCAAGTGAATACAGAGGATATGATGTGTAGGTACTAGTGTGTATCCTTCACACTGAGACAAATGTCTTACTTAACCTGTTATTGTTGAGGGGAATGGAAGATTAAGAAAGCTTTCACTCAATATGGAGTTTGTTTGGAGGAGGAAATCGTTGCACTTAGTCTTACTATAGATCTTTCTATCATCTCTCAATCTCTTAATTGCATTATCATACTTTCTGTGTCCTCAAATGAAGGTTTAGGGCATACATAAAGGTTTGTATATCACCTGATGAGGGAGACTTCCTCACTAATTCCCTGTCACCAGGCAAGAGATTGGCAGTGAAAAGTGGCAGTGTTAATTGATGTGCTTCTGCAAATCCTATTTATAGCCCCTCTGTATTTCAGCAGCTGTCCCTCTCCAATGTCCCTGCCCAGCACTTCTCACATTACCCCCCCTCCACTCCCCAATCCACAGCTTTACTGTGCTGTGCCGACTCTGACCCCGCCCTCGGCGTTACCCTCCCGCTCACTCAGGACTAGGGAGAGTGAGCTCTTTCCCGACCCAGGTCCTGCTCTGCCTTGGCCCTGACTGCGCTGCTCCAGTGACGGAGCGGAGATTGGAAGGTTAACCAGGCCTAAAGAGAAGGTAATGGGCGCGGGCCTCTGGTGGACTGTGTGTGTGGGCAGGCGGTGTGATCTGCTCTGGGTGTACATGCTCTGCTTAGCAGTTCCATTTGGGCTCTGATGGCGTCTCAGAATGGCCTCCTTTTGCTGCTGAAACTATTTATAGGAGTGGACTCTGATGAAAGCAGGGCCGGAGATGGTGAAACATGTTGCTGCATGTTTGCTGTGTCTCCTCAATGAGCAGCAGGTCAATTTTTTATACTGGACTGTTCATGAAAAGTTTCAACAAGTTGCATGTATGCCTGGTCATTAAGTATAGATATGGAATTGTTTGATCCCTTAATCAATCGGCCATTAATATTGCTGGCTGTAATGTGTTTTGCTATCGGCAACACATTCCTGTTGTGTGCAATAGTCATATGTTTTCTGACTGATTTTGTGTCATCACTACAAATGAGAGGAACGACTAACATATGTAATCATTTTAGTGTGCTGACTTAGGTGAAGGGTAGTTCTTCATACATAGTTATAGTAATTGATTGTGAGTGAGGCCTACTTTTCATAAATAACACTACTGCAGATGAGTATAGACTTCTAGTCCTGTTTGCAGTGTGTAGATCTTTTTAGATCTTCATGTTCATGTCTCCCACTTGTCTCCTGTAGTATGCAAAAGCAAACTGTCCATTTTATTTTGTTGTTCATGTGTTCTGTTCTCAGGGCTGCATGGTCCCACTGCCCTGTTGTATGCAGAAAAGTTCACAGTTTCTCACCGTTCACCCCTAAATTCCCATTCTTCATCGCTGCGCTCAGTACATCCTCCTCTCCTCGGCTGTCTCTCTTTTTCTCTCTCATCATTCCATTCATTTATTCTCCACATCGCCCAGCTTGTTCCATGACTTCTGGCCTATCTCCATGGCGTACAAATCGCGCTTTTCATTCTGGGAGCAAAAGGGAAGTCACGCTTTTCTGTGTCTTTTGTTTTTTGGCCTTTCAGTTCATATCTGCATGGTGTTGCTTGTTGAATTTGTGAAATACTCCTTTATGGTGATGCAGAAAAGCTTTGGTCTGAATGTATGGTTTGATCTCTTTGGTTTTGCTTCCTCTTGTGTAGGTTAAAGTTGAGAACAAGCCAGATGTAAGTGTCTTTTCCCTTGCATGCTCTTGGGCACTAATTCACATGCGGAGAACAGTTTTGTGTGCTGTGGCGCAAGATAACAGAGAAGAATGTAGCTACTAATCATAATCACAACCCTTTTGCAAACAATTTACTTTAGCATGGTCCTAGCAATATGTTGAATTTTGGAATAGGTAGGTAATGACAAATACACTTAATCATTAATTTATTAGTAGGATAGAACTCGAGGTGATATTCATATTTCTCTGGGCAACTACTGTTTGAAGAACATGACCAAAGCATGGGGTGGCAGTCGCTCAGTCTTTGGGGATTTGGCTTCAAGTCCCCGTACAGATCAAGTACAAAGTGTGGACTGGGTGACATACCATAGGGCAGCCCCCTCGCTCTGACATCTCCCCATACATAATGTATGTGTGTAGGTCCTGTGTGTGCATGTGTGCATTTGGGCCTTTGGGTGTGAATATAATAACAGAGCGGAAAAATTGAATTTCCCCTCCCAATAAAGCACGTCTTCCTTCTTAATAAAGGACATTTTCTAACAATTTAGTCTCTTTGTTGTCAGTGCTGAATATCACTTGGCCCACTGTCCGAAACACTGTGTCTACATTTCTTTATTAGCTAATTAAACAATCAAAAGATTGGAAATGGTGTCCTCTGTGGAACTACGTTCAACAACACCAAGAAGTCACGATTGAACCACTGTGAAGCTTAAAGGAATACTTCACCTACAAAATGACCATTTGTATATCAATTACTCACCTTGAATTTCTGAAGAAACCTCTTTTTTCTTGCATGCCTCCATGTTGAATGGAAAATCCAAATGAGGCAAATATTCTTGATGAATTGAAGTAATTGGGAACCAATTAACAACAGCAAAACTATATCAAAACATCAGTATAGAAACTCTGACACAACTCTTGCAGTGTAGTGCAAGTTTTATTTATCCAGTTGTATGCTCAGTACTTTCCAAACATGCTTTTTTTGTTAAAACATTATGATTTAAAACGTTTTGCTCCGAACATTCTCATGCACGGCCAAGTATTGGCCTGGGCATGTGCATGATTTGAACTTTGCTCAAGTGAAAATGCATGTGGACAACTGGATAAATGAGACTATACTGCACAAGCTGTGTGATGGATGTTTTGATGTTGTTTTGCTGTTGTTAAACGTGGTCAGTGATTCATAAAGAATGTTTGCCTTTTTGGATTCTTTGTTCACCGTGGAGGCATCCAAAAAAAACATTTTTTTTCTCCAAGAATTCAACATAACGTGGTGAGTAATTGATATATTGATATATAATGGTACATTTTTGGATGAAGTATTTTTTTGATATATACATGTAATTTTTACAACTTAGGTTCTTTACTTTTAATCTCAAAGGCACCCTCGGATGTACTGTTTAAAGTTTTTTTCAGTGTTTCTCACTTTAATGCATGGTGTGCATTCTTCATATCTGACAACAGTTTGCAAATACGCTCCAAAGTTAAAACTAAATGAAAGTCTTGAATCAAATGGCCTGATTGCACACACTAGCTTGGGTAATTGCATACATTAGCTTGAGTGAGTGAGTGTGATATAAATCCATTTTTTGAATAATCCTTTATACAGAGTTTCTGAGCCCCGAACCTGCTGTTGAAATCTTTGGCAGTTTATCTGCGTCAGCCATGGAAATAATCAGCACCACTGTCTGCCTTCCTCTGTTTGTATCCAGTCTGATGTAGATAGTAGTCAGCCTCAGGCAGATGCTACACCGAGGCTAGACACAGGAAGTGGTCCACAGTCAACTGCATCATCAGCGGAAGAGTCCAACAGTAACGTTGCCATGGGCGACCCAGACACTCCGGGGGAGGACCAGAGTTTTAGCGGTAAAAAGGTGGTGAGGGTTGTGAGAAGAGTTGTTAGGCGTGTGGTTCCTGCTGGGACGGTAGAGCAGAACCAGTCTGCTGTTTCCGAGGCTGCTAGGGCTGCCTCTGCTGCAGACTCTAGGTTTAAAACCACCAGAGCTGCTGGGCAGGACAAGGATGATATCTCTATGGGTCTGACAAGCCTAATGGGCAGAAGTAGAACCAAGGAACACCGGCCGCGCACCCGCACCCAGGATCGCAAAGAGGACATGAAAGAAGAGACGAAGCAGGAGGAGGAGAAAGAAGAGGTGGAGGCAGAGGGGGCAAAAGCTACTGTGGAAAAAACAGAAGAGGCCACATCTACATCTGTGCCCACATCAAACTCTGCACCACCAAAGTCTAACCCCCTCACCCCTCCAGCCGGGTTCATCCCCGCTCCCAAACCTGACCCTTTGGCCCCGCCTACTGGTTTCATCCCCCTCCCCAAACAGAATCTGTTGACCCCTCCGCCTGGTTTCATCCCTGCCAGAAAATCCAGTCCGGTGCCCCCAAAACAAAATCCCCTGGCAAGACCTCCGGGATTCATCCCTGTCATAAAGACAGACCCCTTGGCTCCTCCTGCAGGGTTCATACCAAAGCCTCGTCCAATTGCTGTAAAGAAACCGGAGGTACTGAGTGAAAAAAGTGAATGTTTTGCTGCCTAACCCCCGGGTGGAGCATGCTGTGTGTTAATAACCCAGCCATTACTGTTCATATCCATGCAGCCTTGTCACAGTGTTTACCCTGAAAGACATCTTCAAATTGACCAGATTTGCTTTCGGTTTTGAATCACCATTTCTTACAACTATCATTATAATACTACATCTCATTTTCGTGATTAACAAAATTGCCCTTTTAACATTTCCTGCAAAAGGAAATCTTGCTCTTGATTTCTGACAAAAAAAGAGCCTTGATATAATAAAGCCATTCTGAATAAGTGAAGGGAAGCAGGGTGCATGTACCAGCTCATGATCAGACTTCATCAGTGGGTATAAGGGTTTACTCATGGCCTGCACTCTGCTAGTGTGGTCAGCTGGAGTTGTCCATGAGCACTGAGCTGTGACTCATTACTGTCACTTTCTGCAGCCAAAGCATTGAAGTTGTTCTGACCACTGAGGCAGGGGCTTTAAGGATCTTTGAGGATGCTTTTTCAAGAAACAGGAATCACGAGAAGAATTGAAATGATATTCTCATAGAGTTACTAATCAGTAGCTATTGCCAATTACACAGCCCTTTCCAAAAACAGTTGACCAAAAAACTAAGGTCACAGTTGGTCATGCATCACCATGTGCAGCTTGGAGCTGGTACATGGATAATTAAATTCAGCTTTAGCTAAACTTTTTATGTTTGTCTGGACTTATTTTGTAGCTGTCCTTTCAGTTCCACACTTGTGCTGTCTATACTTTCATAGTCTCTCTCTCCTGAGACAAGGTTATATTTTGTCCTGTTATTTAGTATCTTTGCCGTTTTGTCTGCCAGCAGGCCATCTGAAAATTTGATCAACAGATGTCCACGAAATCTGGCGAACAGTTGGGTATTTGGCTGTGGAGCAAGGGATTTGATTTTGGAGATATGCACCTGGTGTTTTTGCCTAGGGATATTGTGTTTTTGACTGCCCCAGGGAGATATTTAGCTTTCTGATATTAAAGCAAGGCTCAAGATGTGATGTTAAAAAAGTACATTTGTACGTGACTAAGCATTCTTGTGCTGTCTTGTGATTTCGCTTTTTTTAGTTCTCAGTGGAGCTATATATCAACATGACATGTTATTGACGTCAGCCATCAGATACAACTAAACTAGCCCTGGAAGAAAAGTATGATGTATGTAGTTATTTGTTTCCACCGTAAGGCTTTGTATGGAGGTTTGTTGAATTCTTACTTGTAGCATATGAGATTACGGAGAAAAAGTTAACTCAAAACTAGCATCTTATTGTCATCTAAAGAAAAAAAAAATCAATCACAAATATTGATTTTTGCCATGATTAAAAAGGTTTTTGGCAGTGGACTCAACTAGAAATATATTTTAGATGCAATCAGGAGCAGATATGGGACAGAACTTAAGTTATTGATCCACAGCTGCGTACAATTACAGAGCAATGTCATGAAACTCGATGATTTAATTTCAGGTTTCTTTCCCAGATTCCTTGGATATCGGTGTAGTTGTATGAAAATTTCAGCTGAGACAATACTGAACTATTTAATTACTTTAAAGAAGAGCAGATTGTTGCTTAAGTAACCATTGACAAAAGCTTTGAACCATTATTCTTTTGCTGCAGTGCTTAATGATCCGATTTTCTGTAATAGTCATTTTCCCTACTCATTTCCTGATTGAATTAACTGGAAAATTAAATTAGCAGGAACAAACATCCCTTGAAGTTGGTTGTAGTTCTGAATGTGTTGGATTGAATACAAAATGAAATGATTAACCGGAAGCTAAAACATAAATGTCATCCTCATTGTCATCTTCCCATGTAATTTCCATCTCTGTGTGTGTGCACGTTTGTCTGGCAAACTGTGTGTTTGTGGGTATTTGCATATATTATAAAGGTAAAGGAAACATCTTGTCCCGCTGTGGCCCCTGATGGTAAACCGTCCTCTGTTGCACTGCCCCAAGCTCAGTCTGCACCAAGAGAACAGGTGTGTGCTCATCTTACTTCAAAGGTACATGTAACAGTGTGTGTTTCCTACATTCAAAAGCACTAGTTTTTTTTATACTGAATACCTCTCTGTGCACAGTCAGTTTTCAGTTTGTCTAAAGTGGACAATCATAGCAATTTCCTCTGTATCATTGATTTTACTTTCTGGCTACCCAATTGCAATGGCCGGTCCTGCTATCCAACTGTAGGTCCCAGAGCTGGTTCCCTCTGAGGAGGATTACAAGCGCGTGAGGAGGATCTTCGCCTTCAATGACAATGATGTAACTTCTGTTTTTCTAACTTTGTTTGGTTTGCACCTGCCATGCTGTACCAAGGCTTTACCCAGTGACCAGCCTGAGTCAACTGCTTGCTTCCCCAGTTAGAGGGAAATGTGTCCAAAAATTACCCACGTCCATGGCTGTCCCGAGCTGTCTGCTGTTAGGTTTTCAATTACAGGGGTCCCCTGTGCCCTGTGTTGTTGGCCACTCTGTGTGAAATCTGAAACTTTGAGATTATTGTCTCTGTTTCACAAGTTATGGAGATGACTTCAGAGTTAGTTCAGTAGAAAAATAACTGAGAGAAACCCATTTTGTGGATACTTTAATAATTAATATCTAACTTTGTATCCATAAAATGCTATCTCAAATGGTATCCTGTGTGAACTGACTTTTGTTTCAGAAAACACAACAGTATGAGTCCTTGTACTCTTTGAGCTCAGTTGCACACTCCTGAAAATGAACTTGACAGCTTTAGCTCTGTGTCTCTCTTGCTCAGTGCCTTCCTCTTATTCATTCTGTAGTATTGACTTCTTTGTTATCAGGTCCAGAGGAGCTCCTGTGTACTGTATGACTTTGGACATTGCCTGTTGTAATTATTTTGCTACAGCACCAGCAGCCTATTTCTTCTCTCAAAGTCTAGAGAACCAAAAGGCTTTTTATTCCTTCTCCTGCTGTGTCAAATTGTGTCTCATGTCTCTATTTTTGCTTCTCTGTGGGTCATCGGATCCTGACTCGCTGTTTTCCTTTTTTTTGCTGTTTGCATGGCTAGCGTGCCAGACGCCGCAAATCCTCTCAGGTACGGCCTGCTCGACGGTGGGCTCGCTGCGCTCCCTCGCCCGTTGAGTGCTGGAGTCTAAAGCTTGTTCTCCTCTACTGACCCCTCTCGCTGCTCTACTTTGTCTGTGCCCGCCTGCTCGTCTTTGTCCCTGCACTGTTCTCTTCGGTTCATTCAGGGTTCATTTGAGGGCCCGGAATGTAGTAATGTGACACAAACAGTGGTTACTAAAGTTTGGGCCGGGATTCTTGACCAGGTTTTCGAGGTCTCAAAAACAGCTTGATTTTTACCGTTGCTGAATTCAGTTTACAATAAGCACAACATGTAGCTGTGTATTATTCTTGCTGTTTTTGCTTTTTACACCCACATATAGATACAGAGGTCACACTGTAGTCATATGCAACACTAGAGAGTTTCTCAAATACTTTGCAGTGAAAAATTCCTAAGTAAAAAAGTGTCTGTGACATTAAAGAACTCCAGAAATCCCTGAATTTCTTTGCAGTGATATAGTATATTGTATAACATATGACATTATATCCTTGTGTTTATGCATAACCATACTACTTCTATAGCTAAGTTCATTAGCATTGACTATTGCTTTGTTTTACAAGTAGCTGCATGGTGCGTGATGCACTTAATGGTTACGGTGTTCCACTGATCTTGTTAAGTGTGACTGGTAATATGACAGAACATTCATTCTGTGCATAAGTCCCCATAGACTTACACTGTACTTCAGTGCACCTTGTGATCCCCTCTTATTAAAGCATTAATATTGTAATTTCTTTTGATGAATCCCTCTGATGACTCACTTATTTTGCTACTGTTGCTCGGCGTACAGTTGAACTGATGGTCTTGCTGCGGTGTTTTTATATTGTGTTTTTACTCATAATAATTTTTGACCTGTAAAAACTATAAAAAGTTTTTATCATGTCATATTTTCCATTGTTTTGATCATGCACCTATGAGATAATGACTGAATATAACGTTCAGCTGTTGAATTCAATTGCTAAAAATACTGACTTCTCCTCCCCCCACCTTCTCCAGTCCAAGCCTGTTGAGGATCCCGTGGCCATCCTTCAGGCAGCACACTCAGCTGCAGCAAAGGTCTGACCATGACTACAACCGATTGTAGCTCTGGTTGCATCTCCCCTGTGTTTCAGAGTGATGTGTGTCTTGTGGTTTTTGTGTGTGATGGACTAGTAAAGCGGTGTGGGATGAAGGCTAGTAAGTTAGGCAATCTCACCACCAGGAAAGCCCAAGTTTCATCTTCCCTATAGCCCTTGCTGTTGAGGTATCACTGAGAACTCTGCAGTTCACTACCTGCTCAGCTCGCATCTTAACCAGAGGGAGAAAATACAGAAAAAAAAAAAAACACTCTTGGTGCAGCTGTCTGAGGACTATTATGTTAGCTTGATTGCATGTCTGAGTATGTCTGTTTCCATGCATTACTCACTCCAAGCACTTGACTTAATTTGTCTGTTTCTGTTGTGGAAATTGTGCTTCTTTCCTGTGCTATCCCCCTTAAGTCTACGTGATGTACTTTGCTGTGATAAAACATCCCTGACTCACCCTGTCTGTGATGTCTTTTCAGTCAACACATTAGATGTAGTTTCATTTAGTTCAACCCAGTTTAACCCAGTTTACTTTTATGAAAAATTATTTTTTTGTCATATTTGCTGAATCTCTCACTATATCCACACAGTACTACACGAGACACATAGTCTGTGAAATAAAATCATGTTCCTCTGCTTCCATGTAGTGCAAGAATCCACCGCACTGAACATGAACAGCCAATCAGACCGTAGGAGTCTCTAATGTAGCTGTCAATCATGTCAATCACTGCTCATGAATTTCAGACTAACTCTCATGCTAGGCAGCGCTGATCAAATACAAATCAAGATTCTGCAAATACATTGCCTATTTACCCCCTCAAATGTTTGCAGAAACATATTTAGTGTACTGTTTAGCTGTAAAATGAGAATGTTTGCTCCAGCTGGTGGGAGGTGCTTAGTTTTGCCTCGACTGTTTTCAACACGCCGGCCATTAGAAGCAGTAGAAGGAGGCAGAGGAACTTTTTTTTCCACTTATCTGTCTCATGTGTCATCCAGTGTGACAAAAAGCTCTTTTCATAGAAGTTATCAACTGCAGCTTTAAAGGGAGAATTATGGGAACTGTAGTTCTGCCGCAGAGGGCTGAGAGTGAAATTTGAAAATAAATCAACTCACACACATTCATGCAGGTTTTTCACACTGACAGAAGCCCGCCACCTAATGAATGCAGTTCCCCTTTGATGTCTCATGTGAATGTTAACAGCATGTTAGTCCATGCTTGTGAAAGTGCTATTTGAAGGAGCTTTGTGGAAGTCTTAATTTATCATTCAGCATTTTTTATTTTATTTTGATTTGTAATGTTCAGTTATTGATCAATGATTGTGTATTTGTTTCCAATAGGGAAAGACTGAGGAGCAGATAACAGCAGAGAGAGCCTGGTACAACACAGAAAAAGTATGGCTCGTCCACAAGGATGGATTCTCTATGGGTTAGTAAAAACTTTGGTTTTTAAGCACCAGTATGCATGTGTAATTCAAAGCAAATTCTTAACTCACTGTCTCTCTTTGTGACATTTGATTGTTGGACTTATGAAGCTTAGAAAATGCTTTTGATATTTTAATGTTAAAAGAGGGCACCTGACTAGACTAGACCTCAGGCTGTATGTAATTAGACTAAGCATGTTGCTTGTTGAGTTTTAATGAAGCTTATACATTATTAAAAGAGATACAACAGCCTCACATTATCAGACATGTAAGATAAGACGAAGCTTGTGCACTCGAGATCATATGTCATGATGAATTAACTACACACTTTGTGGTGATGCAGCAACTCTCCTGAAGACGGAGGCAGGCAGTCTGCCAGAGGGGAAGGTGAAAATCCGCCTGGAGAGTGATGGATCTTTATTGGATGTGGATGAAGATGATGTCGAGAAGGTATTTAATCATCAAATCAACTCTGAACCACATCAATTACGGATGACACTGGGTGAGTACATGACCGCTCTGACTTTGAACTCCAGGCAAACCCTCCGCTATTTGACCGAGTGGAGGACCTGGCCTCTCTGCAGTATTTGAATGAGTCGAGCGTGATGCACTCCCTGCGGCAGCGGTATGGCGGTAACCTGGTGCACACCCATGCCGGGCCCAGCATGGTGGTTGTTAACCCCATTAGTGCCCCCTCGATGTACTCAGAGAAGGTAGGCTGCAGCCTGTGCATATAATGACACATCTCTTATGGAATTGCAGAATATAGGAGTGTAACTGGAATGAAATAAACGTACAAATGTCACCATCTCGTTATCCTCTTTCCAGGTGATGCAAATGTTCAAGGGCTGCAGAAGGGAGGACACTGCCCCTCATGTTTACAGCATGGCCCAGGCTGCATACAGGAACCTCTTGACCACTCGTCAGGATCAATCTATTGTTTTGCTGGGCAAGAGCGGTAGTGGCAAGACCACCAACTGCCAACACATCATCCAGTACCTGGTCACCATTGCTGGCAGCACTAACAAAACATTCTCCAGTAGGTTGGAGAGGAGCTCTAAATAAAAAGAATTAAGTTTTGGTGCATGTTGATGCTGGTGTATTATTAAGAACCCCCCAAATGACTGTTTTTTTCTGTGTTGTCCGCAGCAGAGAAATGGCAGGCGGTTTACACAGTTTTGGAGGCATTTGGAAATGCCTCTACCTGTATGAATGGGAATGCCAGTCGCTTCTCCCATATTGTTTCCTTGGACTTTGACCAGGCAGGCCTGGTAACCTCAGCCTCTATCCAGGTACAAATAAACATGTATTTGAGCATTTATTCGAGTCACTGGCGCTCAACCTTTTGAGTTTCCTACTCATGTGCTATGATCTCATGATCCCAGACAATGTGGAATAAACCAGTATAGCTATTTTTACTCCAGCAGGCTTTGACATTATGCTTACCTGCTCTGCCTGTAGTAAATGTTGTATTCTATCATGCTAACAATGGTGTAGCACTAAAGTACAAATTACAAATTTACTTGATTTTCTTCACATGCCATTTTATACTTCTTCTCCAGTACATCTCTGGGGGAAATATTGTACTTTTTACTTCACTGCATTCATCCGACAGCTTTAGTTACTTTACAAATTAACATTTTTGTGAACTGTAAACTACCAGTATATAGCTGTAAAGCTGAAATAATAAGTTGATTAATCAATAAGATGATTGACAGAAAATTTGTTTGTAGCTTATTTGATAATCATTGAAGTCACTTTTCATGATTCCAGGTTCATCAATGAAATGATTTCCCCTTTATTCATTTTAATAATTTTAACTATTCATTGATAGTTTTGAAGTTTACAGTTTTAAGTACATTTCCTGATTGTGTTATTTATGATGCAGGACTTTTACTTGTTATAAAGTATTTCTACATTGTGGTTTTAGTACTTTTACTTACATAAAGGATCCAAATACTTCCTCCACCAATGCATGTTAATATGCTGTTGTGCTGTGGCCTTGCAGACCATGCTGCTGGAGAAGATGAGAGTGACAAGAAGACCGGGAGGAGAGTCCACCTTCAATGTCTTTTACTACCTGATGGCTGGAGTAGACAGCTCTCTTAGGTCAGGACTATAGTTATTATGCTATTTAAATGCACAATGTACCACAGTGCTGCACTGGATTTATACATTGATATGTTGCAATGATATATTACTGCTATCCTAATAGTGACATTAGTAGACATGTCTTCTGTGTTATTCTGATTTCTTCATTAGAACTGAGCTACACCTTAACCACTTTGCTGAAAACAATGCATTCAGCATCATGCCTCAGACTAAGGTAAGCTGCATTTTGAAAGATGGCACAGTCTGGCAACTGGCAGACTAATTAATATCTATCAACAACTATGCTGAACCATTGCAGATGTAATCACTTCTGTTAATCCTAAGTTAAAATATCATTTGACAAGTCAGTAAACCTCCTACTATTAATTTAAGACGTTTTCTGGATTTTTTGTATTGCTGATAGTTCAGAAATGAGTTTTATTCGACTATATGTGCTATCCACCAGACTGAAGATAAGCAGCGGGCCTCCCAGCAGTTTTCCAAGCTGCAGGCGGCCATGAAGGTTCTGGGGATCAGTGGTGATGAGCAGAGGGCCTTCTGGCTCGTCCTCGGGGCCATCTACCATCTGGGGTCTGCAGGAGCTACTAAGGGTGAGATTGCTCATCAAATGGTTTTCATTCTATAGCTTCCTAACTTATTATATGGATAGTGCTAATAATAATATAATGCACACAAACAGAGATGCAGAGATCACCCTTGATTTGTACACACAGCAGTGCATGATGAAAAAGCTAAAATTGCCTAAAATGACCCTTATTAGCTGAATATAATTTAGTAACACTAAAATGTTGAGCCTGCATTATCTCACTGTAGGTAACACCTTCAGTGTGATGCAAGACAGCTGTAATCCAGATAACTGAATTATGCATTTGCACTTTAAAAGATGCTGCGCAGCGCACAGGTGTTAGACCGCTCTACTGCACTGATCTAAAAAATTAAAAATTTAGGCAGGAAAAGTTCGTGTGACTAGTCATTTTCCTGGTCATCTGCTTTGAACTGATAGCATGATCGCATGAAAACCAACTGAAATCATCTGACACTCCTCACTGCGGATTTTAAACCGCTGGCAAACTGCCAGAGTCTAATTGTCAGGAAACACTGTTGCAGCTGAAGGACAGAGACACATCAATCTGATTTTGGCCTGAAGTCTTGACAAACATGTTATCTTATCATAAGAATGCATCAGAGGACTAATGAGAGCAGCAGTCTTTTTTGACATGAGGATTTGTTCTTGTCTTCGAAGCTATTTGTATGATGAAATCTAACGTAAGAGGGTTTGATTATTTTTTTTGTTGTTGGTGCTCTAACAGATCTGCCTTCCACAGCATTTGACTTTCATTTTAAAATTAGGTACCTGCCATTTGAAAAGGCTGATGCTGTCAAAAAGATTTTTATTATTGGTGAGCGTGGCATATTTTCTTTCTCAAGTATAAAAGACCCTTGCTTGAGAACAGTTACAGTGGGCTTTTTAAAGGATGGACTTGTACTATGTTTGCAGTGCAGATGTCACTGCAGTGCAAATCAATCAACTTGACGTCTGACTTTCTGCGTTTTGAAAGCCATTCATAAATGCAGTATATCAGAATAATATGCACCATACGAATCACTAGGAATGTATAGTAGCAGTGATTCTGTATTTTCTGCAGTTGACGTGTTTGTTCACTCTTCCCTCTGCACTGTAATTGCCAGTCACTTATGAAGAAATACTTGCTAAATTATTTTTAGTGATCCCCTCCAGCTGGCTGCCAATCTTTTTGATGGCAGTATAAAAACCATCCAGGAACAGTTCTAAAAAATGTTCAGCAATGAATATCATCCCATAACACAGACACCAAACAATTTTGCTCTGATCTGCAAATTACTGGGTGATTTATGGACTTAGGAGTGCTGTCGTCCCATTAAACACGCGGGGGTTTTCATGAAGAAACAGTGCACGATGGGATAAAAGTTATGAGCAAGAGTTGACACACTGATGGCAAATAAATTTTGTCTCCCTCTCCAAGGGAATATTGAATTTATTCATGAAAATACAATAATCATACCAGGGACCACTAAAAAAGCTTTTGCTGCCACAGGACTCAGTTAGTGTTTGACTATTACACACAGTATAAAATATTCATTGGCAATGCAGCTTCATGTTGTAACACAAGAGGGCAGCACTGGTCTCTAATTCACCAAAACTAATTAAAGGAACCACCTGAAATGAACTTGCTTTTCTCTTTATACCATACGGTCAACACTTACATCTAATGAGCACAGATAGAAAAAGGTCTTATCACACTGTGAGTCAGGATGCTTTTTAAGAGCAAATATTATACATATGTAGATTTTTTTTTTTATCTTTAAGTGTCATACACTCCTTAATGTTTGATTCACTAATATCCAGATATATCGGCAAACCCAGTTTCCTCTTTTTGATGTTTTTACTGGAGTTTAATAATTGTGGTGGCAATAGTCTATCAAAGCAAATATTTAAATGTAGTTACTTGTCTGTACAACCATCCTGCTTATCATCATAAAAAGTATGCAGGGCTTCTGCGGCGCTGATGAAACAGATAGAGCCCACTGCTCACTGTGTGAAATCCCCCAGTTCCTCTCTCAAGTCTTAGAAGATACCACTTCATGGTGGATTAAAACAGAAGTTGCACTCATATCTGCATGTTTCCATCACTCCTCCACTAGATTAAAGAGAAACTTATGTTTCCCAACAGAGGTCTTTATGTAAATAAATTAATTGTGTCCCATAATGATAAGTTTTGCTTTCATTCTCAAGACGATAAAAAGGGCAATTATCTTCGTCTTCATAGACTGTTTTGAACATGAAACAGTAGAAGCAAGTGGATGTTTCTTTTTGTCAGCTGTAGTTAAATGCATTCAAGACAGTAACATTTTGAGCATGCTTTTAGTGCATGTTCTCACCAGCTGTGTCAGTGTCAGCTTGACCAGAGACGTAATCCTACCCTGTCACAAAGCTACTCGGCTAGCCATGTGCCTGGGGTAGTTGGCAGAAGGACTAATGGAGGTTTTCATGCACGTGTCTCAGCTGGCAGGAAACAATTTGCACGTCATGAGTGGGCCCAGAAGGCAGCCTACCTGCTGGGCTGCACCCTGGAGGAGCTCTCCTCCTCCATCTTCAAGCACCAGGCCAAGGGCACCCTGCCCAGAGCCAGCACCATTCGGCAGGCTTCTGATGAAAATGGCACAGCAGATGCAGGTACTCTACAGACCACATTTACCAACAGACTCTTTCCTCTCCATTCCTCACAGCATCCCCCCCCCCCCCCCCCCCCCCCCCCTCCTCTGTTTCTCTTTGTCACTCTGTTTCCACACACACACAGACACACATGCACATGCATACGCCTCTGCTCATCACTGGAGGGAAATTGCATGCTCTGGAGAAAGTAAAGCTTATCTTAGTAATGAATACCACAGCTTTACAATGGCTATTGACAGATAAGTACACACACTATGTCGGGACAAGCAATTTTGGATCTACTCTTCATTCATTGTCCTTGAAATCATAATTGCCTCACATTGATTTTTCACATGTGCAGGTCCTCTGACTTCCATCACGACTGCAACACACTTTGAAGGGCATAAGGATACAGTTAAAAGTCTGTCACAGAAGGGATGGACAGAATTGACCTCTGTTTCACTTTTCCTCTATCTCCCTTCGCACATGAACATACTGTCATAGATGTGTATGCACCATAAACTCACAGTTTTGTGCAATAGTGGAGTGAATTAGGAGAGTTTAACAGGTGGCTGTTGCTGCCAGGCACAGACATGAGCGTGGGCTCTTTGATCTCACCAATTCGGCAACACCTGAGTCCTAAATGACACAGCTAACAGAGACTATTTCAGACCCAATCTGAATACTTTATGCCTGCCTGTTAGCATAGTATGCACAAACTTGATGCTGTTGTACATCCTTTTTAGACACAAATGCTGTGACCATAGTTTTAGCTCAAAACATTGACATTTCATTCTCTAATTCAACTAGTTCTCGTATTTGTTGATGGAGATGTTGTGAACTGGCTATTTCTGATCTGTTCTGTGTCTGGCTGCCTTTCATAATAGGATCCAAGGCTACAGCCATGGAGTGTTTAGAGGCCATGGCATCTGGTCTTTACTCGGAACTCTTCACTATCCTCATTTCTTTAATAAACCGGTCAGTATTTTTGATCCAAAGCTTTTTTGAAACTGTGACAAATTGGCGATGGCACATTTTTGGCTGCACCAAACCTACAGAAGCCTGTGCATCACTTAAAATACAACCTTAAAGTCTGCTTGACATACTGATATGCTTATAAATCCTGGCATCTTGAATGAAATTTTACATTACTGTAGATTTTGGGAGTGGGGTTAAGCAATGCCTGTCCAGACAATATTGTTTTTAATGGTTAGTTTAGGAGTATAAGAAGCTATTTTAAACTAAAGGCTTGGGTTTAGGCTTCAGTATAGAACCAGGATTATGTGTAGTGAGGGTTAATGTTAGGGATGTGGTAAAGAGTGCTAAGGTTAAAGCTAAGGGTTATATTCAGTGAATGCAATCAATAAAATGTGGTTTCAAGTATCACAGTGTGTATGTGTGTTTGTGTGTGTGTTTCGCCCTGTGTGCTTCAGGGCCTTGAAATCCAGCCAGCACTCCTTGTGCTCTCTACTCATTGTGGACACACCAGGCTTTCAGAACCCCAGGCTGGCCAAGCAAGAGTGCGGTGCAACCTTTGAGGACCTATGCCACAACTACACACAAGAACGTCTGCATTCCCTCTTCTATCAGCGCACCTTCGTTCAGGAGTTGGAGAGATACAAAGAGGTAAGGACATGTGAAGTGTTATGCACCACGCAGTACATACAGCCTCATTCTTGCTGCCTCTTTCTTCCTCCTACCTGTTTCTCTCTCCCCCTTTGTCTGCCGCTTTCTCTCAGATATATCAACTCCAATAGTGTATGTGTTCACACATCAGACGCACTATCCCTCCCACCTGTCACAAGCTGTGACAAGCCAAAGTAGTTCATGTGTTAGACCTCCTCATTAGCAATGCCAGTCTTCACCTCTTCTGCCGAGATCAAAGTGAAGTCACTCACAACTGCCTTTGGGAGACACGCCCAGCTGCACAGCAGTGGTGTTGCTTCCTGATCAAGGAACTATTCTTTGTCTGTCTTCCTTTAAGTTCTGTGTAGCAGTGCTGGACCATTGCAGCTGGGCACAGTCATCTCTAAGAATTGAAGATAAAATAGAAATTAGGGATAAATATAAAAGCCTTTTTTCTTTCATCACACATCATTTACATCATCCATTACTGCTGTCCCATCTTAGCTAATCTCAGAAATATCCTTCGTATTCAAAACTTGGCTGATAGCACACTAAAGTTAAACAGAAATCCTGATCATTTTACTTTTAATACTGTGAACAAGGATCCTGGGATTTCCCGCCCACCTCCCACCTACATCCTCCGCATGGGAGAAAGGGAATTGGAGCGAAATGAAGAAATATTGCATAAATCTCTGTAGTGTAATTCTCTCATGTCAGTGCATCTTAAAAATATAAGAAGCTGTGAAACTGTCATTGAAAACTGGGTCGAAGGCATTTAACGCAGCTCACAGTATGAACAATGGTGGTGACAGGCAGGTTAAACTGTGATACACACAACGGGCACATGCTTTATTCTTTCACATTAAATGCTGTTGAGTGCTGCTGCAACTGCGTGGATAGTTTTTGTGTATCCTTTGCACATTGACTCCCCACAGCAGAGAACAACAAATCATTTAGGCTACTTCACATACACTGTCAACTGGAACACTGGCATCTGTCACGGCCACACTATTAGCACTGCCAACATTTCCCCACATTCCTAGTGCCGCCTGCACTTTGTCACTGTGAGCTGCTGCATGCCTGTTTTGCTCTGGTGAAGGTAATTTACAGTATTTATTTCCACTTTTATCGCAGAAATGTTATTATCTGCAACAGTAATGAAATCTTTTAGAGGTTCCATTTACCTATAGGAAAAGCAGTCTTAGTAAATGCCAAGCGTTGTTGTTATTGTAATAGATTTGCTCTGGCTTTTAGTTTTCTTACATCTAATATGCCACTGTTTTTCATTTCAATATCCATAAAAATCTTGTGAGTTATTATGGCTGCCTGCACCTTCTCTAGGTGCATTGGCACAGCCACCCCTCCGTGATGAAGGGGGATCAAGATTTTAAATTACTTGGATGACTGGCACTTGTGTGCATAGTTGTGGGACTAGTGCTTGCCTCTGTTGTCTCATCTAGACAAGCCAGTACCCGAGGCTAGGCTGAGACTAATGATTATTTTTATTATCAATTAATCTGACAATTATTTTTTCATGTAATTGTTTGGTCTATTTAACAGAAAATAGTAAATATTATATTTACCACTGCCTAGAGTGGTGTGTTCACTTGTCTTGTTTTGTCAGACCAGTGGTTCAAAACACAAAGATATTCAGTTTACAATCACATATTACCAAGGATTTGCACGTTACTGAAATTACTTCACCCATTACTGCATATAAAAATAATAAGGTACTAGGGGAAGTATCTTTTGCATTCCTTAAAAATATCTACACCAATTCCCTTATTAAGGAACAGTGTGGGACAAGACAACTGTCAAATATTATCTGTGATTATACCCATTATCACTATGATGAGGAGCAGGTACTGGAACAAAAAACATGATATCTTTTGAGAGCCCTTTTTACTGCAGCCTAGACAGGCTTCAGGTCAATCACTTTTGGTAGAGAACTTCTTATTGTGACAGGCCTATTAAATTAGAAGTGGTAAAAGTTATTTACAAAAAACATAAACACACTGAGGTTCCTCCTTTAGCCTTAACAGTAATTCAAATCCTGCACATAGACTACAACTCACCACTATAGTCGTATTTCTCCTGGATTTGGAGCAGGGAAAAATAATGTCCAAATTCCCAAGAAAGCAATAGAATTGCCTGAACTTTTAGCCATTGAGTGTGATGACAATCTAATGCTGATTGATTGATTGATTGATTGATTGATTGAATAATGCACTACGTTTAGTGCGCCTCTCTAAGGTTGGGTAATTACTGATGCGCTGTTTGACCGGTGGGTCCTGTAGCATTCTGACTAACGTTAAGTTATTAATAACCTTGTGTGCAATAGTCCAACTTCCACCTTCTCTTCCCCTACCTCTGTCTCTCTCTCTGTCTACACACATACACACACACACACACACACACACACACACACACACACACACACACACACACACACACACACACACAAGATTTAGGGACTGAAGGCTGCTCACCTGAGCCACACATCACTGCGGGTGACATTAGATCATAACTGGAGAAATAAATCTGGGGAAAAAAACTCTGGGGAATAGGAAACTACTCCCACCAGTATATATCACAAATATAAAATTGATTAAATGATTATCAAAACAGATGCAAATTAATTGTTTAATGGTGTGTTGTCAAATTGTGATGTTGACATTTAGCATGGGTCACATGGAAGCTACTTCCCCCAGGGCTCATGGCAGTATGAGACAAGTCAGCAATGTCCTACAAACTCCTCAGTTCCTGGGTTATCTGAAACTACTACCTCTAGACCATAGAATATTTTAGGGACAGGAAATACGATCAAATCCGGAACTAGGTTTTTGTGGTCAAACTGTTGTCAGGTTCATGGGCTCCTGGAAAAGGTCTTGCGATTGAAAAGGGATAGTGGGCTCCTCACTTAGAGAAACATCCAATCTAGCTGCATAAGCAGCAAACTGTTTTTTTCCTCATCTTCAATATAACCATTTGTCATGGAAAATTATTATTGTATAGCAAGAGAGACAGACCTTACCACCACACACAGAAAACAGAAGGAAAACAAGTTTGTCTCTGACGAGAAACACTGAAATGCATCTTTTTATAGTTTTCCCTAGGACAAGATCTGATTGTCTAAGAGACGTAGGCTGCTTGTCAGCTGAGCAGCATTTCACTTCTCAGTATAGACTGAAACCCCAAAACATGTATTGTCATCAGAGTATATGATCTAATCTGACTTGTTTTCCAGTCTTGAGCAGTCATGTAAGTGACTACTTGTTATTTATGTGGGGGGAGGGGGTGGTGCAACATGGGGCAACATATTTTTTAAGCACTGGGCAGGGACTTCAAATTGTTGTATTTTGTACTTATTTTACATACCATCTGAACCCCAAAGCCCGACAGCAAGTTTAAAGGCATGTTTTCTTTAAAAAATGCCAAAAATTGCACAATTTATCATAGCCAAAAACTGGGAAAACATAAACTATCATCAGATTTAAAATTTCTGTTTGACCAGAAAATAGGAAACATGACCCAGTCTAATCTTAAAATAGTTATGTCTCATTTAAACTTTGACAAAAATAAACCGTTTGCACGAACTAGATCCTGCAAACAACAATAGATTCTGCGCTCCCGCATGCATGACAATAGTTACAGTCACACACACACACACACACACACACACACACACATTAAAAAACAAAGTCACATCCCAGCCACCCCTCATCCTCTGATAAATAAAGAATGGTCCCTAACTTCAGCTACCGCTGTTTTCAGATAAGCAGAATGGGCATTGCACAGTACTAAAGATTAAAAATGGAAAACTATTGTTGTCCTACAAGTTTCATAAATATCATCAACCCAGGGCTCCAAACTGTAAAAAGATATAATCTAAGTGTATTTATTTTTTCCAATTCTTTTATTTTCACTCTCCAAAAAAACAACACTATTTACATCCCCTGTTTCTTCTTTTGTTTGGCATCATCACAAGTCATTAAAGAGTGTGTCAATCTTCCTGTCTTCCTTCAGGAGAACATAGAGCTTGCTTTAGATGACACAGAGCCCAGCACATCCCTGTCTGTAGCAGTGGTAGACCAAGCCTCAAGCCAAGCTCTGGTAAGTTCAGTGTTTTCATGCTTCTGTTGTCTTCATTTCTGGCTCAAGTTTCTGGATATTTTCATGCATAAATTTTGTGTTGCCTCTGAATGCTTCTCAGAACACCTAAGAGACTTGCATCCCTTTCATGATCTATTTTCACATGGTAATCTCTGGGCACTCTATTTTATTCAACAGTAATTATCATCTTTTAGCATCAGAAGTTTTCTTTCTGTGAGTTTTTAAATATTGAAGGTGTTTGGCAGAGGCTCAAAAGAGAGGGTAGAAAGCAGGAAAAGAAAGGTTATAGAATTGACTTCAAGAAAGAAAATCGATGTTTAGCCTCTGCAGCCTGTGATCTGCACCATGGAAACAGAAATGGCAGAGTTTAGAGAGTCATAGATCACTCTGGTATAATTCCAATGTGTTTGGTTGGAGTGCTTTACTTTTTAAAGGGTTCACACTCTAATGGGAATGTCATCAGAAGCAGTGAACTGTAGTACATCACACTACAAACCAAAGGGGGGAAAAAAACACTGATTCTTCAAAGTCATTTCGAAAGTCAACTCTAAAGATCCGCTGCAAAGAATTAAAAGACAGTTTGAACCTTGATTTTTTTTCACCCACAGATATTTTTTTCTCCTGTTGTAGCTCAGATGTCCGTTATCGCAAACAGCCTTAATGCTCATTCATTGCAAGCCTCATAGTTGTCATATGTCTCCTCCAAACTGATACTCTGTGTTGTATTTGAAGTCGGCATAGTGTGCACTGCTGATAAGGATGTCTCCAGTGTAACTTCCTGATAGCTGCTAAAACAGTTTTTGGTTTTGTGAGTTTGGTTCCCCAAGCTCCCAGGGTGGATTCAGTCATCAGCCATGCCAACCGAAGCTGGCTACCTCACTGTGGAGCTCATTGTCATCCACAAAACAATAGTGGCTTATCTAAATGTCTTTGGACAAAAAAAGTGCATCATTTAAACTCTGGCAAAAGTTTAAGAACAAAAAAAAACAAACAAAAAACGACAAAGCGTGCTTTTTAATTTTTGAAGTATTTGAATGTACAAACAAAAACCTTCCCCATGCACTTATTTCAAGATCATCAATGCTGGAGTGGGTTTTATTTTCCTCTCTGTGTTCACACTAATTGTACGACTAATTGTATTACTTTTTAATCCCTTTTCCCTCACCACCCTTTGTATTCATGAGCTCTTTTGTTTGTTTCCATTTCGATTATAAGGAAAAGCTAAATTGATGATGCCATTTAGCAGCAACTGCTGGAGGGTGCAAAGACCACAAATGCTTTTGAAACTTTAATTTCTGATGCTGATATTAGGCTACTATCATGCCTGCCACAACTAGGGAAACATACAGTGCAGCAAACTACTTTTACTGACATTGAGTGGGACAGAATATTAAAGCAAACACCGACTATAGAGGCCAGCACTCAACATTTGAAGGATAAATTTCAGAAACTTTCATAAGTAGTGATAATTTGTTTTTTTTAATATCCTCTGATTTAATGTGTTCACATTGAATAGCAAAAGCAAGCTGAATGTCCTTGTGGCAAGGTGTTAATGTGAGGAACTGTTGTAAAAACATAATCTTTTTGGAGTCCAATAGGTAAAACAGAAAGGAAGTTAAAGGTACAGTGATCATCACAGTCTCACGGCAGAACATTTTGTGTCCAGACTGGCATTGCACTAAAGACCCATGACCTTTGCGTGTGTGTGTCTGTGGGTGTACACGTGTTTATTTGACAGGTACGGACAGTGCGGACAGATGAGGCACGAGGCCTGCTGTGGCTAATGGAGGAGGAGGCGCTGCAGCCTGGGGGGTCAGAGGAAACCCTGTTGGGACGTCTCTTTAGCTACTACGGACCTGCTGAGGGCGAGAGTAAAGGCGAGGAGAGGACACACACACACACACATGCACGCAGACATAAACTCAAACATTCTTAAAAAATGGCCTGAAAGTTTTTACTTGAAAAAATCTTTTGAAAAAAAGCTACTATGAATATTCAATCCCAATATAATTAGCAGTATATTAATATCAGTGATGTTGCCAAAGCAATAACATGGTGTAATCATTGACTGTATATATAGATGGACGACATGTCTCCACTTACTCCCACTGGACAAAAATGGAGCCAGATATCTCAGAAACAGGCGCTGTCATCTTGCGTTGGTGATGTTATTTGAAGCCAGAGTCTACACAGTAGTGATCGAGGAGAAGACGCCACAATATCGAGGTCCCGCCATACACCTGCGTGACTCAATTGCGAGCACAGTCACAGCTGATAATCATGACATCACACCCCGTTTTTAAAGCATCAAACAATGATTAAAACCAAGCTTAGCCAAAAAATGAAAACGTGAGCATACATTAGTGTGATAGGAACGACCTAACATCTCCTGGAAAAAGCTTATTAGACGTGTACTTTGATTTTTTAGATTGGCCAAAGTTCAATCATCTTATGTGGAGGGGGCAGGGTTTATGACCCGTATTGTAGCCAGCCACCAGGAGGCAGTCAAGATGTTTTGGCTTTACTTCTGGGTAGCCACTGTGTCGTCAATCTTTAGCATGCAGTCTATGGTATAAATAAATACACTTGTTGTAAGCATTTATCTCTGCCCTTGAGGCATAAGAACATTATGTGCAATTTGGGTCATCATTTGTGAGAGCAGAATCATCCTTTACTCTCTCTTTCACAATATCTTCCAACTGTTGTTACACGTTTAATTTCAGATAAAGAGATTTCACCTTGTATTTTTAACTCCAGTGAAGACTCCTAAGCTGTATTGTATCATGGAGAGTAGGCTCTTCATATCTGTATAATAGACTGTACACAAAGCACTATCTGACAGATTTACTATAGATGACTCATAGAAATCCTTTCTGTTTATATTGTTGGCAACCTTGACAACTGTTACTTGCCAAGGTTACAGCTTATAGAAATTATCCTAATAAAAGTCAATAGAATTGTGGAAACGTGTTGTTGCAGCCTCCCAAAACAACAGCTGAAATCTTTTCATTCATACTCTTTATACAGGCCAGATTTGAGCTCTGTCTCCAGTTTATCACCCGTATCTCTTTGATGGTCCACCGCATGAACAACTAGGTCGGGAACAGATTGTCTTTTATTATGACTGTGTCAGTAAAGTTTATGTAGGTGTGTGACAGCCTGCGCATACCAGAGTAATCAAGACAAGATGAATCTTTGATAAACCCTTCATGCAACACTTTCCTAAACTCCTGATGGAGACTGTTCATTTTTGTCATTCTCTCAGTACATGTACAATGAGCCAGGGAGTCTCACACTGCCTCCTACATTTACATCAGGTCACACTTTCCTCCTGAAGAGTGAAAAGGATAATCATTTCCTGCTGGGCCATAGTCACGGGACTGACTGGGTGGAGTACGATGTCTGCGGGTGGCTGAACTACGCCAAGCAGAATCCTGCAACTACCAATGCTACAAGCCTCCTGCAGGACTCCCAGAAGTAAGCAGCACACCTGCAGGAGAAGCCTAGCTTTCAGGGGTCATTACATGAATTATTCCTTTAGTGGATTTTTACAAAACTTTAGGCTTAAATAGTGTATCTCTTACAGGAAGATCATCAGCTCGTTGTTCATGAGCCGAACGGCTGGAGCCACTGTTCTCTCCGGTTCCATTGCAGGCCTTGAGGGGGTTTCCCAGCTTTCCTTGCGAAGGGCCACTAGCATGAGGAAGACCTTCACCACAGGGGTGGCTGCTATCAAGAAGAAGTCCTTGTGTATCCAGATAAAACTGCAAGTGGTAAGAGGAGAGGACGGAACTAATCAGTCAGTCAAACTTTGTTTTTGTGTCAACTCCAAGGACACTGAGGAACAACATCCCAGTCAGCACCTTTATCATTAATCGGTTCCTGTTTGGTAACAGGTGGGAACCTGACAAGTTGATGTGATAAATATATCAGGGCTCATACTTGTGAAATTGTACTGCAGTGTACTTTGGACCCTGTAGCGTAGTTTTAAAGAAAATGGATGAGATGACAGCCAGTATTTGGGCTGCACCCAGAGATAGATTTAAAAGTAATATTAGGCCTGGTGGTAGTGTGCCATGAGAAGAGCCCTGCAGCTGTTTCTCACTTTCCACAATATTCTGCACATGGTATTGTTTTGGCAAATAGATGATGGTTAGGACATGGTAAGGGATAAAAAAGAAAAAAAAAATAAAGAACTTGAAAATACTTGGATTCAGAGGGGCTCCTTAAAAATGCCCAGATTTAGCATTTTGGATTTTTTTGAGTTTGAACGTCTGTTGGTTGTTTGACTCCAGAAAACAATCAACTTTGTGCGGAGTATTTAGTGTGTTTAAGTCTCTGTGTCGAGGCGAGGCCCCGTACCCCTTTCTCCCTAATGTTACCTGTCCAGCATGCTTTGCAAATGCCAGTTTAATGACCTGTAGCTGCTCAACCCAAGTTAAAAATGGCCACTAAATGTCCCAAAAAATAAATATTTCCCAAAATGCAGTTACTGAAATAACAAAATCAAGTGTAGACAGTGTGAAAGGAGCATGCAAAAGGAGACAAACACAAGCACTCACAAAGAGTACTTCAAAATTGTGAGCTATGCTATATTTTTATATGTGCTTGCTAACCTGTTAATGTTCAACAGTTATTATTAGTCCGAATCAATGTTAAGTAATTGTTGTATGTGCAGTGTTTACTGTTCTGCTGGACGCTATAACCATCTAACTTTATCCGCCAGGTTGAACTGTGCTAATGTAGCTGCTAGCTAGCTTATTTTCAGTGTTGGGAGTAATGTTACTCAATATACTTTTGTAATGCATTGCAGTAATGATTACTTTGAGTAGTTACAAAGTAATATAACGCATTAACAATAGGATTTCAGTAATATTACAGTTAGGTGCTTGAAACAACAGCAATGCCCAACTGTAGATCAGCTGTTCAGTGTTTACAAAAACTCCAACTGAGGCATTTTAAGAGTAGCTTTTAGCTCTTCTAGCTGTCTTGTGGTGCCCACAGGTGGCTTTCTGCGCTCAAACTGCCTGAATCAGACCCAGCAAGTCCAAGAGTAATGCTGAACTGAGGATCGGTTCCCAAAAAGTGCTTAAAAAGTCATTGAAGTGTATCATTACAGAAGAGTGGCAACCCTGTGTGTGGTCTTCAAACCTGGTATTTGTACTGGAATTAAAGTAGCAACAACCATAGAAAATTGTTTTATCAAGCAAGAAAATAATAACCCATTGTGCATTATTTACAGAGGCATTATAATGCCAAAATTTACACGAGGATCATTACTATGAGATTTTAATTAAGGAAAAACAAAACAAAAACATCTTGTCCTTGTTTACTTCCTGCAGCCAGGGACACATGTTTTGGATGAATGAGCACGTAATAAGTTTGGTGTACGTTCTCAAAAAATGTATTAATATTGTAGGTTGTGCATGTCAGAATCAATATGCATAGCATATGTTTGTTTTAAGTAAAAAGTTAAACTATTGATTGCATGTAGATTCGACAGTGGAAGATAAGGCTTCAGCCCTAACTGTGCTCCGTATTTTCCAGGATGCTCTGCTTGACATGGTGCGGAGGTCCAGGATTCACTTTGTTCACTGCATATTGCCCAAGGCGGATGCCCTTAAGGCTTTGAGTGGATCCCTGTTCAAAGGAGGGGAATGTGAGGCTCAAGGGGAGACTGGAGATCCTGGCTTAATGCAGCTGGATGTAGCCCTGCTCCGTGCTCAGCTGCGTGGCTCCAAGCTGCTGGATGCTCTCCGGATCTATAGGCAAGGTGAGGTAGCTGCCTTCCTCACATACTAAGGACAGGTGTAACAATACACACCTCTCCTTTTCTTTCTTTTTGGGTCCCTCCTTCAATATCTGTTACAGACATTTCCAGAATATAATGTTGTAATTTGATACTGACACACAGGCTACCCTGATCACATGGTGTTCTCTGAGTTTCGCCGCCGCTTTGACGTGCTGGCACCGCACCTCACCAAGAAGCACGGGAGGAATTACATTGTGAAGGACGAGAAGAGAGTAAGTCAATCAGCGAGAGAGGAAAATGTAAAGCTCCGCCAGTGGCCAAGCACAGCAAAGATTAATGTTGTGAAGAGGCAGCTTCATTACATCTGCCCCTGAATTGTCAGCAGCCAACTGACAGAGAAATAAACCCTCATTCATCAGAGCCATTGTAATGATCTAATCAACTTAACCTTATCAGTATCATGCCTGTTAAAGAGGCAGATCGCTAGTGCGGCTTAGAAAGTGCTTTGCTGCATTCAAAGCGGCAAAATACCACTCAAGTACACGTACTTATCTTTCTGGGCATTGGAAACAAGCTGCCAAGGTTCTACCCTGTTTTATTGACAACACTGGTGTTTTACCTTTGTAGTGCTTTTGTTTTAAAGTTATGAATAAGGATTGTGAAAATAACCTTTAGAAAATGCTTGGTGTGAGTTTTATTCGTCAAAGTTAACTATCAATGAAGGCGTGCTGTGCATTGGTGCATTGGTCCTCTGCAAGGGAAGTCCCGCTTGAAGTGCAGTGAAGAGTAAAAGAAATGCTAAAGTTTGCTTCTAGAGAGAAATGAGAGAGAGAGAGTGAAAGAATGGGGTTAAGGGAGAGAAAAGCTTTTTTTCCCCAGTGTCCATGTTTTGTGGCTGAGTTTCTGTGGAAACACTGGCAAACAAAAGCCCCTCAGTGCTCGTGGCAAACCTCTCCTGGTGTAATCTAGATGCGGTCTTTTAGACTCTAGGCTCAAGTAGAAAGAGGAGGCTGAGACAACAATACACCTACAGTATACAGCCCGGTAGATGGACAGAGAAAAGCTCCAGGCTGGCTGATGGTGTATCTCTACATTGGCTATGCAGGTTTAAAGCTGCAATAGGACCAAGAATAACCAGGGGGTCATGAGGAATATGCCAGGAGCCGGTGGATTATGGTGGGGGGCAAGTTGTAATTGGTTTGTGGTTGGGAGGTTCTGAGGAGCCAAACTTTTCCTGTTCACACTGACTTACTTTCAAAACAAAACCCAGCCGGGAATGGATGTGAGAGGAGAGGGGGAAACTGCACTGTACCATTAGTTCAGCATGGCAACTTAGGGGAACTGTGGACTACTGAAGTGTTGCAGTGTCAGTAGAAGTTCCCACTGGATCCAGCAGTTGAAAGACTAAGTGTGTGTGTATGTTTGTGTTCATGTGTGCCTTTACCCAGGCTGTGGAGGAGCTACTGGAGTCCTTGGATTTGGAGAAGAGCAGCTACCACATGGGTCTCAGTAGGGTAAGTAATGCCACTGCATCTCAAACAAATAAACAGCTTCAAAATTATTGAATAAACCTTTGCTGTGAATCGCTGCCAGTTTCACTCTTCTTAAAGCTCTAAGCACAGAGCTGCAGTACACAGCTCCTTTCATCCTTGTGTTTTTTACTTAAAAAGACACTTGCTGTCTGGGGGAAGTGTATCTTTCATTACACCTGTCCCTCTTTGAGGTTTGTTTGTCATCCTTGTTTTGGAGAGTTGCCAAGCCTGGCCCCTTCTTCCAGTCTTATAGCCAGTGGCTACCCAAGAGGCATGTCTCTACTCTGCCCGACGATGTGACCGTAATTCTCTCTTTCTTTTCAGGTCATTAGAGCAAATTCTCGCAACTGATGGCCCTCTTTGTTTTTCCCCATGACCGTTGTAAAGTAATCACAGTAAACACTGCCTGGCACACTGAGGTCTAATCCTATCAGCCAGAAAATGGCCATCAGCCAAGAAGGAAATCAAAGGAAACAATAATGTAGAAAACAGTGGAACTTGTGCTCCCAGATACGTGCGCTGTACAGGGTCTCCTTTTAAAAAACACACGACACAAGAATGGTTTGGAGGCAGCGGCTTTGCATGGTGCCACACTTTGGAGTGTGAAATGGGCTCAGAAGTAGACAAGCACAGTTGGCCATTCACAAAGCATTCCAGTGGCATCCTAGCAACCTGTCTCACTTGCATGCCAATTACACCAGCCCCAAATAACCTTACGGCAGTGGTATCACAGCTTTTGATGACAGGATCTGCCATTAGAGATAGCCACGTGTCTACAAACAGCACGTACATTTTAGAAAGTACCGCACGCATCAGATGTTGGCTCCTGCTCAAACCCCACTAAGCAATTTGAAAAGTCATATTCACTGATGTCACTGAAGGCTTCGCCTCTCCCTGCTGGTTTGCAGATTCCACTCCTGAAGCTGCTCGATCATTTCCAGCTCCTGCTCTGTTAACAAATCACATATGGAGCTGATAAATTATGAAGCATTGGGACTTGTATTGAGAGACCTTGGATGGAGAAAGTCCATGATCCATCGGTTTTAATAGCTTGCTGCCTTTGTAACTGGAATGCATTCACAAGGCCAGGTATAGACAGGCCATGACGTGATCTGCTTTATATTAGCTGTTTACCTGTTTTACCTTTGGCCCAGATTAGAAACAGACAAGGCTGATTGTCCGAGATAATCACTTAATCACAGCTTTCTCACTTAGATAAGACTCTCCTGTCCGTGGATTACACTGTCTTTTATTGATTTAATGCTTCGGTGCACTTATTTACTTTTAAACTCTGTTCTGTTTATATTTTTTTCTCTTGCACTTCACATTAAAACAAGGCCTCTAAATCCAATTTCCCCCTGGCTAAAATGAGCATTACATAATCTCTCAATAATTTATCCTTTGCTAATAAGTTAATTTGATTTTATTTGTGTGTGTGTGTGTTTGTGCTTTGTTTTAGCTGTTCTTCAGAGCTGGCACCTTGGCTAAGCTGGAGGAACAGAGGGATGAGCAAACCAAGCGTAATCTCACCCTGTTTGAAGCTGCCTGTAGAGGCTACCTGGCGCGGCAAGCCTTCAAGAAGAGGAAGGTAGGCAAGACATCACATGGAGAAGAAGGGCTAAGACCTCAGCAGTGGGACCTCCCCACTGGTCCTCGTGAAAATAATTGGAGGCAGACATTACTGTTTTGAAGAGGCTGTAGCTCACTCATTTTTAAGCTAGCATGTAGGTATATTGTGAAACTAGACAAACTAAGGCATCCATTGGTACAATCACTTTGGCATAGCTTGTTGGTAAGGGGGCTAAATAGCGCTCCAAATTTGGGATACATTTTGGCGAGGGAACAACTGCAATAAGAATTTTCAAAGGAGTCTCTTAAACATCAGATTTTTAGAAATATTAACTCTCCACATTGAAACAGTTTTCAACTAAGTTATACTTCAACAGCATAATCAACCTCCTGAAAATTCAGAGATTCTTTCTAGGGGTGCCACCAAGTCTAAGCCAGTAATACCAAGGATTTATTCATCCAAACTGAATTATCTATCTCACATTTAATTCATATCATTAGCTGAATGAGAGAAAATCAAATGGATTTGTTTTAATACATTGCAAGACACAAGTTAAAATTGCAAAAATAATTCTGCAAGCGAACAAAGTTTAGTATCAAGGTCCATTTTGCTGCTAAGCTCTTTTTTTAATAAAGTAGGTGAAGAATGTGAGCTCCAGAGGCCTTGTTGCCTTGGAGTCCACCAGGAGTTGAGAGTTCCATGTTCAGAGCTAATTTTAGTGCCTGTTTGCTCTGCTCTTCGGGTAGATCTCACCCGCTCTGCTGTAAATCTTCAACTAATTATAAATGTCTTCTCTAAATCAATTGCCCTTACACCCTCCCTCCCGCTCTGTAATCCATCCAGTCAGCTCTCCCACGGGGATATTTGATGGTGACACGTCCATTTCTGTTGCATTTCATCAAACTACTCCCCTTAAATGCAGCCTTATCAAGCATACTGCTGACTCACACACCCATCTGCTCCACCCATCTTCCATTTTTCTCCCAGCATGTGATGGGTCCATCTCTCCGGACCTCATACGTGTCCTCTTGTGATATATGGAGCCCCGCAGTCCTTCTCCCTCTCTGTGATTACTATTTAAGTGAATGTGCCGCTTCAGCTGGCTAGTGATGAACCAGCAGAAACAGAATCAACATTGCTGCTCTCCATCCAGCATGACATGCTGTTAGTGAGTAGATATCTTGTATATGATGCCAGTAAAACTATTAAATTGTCATCTTTGCAATAAGGTAAATCAATATGACCTTTTATATTACTGGACTTCTAGCTTTCCTCTGATATTTTTACCATGAGTGTCTGAGTAATGGATGTTAGTTAAAAATGGGGAACCAAGGCAGGCCAGTGTATTTTCTTTATTATGTTCAAAGGTCATTATTCACACAGTGAAGCAGGCTAAAGGCCCAGTGCTTCATAATCTGCTAGAACTTGGAGTAAATCAACAGCGAGGAACCATTCAAGATTGCCAGGCAACTACGCAATTACAGAAGTCATTAGCTAAGAGACATTTTTTTCCCTCTGCCCCCATGTGCCCCCTATCTCCTGCAAATGTATCTATAATAGAAAGATAAGAATTCATTTTCATTTTGTCTGTGAGTTTATTGCTCTTAAACTTGGTATAGGTTGGCAAGGTAAGATACACATAACATACAATTATGAACGTGTATGAATGAGACCGAAGATTCTGTCATGTCAGGGCTAAAGGATGATCCAGTGTAAAGGCTTATTCAAACCGTGCACATGATTATGCACATTACTTTTATGGTCATACCCAGTGTTTACTCAAAATTCAACTCAATTAAAAAACTTCATTCACCCACAGCATGGCGATTAAAAAGTACATGCAACAGGGCACACACACACACACACACACACACACACACACACACACACACACACACACACACACACACACAAGCACAAATATAACAAGGACCAGTTGTTATACTTTCAACAAATAGTTCAACATTTTACAATTTACATAACATTTTGCAGAGAGTCAAATGAAGATTAGTGCGACTGCCATGTCTGTATGGTAAATATGAAGCCAGCACCAGCAGCTGGTTATTGTAGGTGAGAACAAAGACTGTAAACAAGGGGAAACAACTATACCTGGTTCTGTCCAAAGGTAACAAACCTTGTGAGTGCACTGGGCCCAAAAATTGCCTGGCACATCACTCCCTGAAAAACAATGATGTTTCGATATGACACTTAGGTTTTTATATTGCTTAAACAAATGAGATATAACATTTAACCACTGAGCCTTAAACGTACCAGGTGGTACATCTTGTTCACTCTAGATAGTGTCATGCAAGATACTGAAAATGAGTAATCAGTTACAGTTACTAGTAAGTAATTAAATTACTTTACCAATTACTGTATATAAAAGTAGTTACTTACTTGCGTTACTTTTGAACATCTTATTCATATTCATTTTATATGACTTACGTATTGCTGTGGAAAAGTGTGGGACAAGACAACTGTCAGATATTATCTATGACTCTAATTGGAGAATATATTTAGTAGCATGTCTAGTTACCAACAAAAGTAGTGGAATTAGAGTGACACATTACTTCCTTTGGAATAATCCAGCAGTCATAACCAACAATACAAATTTGCTAAAACAAAAAAATAGTTTTCAGGCCTTGTAGTCATTCCCACAGTGTAGCTGAAATAACTTTGCACAGTAGCTGAGGATGATGGATGACTGATAGATAATTGGATAAAAAAGCCATTCAAGCTGAGCTATGCTTCATGTCACAGTACAACATACAGGACATGGCCCATTCTGATTTTATCCATGGAAGCTTCTTGGTGCAGGTATTCACTGCATTGAAATAGTGCAATCATACATTATCAAACTCTGGTCTTTTCCAATAATGGAATGATTTGACAAGTCATATGAAGCCTTTAGAAAGAATAAATCTAAGCTTTTAACATTATGAGGTCAGTATGTGCAGTAAAGTGTCAGATTGACATGTGAAAATGTGCGCTGTCGAGAATCAGAAGTGAGAAGCAGAGCCAGTCTGATTTGCTTCCCCTTGCTTTCCTCTCCTCCCCTCACCTACGGCTAAAGCAATGGCAGTATGCTAGATTTATAACTATTGAACTGTTACATGTGTCTCGTATTGTAGTGATTACCTGAAAGGCATTTTTTCCTGCTGAAACTCATTCTGTTTATATTATTCCTGATTCAATTAGTCAACACCATGGTAATGGGACAGAAGCAGGGCTGTGGAGTGATTTTAATCTCTGCTTCTCTCCATGATTTACAGACTGTGTTGCTGTTCAATCTTAGAGTAATCATTGTATAATAACATCCACTTGCGCCTTTGCTGTTACCCTGTTATCCCATTGTGAATATTGATAGGCCTCCCTTGCCTCTTGCACCGTTTAAAGCATCCAGTCTTAGCAGGTACAGTAGACGATAGTTTGCCTCTGAAACAGTGAATATGAGTTCTGGTGAAGCCTCTCAGACTCTGACACATGCTGGGTGATGTATATGGATGTGACAGAAAGTCACAAGTTCCCTTTGATTGATATTCCCTGGCATGTTAACCTTGTGAAGCTGTGCCAGGCCCATGTGACATTAAATGACAAAGCCATAATTTTTCTTGTTTTTTTGCCTCTTTCAACTGTCTCCTCAAGGGGACAACCTGACATTTTAAAAGTCTGTTATTTTGCCTCAGCAGGCACTTACCGCATTGGGAGGTTTGTCCTTCAGGTACCCTACACATTTTTTTTTTATGTTGTTGTTATTTGCATTGAAATCAGTAAAGCACTGTAAAGCAGCAAACGTAAGCTAGCTTTAGCCTAGTAATATTATATTTATTCATTTGAATCTTTTCCTCTTATTGCAACAGTGCTCACTGTATTTTATGATTTATCTTTATCAGACAGGGATACAGAATATCATGATACCATGCAGTCACATATGGAAGAAACATGAATACCTCCCATTGTACAGACATGGATAGGCTCTGTATTGGTATCAGGTACATTTCTATAATGTGCACTGATTTATTTAAGGCCATGGTAACTAACAGCTAGGATTATGGCTCATAGAAATGCATATTGCAGGATTGAAATATCATTTGATAGTATCATTATGATATTGTCCAGGTATTCAACAGCTCCTTGATTAGGCCTATAGACTATATAAAATAATGATGTAGCTACTGTGATGTCACCCTTTGGTTTGTGGACTCCCGTTTTGAATCATCGAGTTTGGCATTTTTGCCGTCAACATCTTGGATTTTTGGAGCCAGAAGTGACCATATTTGGACAATAGGGTGGAGATAACCCTAACTGTGACAATGCTAATGCTAATTTTTGCTTGTGAAAAACAGGCTTAAAACCATTAAAAGAAAATGTACTTATCAGGAAAAGTGAACATCCAACTCATCACAGCGTCTTTTAGTGCAACCAAAGGATTTTTTCAGGAGACCAAAAAGTTGCAATAGACTCCCATTAACTGAAATTTGGCGGCACAGTGGTACAGTGGTGAGAATTGTCACCTCTCAGAAAGAGGGTTCCTGGTTCGATCCCAGGGTGGGGGAGCATCAGCGTGGGTTTTCTCCGGCTACTCCAGTTTCCTCCCACAGTCCAATGACATGCACATTAGGTTAATTGGTGACTCTAAATTGGCTGTAGGTGTGAATGTGAGTGTGAATGGATGTCTGTCTCTATGTGTCACCCCTGTAATAGCTGAGCAGCCTGTCCAGTGTGTACCCTGCCTCTCGGCTGATGTCAGTTGGGACAGGCTCCAGCCCCCCCGTGGTTATGGAAAAATGAATACGGCTATGCCTTGACTCCTACCTAACCAATGCTGTTGCCATTGCATCGACTTTGCAGCAACTTTAAGCCTTAATACCACTTAAATGGGTGAGTTATAAAATCTCACCCCCATACAGGGAAATATGCTATAGAGACCCAAATATTTTTTGAACCAGGCTGTGAACATGTTCATTTCTGCTGTAAAGTTGAGCATTTTAACATGGTGGTCTATGGGGATCAACTCACTATTAGAGCCACTGCACTTCTGCGTTGGTTTCATCTTTCAGCCCTAGAGGTTGCTACTTGATTAAGCCATACCTGTGATCAGTTGCTGTCCTTGAGCAAGGCATTATCTCATGCTGTAGAAATCCCCAGAGCATGACCATGTAAGTATTCTCTTCAGAGGTAGGATCATATCCATACATATGCTGTGCATGCACACACTAGGACACATTTTTAACTCTGATGGAAATGTAGAACATCGAGAAAGAGAATGAAAACACGCTTTTGTCTTAATCTTGGCTCACAAACCTAATTCACATCACACTGTCTTACAGCTGTCACACCCTCTTAATGTGACATGAATACCAAAATGTTTATCCATGGTGTTCATGCAGAATAATCGTTTGTTTGTTTTCTATTCATTTTTGACTAAATATGACAAGTGAGACCTGTTTAAATCTTCTGTCAGAGATTTGCTGCATTTTACTCCATGTTAAGGCTTTCACTGTGTGACAAATCCTAATTGGTCATAGAGAGTACCTTCAGGGCGAAATGTACCTGATGCTGAGAATTGCGTCGCTCTAATTGGGTTTGCCCATAATCTGCTGCTGCTGGAGAGCCTCATGCATAAGCAGCATGGAAATCGTGTAATACTTGGAATTAGCTGCCAACATGTTTGATTTAATTAATCAAAAATTAGCTTCCAGCCTTGGAACACAGTCTGCAGAAACTCTCCGGAGGAGGCTTGGAAGTCCTGGGTTAGCTGCGAGCCCATACACAGGCAGTATAAGAGAAGAATGAGAGAGATGAGTTTTTTTCTTTTCAAATATTGTTCATGATATGTGAACAGTGGATGAATTCTGTAAAGCATTTATCCCAGTGAGTAATTAAGATGTTCCTATTTGTCTGGCATTGTATCATGGACCTCTGGACACTGCCACCCTGTGATGTGTGCGCATTCCAACACTTAATAAACCATCTGTTTCTATATAATGCATTTAACACCATGGTACTGGACAAATTGCTGCAGTAAGGCTATTATTATGTTTGTTGTCTTGGTTATGAAGCACTTATTTGTATTAGAAGATCAATTTACAGATACAGTTGCAAGCAATTAGATAAATATTACATTACCAATGACTCAGTCTGCGTCTCTGTGTGTGTACACTATAACAAACATCCCCATTTCCGTAGATGTTCCTGTTTGGTGACTGCATGTCCGTTTGTGTGTTTCAGATTCAGGATCTGGCAATCCGTTGCATCCAGAAGAACATCAAGAAGAACCGTGGCGTGAAAGACTGGCCATGGTGGAAGCTCTTCACCACAGTCCAGCCCCTCATTGAAGTCCAACTCACTGAGGAGCAGATGCGAAGCAAAGACGTGAGGAAGCCTTTCTGTGTGATACACCCAACCTGATAGATTCCTCTCAGTTAGACCCTAATCTGCTTTAAAGAAGCACCACCTGCCACAGCAGCACGGAACTTCCTGTTATTAATTATTGATGTTTCTTGTAATACTTAATATTTAACTGTTGTACCTGTAACATTACAAATAAGCTATATAGCTGCATTCTGTGCTCCAGGAGGAGATCCAGCAGCAGAAATCGAAGCTTGAGAGGGTGGAGAAAGAGCGGAATGAGCTGAGGCTGAACACGGATCGATTGGAGAGCAGGGTGGGTCCCTTCGCCTGTGGCAATGCATGCTGGGAGGACTGTGTTTGAGTTAAACTCTTTCATTTCAGTTAAAGATCTTATCACTAACTTGTACAAGAACAGTGGCAAATATTTTGTGGTTCTGTGTGACACCCTGTCTCTGTGTGTGTTTGTATCCAGATCTCAGACTTGTTGGCAGAGCTGGCTGATGAGAGAAGCACGAGTGAGTCAGCGTCCCAGTTGCTGGAGACTGAGACTTCAGAGAGACTCCGCCTGGAGAAGGACATGAAGGATCTACAGGCACATATATACACTGATAAAAACACACAGCGTATTATTTAAAAAAATCAAATTTCAATGTGACTGACAAGCTCTTATTTTGATTCCTGTCTTAATCTATACATTCCAGGCTAAGTTTGATGCGGTGAAGAAACAATTAGAGTCACAGGAGATGGAAGTGATGGAGGCTCGGCTCATGAAAACATCAGAGCTCAATGGAGAGTTGGACGATGATGATGATGCTGGTTAGTTGAGCTAGGAACTGCTAGTTGTCATTTGCAGGTGCAGACCTTGGATGTAGAAAGAGAACTGGATACAACGTTGGAGGCGAGGGCCCTGTTCATTCCTATGAAAGTTGCTTAATGGCACATGAGCTCAAAAAAGCTTGTTTTCTGCTGTTTAAAGTTACTTGGATCTTCTGCATTGTGGGGGGCTACAGAACAAGCGCGCTAGAAACTTACAGCGGCCGAGCAGCTAATTTCCAGTTTTGCGCTCTGCTAACTTGAAAGGGGATAAAATGACTTAATCATACGACTTCTAGACTTTAGAAATGTTATCAGACCAAATAGATCAAATCCTGATAGTGAAACAAGTCATTTTATGAGGATTATGACGCTAAAAAATGTATCTACATGTCTTTTTCACAATGTAAGTCTATGGAAAAAAGTATTTTTGGGGCCAATGGCATCATGTGACACACCCGGAAGTTGTAATTTCACATTTGGCCACTATGTGAAATTGGCTTCAAAGCTTGGCACTGTTCCTGGTGGCTTGGTGCAGACACTAGAGACCATAGGTGTAGATTTTGGGGCAACGCAGGGCACACTAAAAACATTAAATACATTTACACCATAAACTGATGCCAAAAAAGCACAAATTGGTGCATAAGTATTCACCAGAATGCAGTAAACTAAGTGCTCAAAATTTTCTGGCACACGACCCCTAAAGCTCCTATTTAATATACTCCCCCCCCTCAGTGTTGAAACAAAACCTACACCCTTGCCAGAGACAGTCATCCATCCTTGTATTTAAATCTACTCCCAAAATTACAGGAGGACTTTTCTCTCTTTTTGCAATCACAGTCTTGGTCATCAGTGTTTTTAAACATTTGTTTTCATTTCCCTAATTAATTGGCCCCTGTGACATTTGCAGCAGCTCGCCAAGACCTGCCTAATGGGCATGTCAGCTCAGGTCAGAGGCATAATTTACTGAACCGTACATACCGGCATTATGTGCACAGTTTGAAAAATCTCCTTTACACTAATTGTAGCTGCAGGAATTAGTGGCGTTGTTTGACTGTTTCAGCGGGAGACATGGCAGCGAGACTTGGTCACATAATGCTATTAAGTATATTTTCCAAGTTTGGGATTTACCGCTAGGGGATTAAGATGTTCGCTCCCAGGCGTACAACTAATGCCTGTTGCCGATTGGTCCCCACCTGCTGGGAAAGAGAGCTCCCGCTGAGAACATATTGTCCGTGAGACTTTTTTCTTTCCCGCTGCGTTCCCACCCCCCTCCAACCCACCTCAGCAGACAAGCCATTACAGAGCATATCAGAATTCTTAGATGAATGAGAAAATAATCGTTGGGATCAGAGCCGGTGGCCCTGCAAGTTGTCATTATGCTATATATATGCTAATGAGCAGCACTGATGGAGGAGCCGGTGTTGGTATGTGAAGGAGAAATGGACAGCCTCTAAAATGATAAGGCTTGGAAATGAACCTGAACCTGAATATCTGCCCGGCTGCTGTTATAGTTCTGATAGCCTCTGACAGCTCCAGAATTAGGGTCGGCTAAGAACTGTGGAAAGTGCCACTTAGACATGTCCTTCTCTAACTACTATTGTGGTGTGCTCAGAATTCTTACCTCAGGTTTATCCAAGATTAGAGCTGAAACGCAAAGGCTGCTTTGTAGTTTCCTGTCCAATTTTTTGACCTTATAAGGTTGGGATTTGATGAAAGACGTTTTATTTCCTGAGAGATTATATTATTTCGGTACTTGAATGTGATAACCATCACAGCCAGTACAGTGCACTCCATAATCCACAGCATCCATCATTTCTGAGCTTTTGAGCCTTTTCGTCTGTGTACCCTGCTAGACCTGCATTAAAGGCAGGAGACACCCAAATGTCACACAGACATTTTCCGAATTGTATGTCTTTCCTCCAGGAGGCGAGTGGCGGATAAAATACAACCGAGCCATTCGTGAAATGGACTTCACCAAAAAGAAACTCCAGCAGGAGTTTGATGAGAAGCTGGAGACAGAGCAGCAGAGCAAAAGACATGTCGAGAGAAGGGTAAGAAACTTTTTATGATCATAAATTTGTTAAACAAATCAAGTCTATTTTGATGGTACCACACAATTGTGGCCAGTTAGTTATTTAAAAATAATAATGATATGCATTGACTTGTCATGAATAAATAATAAAAACTTGTGTTTGTTTGCATGTGGTTGTGTGTGTGTGTGTGTGTGTGCTGCAGCTGGCTGATCTGCAAACAGATAATGAGGATGTGCAGCGCTCTGTGCAGCAGCTGAAGAAGAAGTGCCAGAAACTGACGGCAGAGCTGCAGGACACCAAGCTTCACCTGGAGGGCCTGCAGAGCCGCAACCATGATCTGGAGAAGAAACAGAGGAAGTCAGTTCCAGTTCCTTTGTCTGGCTATGTGTCTGTCTGTTTGTCCATCTGTCTTTCGCAAACACAAAATTACAGGGAACACATTGCTCTTTTCTCCTTGAAAGGCCAGGCGCAGACACTATGACCCACCCGGCAGAACACTAACGTTTTCTTTAATTTGAATAGTGACTGAGATGTTCTGTAATCTGTGGAATTGCATTAGCTGAGAAAATGACTCAGACTTTAAGCACTTGAGAAGCTATCGCTGTGGCAGAATGTGATCTCTCCCCTGTGGCTAATTGAAGATGCTCTGTGGGTGAAATTATTTTCAGCTGCGCTTGAGAGAGAAAAACAGGGAATTACAACGAGCTGACAGCATGAAACACTTAGCTGTTAAGTTCACTAACCATAAGTGGTTCTGCCCCAGACAATTGAAGAAAACATTTTGCACATTATTACAACCCCGTTATAAATTGATGGCTAATGGAAGGGGATAACAGTCAAGGCTAAAATAAGAGGTAGCGCTGAAGTGATGTTGGGCTCTGTGTCCAGGATATCCTCATATGGTCAAAATCTGCTAAGTAACAGTAGTTAGGGTCGGACATTAAGTCGGTAGGCTCAATATTTTTAAATGTTCATACGCAACTACTTCACGAAACCATGACAGTTTTTGATGACAAATGACTTGATGTAGCAGTTTCAGCTCTTGTAGCCTTCAGCTTTCCACAAATTGGCACATATTGCCACTTTGTGTAATTACAGATACACAGTGTACTATGTTGCTGTTGCTATCTGGGCTATGATATTGCCCCCCATCTCCCTCTATTCACTAAAAATAGATCCAAGTATTCATTTGCTCTACAGGCCATTAAAGGGATAGTTCAGATCTTTTGAAGTTGGTTGTATGAGGTACTTATCCATGATCAGTGTATTATATACAGTAGATGGCAGTCAGCATGTCCCCAGGTTGGAGAAGCAGGCAGAAGTACCGCCATGGAAGCTAAGCAATGTCCTGCTGTTGGCAGGTGCAACAGCAAAATGTATTTTAGCCACCTAAAAAAATGTATAACAGTTTAAGTGTGTGCTATATTGAGAATATTTTCACTGCTGTACCTTACCATCAGACAGACTGTTAACACTTAAGCTACCCATGCTCTTGTCAAAACTACCAGACTCCACCGACAAGAACATTCATTTTAGCTTGATGACGAAGGGAGCTGCTGGTCCACTGCTGCCTCGATCTGCTTTGGGTTGTTGTGTGACTTTGGCAAAACCAAACTAACTCACAGTCTCACAATAAGTGATGAAGGCAGCGGTAGACCAGCAGCTCCTGTGTTAAGCAGTGTTAAATTACTGTTTTTCTGGAGTCTGGCTTTGATGAGAGCGATAAAATGGCCTCAATTCCCTGTCGGATATCACTCTCTGAAAGCAACATTAAGTTATGAATATGTATATGTATATTATGTGTACGCGCTGATGACTTTTGTGTGTCTATTGGTGACCTTTATGATGTTGTGATGCAATGTTTTTGTGATTATAGTGAAAACCAATTTCTCCATGGGTACTACATTTTTTTTTAAAAAGTATCTATCTGATGCTGAGCTGTTTAGCCCGATGGAACCCTAGTCTCTTGTAAAATCAATAATTTGCTGAGCTGTGTATCCATGTGTGTGTGTTCCAGATTTGACCTGGAGCAGAACCAGGCTCAGGCTGAGGTACAAAGAGAGAGGAGCCAGAGGGAGAAGCTGGCTCGCGAGAAAGACATAATGACTGGTGAGATGTTTAACCTCCGCCAGCAGCTGCAGGTAAGCTACTTTACACTATAGTGCATACTTCAAATGTACTCTGATGCCCTCTCTCAGGGACTACACGTCTGGTCTCTCTGCTCTCTATTTGACATAACTGGGCTGGTACAGATGTGCGCTATACTGTGTGTCTTCCGCCTGCAGGACAAGGACATTGAATTGTGTGCAGCGAATATGAAGGTGCAGCAGCTGGAGGCAGAGCTACAGGATCTGTCCTCCCAGGAGTCCAAGGATGAAGCCTCGCTGGTCAAGGTCAAGAAACAGCTTCGTGACCTTGAGGCCAAAGTTAAAGACCAGGAGGAGGAGCTGGATGAACAGGCTGGAACTATCCAGATGCTGGAGCAGGTACACAACTTGCATTTGCCCTAAAAGCCCAAAGGTCCCATCAGTTTTGTTTAAGAAATCAATTTATGAGAAGCTTTCTCTCATTTTTTACAGATGGTAGAAATCGTGTTCTGGATCAAAACCAAGATTCTTGTTCTTTTTCATTTTTGTGGTTTCTGAATTCTGTGTTTTGGCATTTATTTGATGTGCTGTTAAAATGCATGCATCCTCACCATGTACTCAGGCTAAGCTGCGGCTTGAGATGGAGATGGAGAGGCAGAGGCAGACCCACTCTAAAGAAATTGAGAGTAAGGATGAAGAGGTAGACGAGATCAGGCATTCCTGCAGTAAGAAGGTAGGTGCTGCTCATTCTCACTTATGCATATGTGCGCTTTTTTTCGTATACATAGCCTCTCAATCTTGAACCAACAATTAATAAGACCAGAGGTCTGTGCTACAAAGCAAATTCACCATTCCCAGAATATCTTTCTGTTATCTGGCCTCCCAACCCTAGCATTGGATGTCTGGATGAAGAAGCTGGTTATAAACTAGCTCAGTCAACTCTGGGTTTTCCTATCCAGCCATGAGCACGATCATTTGAAAGGGAAACAGGGTTGTTAATTACAAGTGATATAATCAGAATCATGAATGAAGTATCTCATGTTATATGAGATGAATGAATAATTCTAGAAACACTAGAAATAACTTCCAAATATTAAAAGTAGGCCAAGGCTTAAAATACATGTAGGTATTACTATGACTTTAATATAAAGTGAGTATTTTTTGCTGTTTAGTTAGATGATGAGGAAACAACTGTGATTAAGTAAAGAATGAAAAAGTAGGTGATGAGTGATGAGATCTATATTCTGACTGAAATGTTGCATTGATATTTGCAGGTGCCAATTAACAGTGTGGATTATTTTTCTTACAAAAAGACAGTCTTTGGTTTTTATTGCCAGTTATCATCACAGAGGTGTCTCATGTTACCCTGAGCTGCAGTGATGTAATCAGAGTGTAAAATCAGCCTCACTGTCAGCTATCACTCCAGGGATAAAATACACTTTGCACAGTTACACTGCAGCTAAAATTATCATGATGTGTTTGGTGTTGTAAACGCCAAACCATTTTAAAACCAGAGCTAAAAAAGAAAGCTTGGAAAAATAAAACGATTCCACTGACCTATTAAAATATAAACTCTTTTTTACCTGACTTTTGTCCATGTTGGGATATTTTCTTCCAATGATCTCATCAGTCATTGCTTGGGGTGTTGACAGATTGTGATCCGTTCTACTGATGTTAACCTGCTACAGAGCACTTTCAGCGCTTTTCAACATGTGTTAACACTTTGATTTATCCCTGTTAAAAGGGAACCAGCTTCCTAGTAGTGAAAAACCAGGGTTAATCCTGAAGTTAACTCGCCAAATCTTGCTACATAATACAGACCTCTGATCACAGCAGCACTGAAAAACACACACTTATTCAGACTAGGGCTGTCCACGTGAACTCGTTAATTACGACACGATTAAGGTCAAAGCAATTGATTTTTAATCGCATTAATTGCATACTGCTTTTTTGTCCCCTCATAGTAACGTTGCTTATAGTCAAGTTGCTGCAGCAGCTTCCTCCTTCTGCAGTGATGAAAAAGTAGCAACTTCCTTGAGCTTTTAAATGGCCAATTTAACTTTCAAAACACCTACACGGCTCAATTGACAAGTCAAAAGTAAGCAGAATCTTATACATAATGTGAGACAGAAGTTATGACTATAAGCTGTAGGGGGGCCCTCTTGCTGTGAGGCGACAATGCTCACCACTGCACCGCCATGCCACCACCACCGCCACCGCCACCACTGTGTTTTAAACAGACACATTATAAACACTAACAAAAAGTGACATTCGCATTTGGAAACAACACAGCAAACACAACAGCAAACAGTTCTTCAAACTCCTCAGTCCAGCACAAGCCATGATGAGAAATGTGGGAGTCGCTACAGTAATAATATGAGAAAAAAGCCTGCAAGCTGCTTGGCTAATTTACACAATGTAAAATGCCATAGGCTTGTGCTAATAAGTTGGCTTGTTGTATTAGTGGGGGAAATGTGTCCAGCAAAAGACAGGTGCTTTGTCTGTGTACTTGTGTTTGAAAATGTGTCTGCTAAGCCATGTTTAATGTGTGTTTTAGGTGTGTTTTGAATCACTCAAACTTTACAGCACTTCACAGAAACCCCACTGCCAGCCAGTGTTTTGGAGGTGTAACTGCAAAGCAACACAGACACACCACCGTACAAGTATATAATTTTGGCATGTTATGTTATCTTACTGTCAGGGGGAACAATAGTTTCATACATACAGGACCTGTATGAATCAGAGAAAGCAACTAAACTGGAGCTCCTGAAAAGTGCAAATACTGTTGCATTAAGCGGGGATCATTGGGGGTTACTTAGGAATCAAAATGATATCAGAGTAACTGCACTTTCTCAATTTAGAATAGTGTAATCCTTTAAAAAAATCAAACAAAAACACTATGTTTTCCTTATACTTATACTTTCAAGTTGTCTCCTACCTCTAAGTCGTTTTTCAAGACCAAACTGCTGTAGCAGTGCAGCACTGAATTAATAAAAATTAATCTAAAAGTCAGGATCATAAAGTAAATTTATTTTCAATACACTCTGGTGAGAAATGCTTCACCTTGTAAATATGGACTTCAAAACTGTTTTTAAATGCAAAATAATGAAATTTTAAACATGTGATTTAAAAATGTCATTAATCACAATTTACTATTGAAATTCAGTGATTTATTGCGATTAAAAAATGAATGGTTTGACAGCCCTTACTCAAATGTGTTGAAATTCATTATACTTACAGATTCATGCACAGCCTAATTTATCAAGCTCTTGAATTGCTTATTTCATGTTCATATTGGTAATCAGATTGTGTCCCATGTGGTACACAAACATGCTGTATTCATCAGAAGAAGAAATAAATAATATTTTTCTAGTATGGATAGATTATACAGTGCAGAGGCTGCCTATTACACACAATCATGTATAAGGAACAACAAGCACAACGTTCGCTGAAAATCCTTACATCTACCCAACACAGCACATGCATATTAATAACAAAATAAGTACAGTTTAGAATACGAGGACTGGTTGCGTTTGTATGTATATTAAACATGAAAAATAAAATGTTATCTCCTTTGAAAGCCTTTTGATGGATCTACAGGCTGGCTGATCCGCTCAGAGGGGGACCCATTTGTCTTTGACGTGCGAGAGCAGCCATGTCTAACAGGACGGTCGATGGTGTGTTATGTCTGACTTTGTTTATCACTGATCATCTGTTTGTGCATCCTGACACTCTGTTCATGTGTCCTGCAGCTGAAACAGATGGAGGTGCAGCTGGAGGAGGAGTATGAAGACAAGCAGAAAGTGTTGCGTGAGAGAAGAGAGCTGGAGTCCAAACTGCTCAATGCCCAGGACCAGGTATTTCCATCACTCTGCCTCTGGTCTCTGTCAGTGCAGCTAAGTGTGCGCGATTTAGTGCGCGCCATTTCTTTTGATCGCAGAGAAACTGAATTTGAGTCTGGAGAGGTGCTGTGGGTTTTGAAGGAGGATAGTAAAATAGAGTATGTGTAACAGTACTGGCTAGAGAGGTGCATTTTGTGATTCAGGTGAGCCAGAGGGATGTGGAGACGGAGAAGAGGCTGAAGAAAGACCTGAAGAGAACCAAAGTCCTTCTGGCTGATGCACAGATTATGCTGGACCACCTGAAGAGTAACGCCCCCAGCAAGAGGGAGATCGCCCAGCTCAAAAATCAAGTATGCCATCCCATCAACACTCCACTGTGTCTCATACTGATACAACCCCCCGACACACACTTTTAGACCTTGGTCTGCTGTCTGAATAGAACTGCGCTGATAAATCCTCATTCCTCTGCCTATCCAGGATAGATCCTTGATCTTGCCCTACTAATGTTTGTCCCTCACCTCCTCTCCACTTATCCTTTCTCCTGTTTCTCACAGCTGGAGGAGTCAGAGTTCACTTCCGCAGCAGCAGTTAAGGCTCGAAAGAGCATGGAGATTGAAATAGAGGACTTGCATATCCAAATGGAGGACGTGGTCAAAACTAAGCTGTCGGTGAGTTTTGTCTGTGATGTGTCTTAGGGGTGCCACATATTGCATGAATGTTCTGCACGTTTCTAACACAATAAATGAATGTGTCTTTATAATCAATAGCAATATCACACGTTTATAGATAATGAAACACCCCTTTTCATCTCACAATGCAGAAAAGGTTTCCTTGATAAAAAAAAATATACATATATATGTAAATGTATTTCATACCCTTCTCTATGCGAGCAAATGAAACCCAAAACAACAAACAATGTTTAATTAATGGGGGGGCTTTGCCTATCAAATTCTCACTCATAGAAATGCAGCAGGGCTCTAACATTAATATGCATGCATCACCAAGCCATGGTGGGATATTAAAGTTAAATGCCCTTTGGCATATATCTGATTTCAACATTTTGCTCTAATGGATAAATAAGCTTTGTCGAATGTTTTTTTTCTCTCCATCTGCTCATTAATGGCTGTCTCATGAGAGTGCCGCTTGCATGTCAGACTCATAGACTGAGGATGTTTGTGTCTCTGGAGACGACACACACAACGCCGTGTGCCTGTGCTTTGCTTGTTAATTGCTGCATTTATGGCAAGGGAAGGTCTAGTAAATGTCTCAGATTAGAGAATGCATATCGAGGGCCCGAGTCTCTCCCCCCTGAACACAGAGGATGAACTCTAAGTAGGACATCACCAGTATGCTGCACTGGCTGCACTTTTCCCTGCCTAAATGAGCCAATTGATTATCTCCAATTGGTCTCATCCTCCAGCCAGAACTCCCGTCCAGATTGTGTTTCATTGCCATCAGATGAGATTCCAGGACGGCCCCGGCCTGGCCAACTAATGACCATTTATCATATTCAATAGCTCATGAATAAATCCTGTCATTCTACACTAAAAATGTGTGTGTTTCCTTATAATTTTGTCCTTCAGTTGGAGGAACAGGTCAGCCGTCTGCAGAGAGAGAAGAATGACCTGCAGTCTCGTATGGAGGAGGATCAGGAGGACATGAATGAGCTGATGAAGAAACACAAAGCTGCAGTTGCCCAGGTAACCCAACATGCCTTGGTGAGCAGTTCGAAAGCCTTGAAAATAAGGTTGTATGAATAACTCTTATATCAATGCTCAGACCAAGATGAGACAAAAATAGATTTCCTTCGATAATTTGTACTTGTTTAATTGTATTTAGTTTGAGAACTTGTAGGATACCATTTTTAACGTCAGCATTAACATTCTGTTCTTCTCTGCTTGTTTAAGTAGAGTGGCTTTGAGGTGTGGAGGACATGTTCCCCTCTAAACACAGTGTGTGCTCTGCAGTCAGGGGGATGCAATCTGTTCTGCAGCAGATCACATGACAAATGATTTGGCACAGATGTATTATGTTCATTAACCATTTACATTTAAGGGGATGTTTTTTTCCAACATAGATTGATATATACTTCCCCTCTCTCACACACATATAGACAGCCTAATCCTCTGACTGTTGACTTTGTGTGTGTGTCTATGAATGTGTGTGTGTGTGTGTGTGTGTGTGTGTGTGTGTGTGTGCGCACTAGTCTGCCAGAGACTTGAGCCAGATCAGTGACCTACAGGCCCAGCTGGAAGAAGCCACAAAGGAGAAGCAGGAGATCCAAGAAAAGGTACAAGGATGTATTCAAAAGCACTATATAGCTGCCTGCCAGGAGTCTGCCCGCTGCCTCAACACTTCTCTCTGATTAGACCTCAGCTTTTTGCTGAGTTTCTCTGATTATTACGACCAAAAAATGCTCCGTTTCTGTGGCAGCTTTCTTCTCAAAATTGCAATGCTATTTGCATTTAAATAGTAGGAATCAGTGAAGGTTGTGAGTCAAGAAGAGGAATTGTTCTTTTGCCTCTCAGCACTCGCATTTAAAGGCAGGGTCATGTACACAAACTCAGCAGCTTGTTTCTATGGTTTAACCAATTACATAAAATGAAAGCACTTATTCTCGTCCTTTCAACGATTATTTCTCAACTCAGTGCAGCAGCTTCTGTCTCAGTGATTTATCTCATTTGTGGTCTTGTTTGTCATCCAAATGCCAATGCATCATTTCATTTTTTAAATATCAGAAGATTCTCAGAAATGAAAAGATGGCAATTGGAAACAAGTACATTTAGCATGATTATTCTGACCAATACAAAACCCCACGAAGGTGCCATTTTACTCTCAAATATGAAAAAAGGCCCTAACAACAGATGCTAACAGCAAAATTATATTTGAAATGTCAAACTCCTGCTCTGCTCTATGTTACTTTTGTATTTGCTAGTTGCCTTACACACTCACACAAATCCATATGTAGAGAGATGGGTGGCCTTGAAACATTCATGTGTGCCTTTAGTGCGTCAAGTGCAATGATCTACCTAGATGAACATTTAATACACACTTATGCAGTTATAAATGCACCCTTTGCCCATATAGAGTTTGTGCTGTGTTTTTGTAACAGGTCCATCTACAATGCTTTCTGCACTGTGCTCTGAGGCACTTAAGCTCTGACATGAGTAATGGCTGTAGCTATGTGCTTTTAATATTTATTAAAGGTCCAATGTGTAGGATTTAGGGGCATCTATTGGCAGAAATGGTATATAATATTCATTACTATGTTTTCATTAGTTTATAATCACCTGAAACTAAGAATTGTTCTGTTTTAGTTACCTTAGAATGAGCTGTTGATATCTACATGGAGTCCGCTATGTTGTTTCTACAGTAGCCCAGAACAGACAAATCCAACACTGGCTCTATTATGGCCATACATGTTTTTGCATTGACCACCATAGTTCTACTACAAATTTGACACATAGAAACTACAGTTCTGCCACTAAATCCTGCACACTGGACCTTTAACAGTCACAAACAATGTGAGGACTGAATGTTGTCCTGGTTGAGCGTTACTGCGTACAAAGAACTGATAAAAGCACATGAGACACCCTTTGCAGGCTTACCAGTCCATGCATGGCCCCTAAATCGAGGTTTGACATTTGTGGTTCAGAGTGAAATATCTTCAACAACTTATGGTTGACATGCACACTTATGTTCTCCTCAGGATGAACTGCAACAAGTAGTGCTGCACAATTAATTGAAATATTATCAAAACCACAATGCTGCCAAGTTCAATATCCAAATTGCAGGAGATGGAATGTTTTGATAAAGGTAATCTCAATGTACTATTAAATTAAAATTAATAAAGCACTGGTGCTGCAGAGATGCACCAGCCTACAAACCATACTCCACATGTAAGGGAATATGCTTGGGCAAAAAAAACAATCATCATTTAATTTTATTGTTTAAGTGCAAATTAAAGTAAAAAATTACCATTGTCTCTAAACTCTTGAAACAAATCACAAGTGCAATATCTGGCAATATGATCGCAATGTGTTTTTCTCTTTCGCATATCTTGCAGCTTTAGTAATAAGAGCCCTTAACTTTTCATCTGACTCCATCATCAGATCAAATTTGAATTGATTTATTAACAAAAAGTGTATCTGCAAAATTCCTGTCTGCCTCAGCTGGAATTCTATCTAGTTTTGATTCATTGTTTTTACAGTATGGTGCTAATTTGCAATGTTCGTGTACTACCATGCTAAATTAAGAAGGTGAACCTGGAAACATTATCCCTGCTATACATCAACATGTCAACATTGCTATTGTGGGCATGTTTGCATTGCATAACTTACAGCCCACTCAATAACAGCTCTGTATTTGAATTATATGACTGTCATAAAGCTGATTTAGCCTATCTCTGAGCTGACTGTTTTAGTTGCTGTGTGCAGTGCTACACTGAGTTGTCAGCAAAATGATTGAGGCTTGGAATAAATGTGGATTGGTGTGGTAAAAAGGTTAATGCATTCAGGTCTGTGTTGATAATAGTGCTTTTATAATGATAGTGCTTTTATAATAAAAATGTTTTTTTCTGGTGGAGCACTATTTGTTCAGAGGATAACCTCTAACATGTCAAGTTGCTTTGTATTAATGCATGCCAATTTTCTTCGTTGATGAATTTCCTCTGGGCTATAATAGCCGAATGCAGCGTGTTTATCTAGTGCACAGTTTGCATGTACATTACACATGCTCAGGCTCACAGCAACTGGACTTTCTGTGTTCCTTTAAGTGTTGATATGCAGTCTAAACAAATAAAACCATCTGCCTTGGACGGAATGTTTTTCAAATATAATTTCTCTAAAGGACAGAATTGAGCTCTTGCCACCCCCTAACAGCAGACTCTGTTTCTATTAGATTAAGCTATACGCATGCCAGAGCTTTGGTCCACTCAGTTTTATGCAAGGCCCACCCATCAGAATATTTTTGGCTACACTAGAGACACCCAGCAGGCTGTAAGGCATTGTTAAAACCTGCCAGAGAAAGCAGTGATAGCCATCTAAAGCGGCTGACCTTGAAGTGGTTATCTCATCCCCAGTAGGAGGGAAATCTAGCTTCTTTAGTAATATCAAAGGAGAGCTCCAAATCCTCCTTGTCTCAGATGCAAAGTCCCCCATTAGGTGCCATGCTGCCTCTTGGGCCGGGTTTTGTCGTGACGTATCTTTCTTCCTTTTATCAGTCATGAGAAAACGATTCAGATGGAACAAACGTGCTTTGCATGAAGCTGTGCTCTTTCCAAAAGCCTGTGAAATTACTGTGACTCGGTGTTACTCAGCCTGAACCACAAGCTCTTCTTTTGACCATTTGTGGTAGATTGGGGGCTTATCTTGAGCTCATTATTCAGGCTGGATGCACAATATTTACATGTACCAAGATGGATTCAATTTACACAAAAAGGGTGAAAAAGTGAACATTAATTTAGTTTTAATACATACGCATAACATCAGCGCAAACTATTCCATAGTCCTTGCTTAAGAGGAAGTGGAACAGCAGAGGTCACGGAGGAGGTTTGCAGTCGGAACTGCTCCTTAGGGAGTAATTGTGTGTTTACATCTATGTATGTGTGTCTCTCCTCCAGCTTCATTCACTTCAGAGCCAGCTAGAATTCCAGGAACAGTCTATGGTGGAAAAGTCTCTTGTGTGTCGTCAGGAGGCCAAGATCCGTGAGCTGGAGACCAAGCTGGAGTACGAGAGGACGCAGATCAAACGCTTGGAGGTGAGATGATCCTCTGTGTCTCGTAAATGTAATGCTTTGTGAAGCTATAAACGCAAATTTGACATTTTATTTTTCGGCTTATCAAGAAGTAGAGATGAGGGTATGGCGTCCCTTGCGTCGCTCCATATCTTTGAAGAAAAGCATCCAGCAGGGAATAAATATATTTTGATTCATAATTGAGAAAAATAAAAAAACCTTTGCATTTTTACATGCTTCAAAGAGACCGACTATGATGGGCTGGTAGGGCAGGGCGATATGGAGAAAGTCAAATATCACAATATTTTTGCCCAGATACCTCAATGTAAATGTTACAACAATAGTGCAGGGTTGACTATTGGTGCTTTCACAAAATATTAAGACTATGACACTTTTGATAAATAATCATTAGTAATGTGGGCATTATGACTAAGTGGATAAAGTGAAAATACAGCCCAGTCGCCAGAAGAAAATGTTGGCATTGTACGTTTCTGCAAACTACAAATACGTTATATATGCACATTGCATTCATATGATATCAATGTTTCTTAAGTGATGCAGTGTATGAACTGACTTTGCCATCTGGGGGTGGAGGGGATGGTGGACGGCATGTCACCTATGTCTGCAGACTACTGTTTGAGACCAACAAACAATAAAAGTGGTTCTGATTTAGCGAGTCTTTGCCGTGTTTCCAGTCGGTTTATTGGGCACCTTACATGGATGTTTTGTGGCAACCTTTAGGCACGAAAAGTGTTTTTTTTTAACGAGACATTGCTACTTTTTCAGCTAGGATAGTGCCACTAAACCAGGTATTTAAAGCCAAAACATGACCTTAACTATGATCAAGTGTTTTTTGTGCCTAAATCTAACCACTATACTATCTGCTACATAATAACTAGCAAATGTAATGTAACCCTGGTTTTCAGAAAGGTACAACCAACATTTTTTCTCACAGTTAGGTTGAATTATTGAACAGCTAGAACAGAACAGTCTGTTTATCACTTAACTGTAATGCAGACTTTAAAACCAGGAAAAGACAACATTTAAAATATCTAAAAGAGATATTTTCATATAATTTTGCCCAGCCCCATAGGCTCAGGCAAACATTTAAGGGTTAATACAAATCAAAAGAGATCAGTGATGTTCACTCATCCACATGCAACCTTTGTAAGAATAAGCTCACTCAGTTCACCTTGAATCCTCCACAGAGCCTGGTGGGTCGTCTCAAGGAGAACCTGGAAAAGTTGACAGAGGAGAGAAACCAACGCATTGCAGCAGAAAACAGGGAGAAGGAGCAGAATAAGCGAATGCAGAGGCAGATAAGGGACATGAAAGAAGAAATGGGAGAGCTGTCTAAGAAGGAGTCCGAGGCGAGCCGGAAGAAGCACGAATTGGTAAGGGCTTTCGGGCGCTTGGAGGCTTGATACGATTCACTGGAGTTCACACTAGAGGAGGTAACCGTGCTTCATCTGTGCTGTGATCCATTCACCAGGAAATGGACATCGAGAGCTTAGAGGCGGCAAATCAGAGCTTACAAGTGGACCTTAAGCTGGCCTTCAAAAGGATAGGCGACCTGCAGGCTGCCATAGAGGACGAGATGGAGAGTGATGACAATGATGACTTAATCAACAGGTACAGCACTGCTTTAGCCTCCTCTGAAGGAATGATACAATTGCCTTTACTTCAGTGGATCTGTAATGTGTGCTTGGTACAACAGGGGATACTGTGCTATTGCTAGAGGCCTACGTACTGGCGCAAGTTATCTTGCTCCAAGAAAAGTATAAAATGAGAACTGCTAGTTTTTTTAGTAGCCTGTCAATCACAACTTGTATCTTTTCATTCTCTATCTCCCACATCTTCCTACATCACTTTCTGTCTAACCTCTTTTGTACTCCGTGAGTCACACTACACTTTGTCTGTTCTCCAAATACTTCTCACATGGTCTCATTCGGCTCCCTGCCTCTGATCTTTTGTCTCGGCGCCGGTTTTCCCTGTTTGGTTACCCCTTCCCTCTTTGCGGAGGGGTTGGGGGTTATGCTAGTTCAGAGCCCACTGAGGTAAACACCGACTGCAGTAATACAAACCTCTAAAAAGGAAGAGGTTACACACACCAGCTCTGTTTAAGAAGGAGGCCGGCAACAGCATGAATTGATTTATCGAGTCATTGCTTTATGATGGATAGTTATTTTATGTGTGCGTGTAAGTGTAAAACTATTTATTTGCTGTTATCTCAGTTTGTCCTCTTTTTGCACTGTTGTTTGTGTATCTCACCTTCTCTTTTTTCCCTTGTTCCCCCTTTGCTGTTTCCCACACTTCTGGCAGTTTGCAAGACATGGTGACAAAATATCAGAAAAGAAAGAACAAAACGTGAGAATGGAAAATGCATCCTTTGTTTCTGTCATTATGGTGCTTTGCAAGTTTGTTTTTTTCTCACCTGTTTCAAACACAAGAGAGAATAATGCAGTATTCCTTATCCTCTCAGTTTGTGTTGTTCACAATAACACTGCGAGGTGAAGTAATTTTAAATAGAATGGGAAGCTGCGTCTGTGTAGCATACATCTCTGATAAAAGCTACCCTTAAAGGATGGCCCCAGTGTTTCATTTTGTTTCATTTTATTTTATGCCGAGTGTCCAGAGGTGTCTGTACACAGACGGCCTCGTCGCAGATTTCAGGGCTTGTTTTTCTACCTTCACAGCAACAAGAAATTATTTGAAAAATCTGATGGCGCACAGAATACTTTGCAGAATGGTAGAAGAAGAAATGTAAACTTGAGTCGTAAATAGACTACCACTCACAGTGACACGGGCATTCTCCTTCAAGCCAGTCTCACTACTGTAGAAAATATGACCCAAATGAAAAACTGCCAAGTGGTACAGACCTGCGGTAATACTGCATCATTGTCTCAGATGAATATTTTCATCATGTGCCTTCATCATGAATCTGTTTGAATCTTAGGCTAAAGCTGTTTTGCACTGAACTGCACTGATTTTTATCTGCCCTCTGCTCATCTGTGGGTTCTTCCAGAGCACATGCAACAAGCCCATATCTTCCTTGAATTGTATGGGGAATACTCTTCAGATTGTTTTCATATTGTCCTTGTGAAATCAAAAATATTATACCTAAGCAAATTTCCCCTTTTAGTTGTTTATGTAAGTTTAGTTTGGAAGAAACCTCTTAGATTAAGATGAATTTACTGATTGTTTTCATCTTTTCATCTTATGCAGGTCTTACACCAAACAGCTTTTAAAGCAATTCACTGTCATGGACAAACTTCCAATGTCCGAATAATGGTCGTAAATCTCAGTCTGAGCTGTCTTAAGTCAGTCTGTATCTCATCTTGACATTCCGAAATAATCAAATATATTTAAAAGTTTTAGCTCATGAAAATACTTGAGTTCAATGACATGACCATTATCAACAACCAATAGCTGTGCTCTTCCCAGCACCAGACAGGAAGCAGTAAACCAGGTAGACAGTAAACATGGAGGGGACTCCAGGGAGTCACAAGAATGTGAACAAGTCCCTCTTGTACTGCGGGAAAGGAGGAGAAACTGGTGGAGTTGTAAAGTGAACAAGACTCCATGTTTTATTTGGCACGTCCACCAAAAAGCAAAAGTAAATTTTAATGAGAAATCTTAATTTTTGAAACAGTCTGCTCTCATGTCCACTGTCTCGTCCAACTAAAATAAGTTAAAACAACTAACCAATAAGTTTGTACACAAATACAGTTTATCTCTGTGGAAATACATTTTATCTCTATGGATTATATTGGTGCTGTATTGACAAGAATGCTGTCAACATATGGTGCCTTTAATCTTATATTTTGAGACATATAAGGAATTGTTAATATGCCATATTTCTTAAAGGGAGTTTGATGTAATATTTTCCACCAGGAGCAGGGTGGGAAAAAATCTCAAAAGGTTGTAATCTTGCAAATAGTGACCTTGGAAGATCTCCAGTCTTTGCAAAATCTTATAGTGTGTGACTAAAAACCCACATCGTCTTTAGATGTGAGAGAGAGTTAGACTTCAGTCTTTTCTAAGTATTTTTAGCGTCTTCTAGTCTATGGTAGGCTTTAGCAGCACTTCTATAATATATTTTTTTCAATCTTGTGCTTTGCGTTCACACATGACAAGAAATGGAAAGAATCAGGACTGATTTTGTTGTTGAAATCAGTAAAGTACAACTTGAAAACAAACAAAGGAGGAGAACTGTCACCCCTCCAGCTACCAGCCCACACTCCAGATTTGGTCCACCAGGGACTTGAACAGGCTCCTCATCAACTGAGGTGCTGCTGCCATCGTAGAATTAAACAGAAAGAAAGAGGTAGAAATTCTATACAGTTTCAAAGTATGGCACAAAGAGATGATCTGTACTGTGCCCTTTACGCAAACTTAGCATAGTGGGACTAACATGTGTTCTGGAAGACCCTAAGCGTAACTGTGTGAGCGATATTTGTGACTGTGAAATGATTGCAGCACACAGTCTGTCCATGGCTGCACAGTCAGCAAGTGTTGCAAGACAGTGATGGCACAGTGCGCCGCTGATTTTTTTTCCCCACCCAGAGCTCAGCTGTTGATTTACATGCATGCAAAGGCTTCACTAATTCAATCTCATTTCATAGTGTTGTGAAACATTTAACTTTAAATACAAATGTTCACCTTGTCTTGCTTGTAAAATGTGTAGTCATTGATCGTGAATGTTAATTATGTTCTTTTGACTGACTGAATCCCATTTTCTTTCAGCTTTAATACAGTGAAAGGAATCTTTGTGGCATGTTAAATAATTTAAACCTTCATCAGAGCGTAGTAAAGAAATGTAGTCTTCAGTTTGTAGCGGATATACCCATCCATAATTTCCCGCTTTAACCTCTGATTGCTTCTTCAGGACGACATGGCATCACACTCTTCATTATGCTTTTTGTTATCCCTTTTTCATCAGACAACCCGTGTGTATCGGCGCTCCGCTGTTCTCTTTGTGCAACTCGAGGAGAAGAGCAATGCGTTTCTGTGTTTACTTAATTGCATTTTTTCCCTCCTTCAACATCATTGCATTAGCAGCATGGATGAACAATAATGGAGGAGGTGATTTTTCTTCTAATTATGAAGTGGATTTTCCAGATGATTTACATTACCATTCAATATTTTTGTACTCAGTGCCTCAAACAGAGGTTACAATAGCTTGGATTGTTATTATTGTAGAGGGAGGGAGATAATGTAAGTGGAATTAGTGTTGTTCAAGCTGGCCTTCCCCTTGTAGACTGCAGCAGGATATTTTAAATTACAGGGGCTCCATTTCGGGGAGAACGGGGTTGGTTGTCACATTGGTTGGTTGTCATAGTCATAAGATCTCGCTCCCTAGAGGGCACACTTAAAAATGTTGGTATTGAAATTTTAAGAATTGTGGTTAGAGGTCACCTACAGGAGTAAGACACATGACATTGAGATGAGGGGACCTGTCAGGCCTTCTGTGTTTCTTTTATTGGCTTTTACCATTAAAAATTATGTAGGGAGAGCTATAGATTTTTTCTTACTCAGGCTACGACATGTGGTTGTTAGCTTAGTTGCTAGCAAAAATACACAGTTGGCGATTCTTGTTTATTGTTTTATTCTTTTTATTGCCTTTATTTTTTATTTTTACCCATTAAACAAACATAGGGACAACCAACCCCACTGTGTGTGACAACCAATCCCACAATGGGGATGAATGTCACAGGTGCACAAGACAATTTGACAGTCCATATCTTTTGAACAGAATTAGCTTAAGAAGTTTAAGGAGATTCCATACCCCACTGATATTTTAGGCTTTTGTTACATATTGAAAGGGGATCTGTTAAGGATACCAACAAATTTTCACCCCAACTCGTCAAAAACCACAGCTTTGTCTGTGGAACTACACATCAAAATATGATGAGCTAGGTACCTTCCTGCGTCAGTTTTTGGCGTTCAGGAACTGAGTGTCTATTAACACTCATTATATCTTGTCAAAATACACTTTCATTTTCACACAAAATATACAGTTTCTGCTTGTTTCATACATACAGCCTTTTTCACAATAAACTTACAATGTAGGTAAAACGCTTTGTTTTCAGGTTTATTTCCTTAGGTTAAGGCAAGAGAAGTATGTGGTTAGGTTTAGAAAAAAACATCATGGTTACTGTCAAAGCATGCTACACATACTACAGCATACTATATTAAAATAACTCAGCTGACTCCTGGTTTTACACGGGAAATGAACAGTGGGGCCCCAGATAAAAATCCAAAGTTTGTTTGACCCATCCACCTCTGCTCCACTTGTAGTACTTTCCTGCTTTTTATGTCATGGTAGTTTATGTCAGCCACCTGCTGCGAAGGGTACCACTGTGCATCTGATGCCAAGTTACACTAACAAACCTGCGGTATTTGACGAGTTAGGAGTGGGAATGGGCTGAGGGTACAGATTTAGAGGGGTTCAAATAAATATTAAAAGTGTGACGACCAACCGAGTTCTCCCCTAATGCAGGACTGTGCAGTACAGAATAGAGAATAGAATGGTTGCATTTTTTTCACTTTTCGTGCTGATTATCTGCAAGTATGAGTGAGTAACGTCACAGAGTGTTCAGTGTACACTGTTTTAGTAACATAAATGATATGCTCTTTTTGTCAATCTATAATTAGCTCATGTTGAACAGATATCCTTAAAATATGGTGTTGGTGGCTTAAGTGCTAAAGTGATAGAACCAAGCCATACGAGATTTGATGCTGAGTCTAAGTATTTGTGACAAAGATTTACAACCAGTGCAGGCCAATTGTCAGAAGCTATTAATGTTCACTTCTAAATTCTCGGGGCTTGTTTGTATCTACGAGCCTCAGGACTGGTTAGCTAGTAGTGTGGGGCCAAGGACAAATCGTTTGTGACACCATTTGCACAGCACTCAATTGCAAGCCACCTTTTATTTTGTGTATGTGAGTGTGAGACAGAGGGGGTAAGAGGGAGACGATTTTGCTGTGGGCTGGTTTCAGTATTTTGTTGTGTGATATATCATGTTAAAAAGTCACAGTATCACAGAGATGACAAATGGGCAGCATGTGTAATCAGCTTTCCAGTATTAATGAACCTATTATCTTGTTTCAGTGGGCGTTTATCACTTGTAGTTAGCATGCAGTGGAGAAGAGAGGCAGTGGAAAATAAAGGGGTGATATAAAAGCTGAACTTGGACTCACAATTTTAGCTTGCTGCCTAATGAAGCACCTCTCAGATCCCGAAATGAGCAGGTTTTCCTGTATAAAATAGTATAATCAGGCCATTTAGTCTCTTTGAGATCGTCATTACTCCCCCCCCCCCCGAAAGCCTGGCCGTAAGGTCGATGATGGGAAAGTTAAATGTGTTAATGTTCTTAGAAATCTTGAAAGCCTAAATGCTATTCAGTCTAAGAGTCTGAGGCTTTTTTTTTCCTGTCTGTGCTTGCCCTCTCACAATACTCAGACACTACCAGCAACGCCACCACCTCTCTTGTGTTAAAAAAAAAAAAAAAAAGGAGAGAGGACACTTTGTTCTCTGAGGAAACATGACGGAACGTGTGACACAAGGCTTGGTGACAAAGAAAATGGCATGCTGTTCACTGGGAGACCAACGAAGATGGATGTGTGGTATGGAGAAAAATGATAGAGCTCAGCAGTCTGGCTGTCATCTTACACCTCTTTGAATACTGTGTTTGCTACTTATGAGCATTTTTTCCCCAACATTTTGCAACATGTTCCGGGGCTCAGATAGATAAGCCAGTCCGAGAATGAAGATCTGGAATAGAAAATTGCAGCTCCTCTACAAAACCCTGTCATCATTGCCACCGTCTGCCCTGCGACAGTGTGTTTAATATACAGTGTCCTGCTCTGAAACCAAAAACAAAATGGAAAATGTAATTTCCTCTGACAGAGCTCACCACATCATCACAAGTCAAATGTAGTTTTGGTCTTCTAAACACATGAGTCTCTGTGCAGCTTTAAAGGCCCAGTGTGTAGGACTTAGGGAAATATATTGGCAGAAATGGAATATAATATAATAAGTATGTTGTCTGTAGTGTATAATCACCTGAAATGAGAATCATTGTGTTTTTATTTCCCAGAATGAGCCATTTATATCTACATAGAGAGTCAACTCTCGACCACTGCTCACCATGTTGCACCGCCATGCCCCTACAGTAACCCAGAGGGCCTTTTGTATTTTCACATTACAGTGAAAATACAATTTGCAGTCCCTCCACAACAAGGGCGTTGGAAAAATAATGATTTTTTTTTTTAACATGAAACTGCTTTATTCAGTGTTTTGGAGAGGAGGAGACCTCTGTGGATAATTTGGTTGTTAGGTAAAAAAGGTGACCACACATTAGCAGGTGCTGGGCGAGCATCTCGTTTGCTATGTGCCAAACAGCATCGGAGAAACAATGATTTCTGATGTGAAACTTGCGTCATACAGTGTTTTTTTACCAGTGTAAATCACCTGGTCTGTTTGTTTTGGAGAGGAAGAGACCTCTGCAATAATTCAGCTCCCAGTAAAAACCTCCTGAACAATGAACACTGAAGGAATTCGAACTAGGAGAATTTTCAGCTAGTTGCTATCTGTGATCCTCACCTCTAGATGTCACTAACCCCCCCCCCTAAATTGTACACACTGTTCCTTTAAAACGGTTCCTTTGAGTGTGAAAATTATTTATTACACATGTGTCAGCTAGCACTAAGGTTGGAAGCAGTATGTCCTCACAAAAAATGGAGAAGTTTTTTGCATAATGCATCTCCCAAACGCATTTTGACTATGATGGCAGTATCGGCTTAGAGGTAATAGGCCACTCTGCTTTCCTCTTCCTCACCATTTTCTGTCACATTACCCTTCTAGGACAACGGGATGCATAATTCAGAAAATTCACCATGGATTTGGAATGAATCAGGATTGACCTTATCGAGGCGGGAATCTACCGCACTTTTTCATCAGTAGCCACAGGTCTCTGTATATTGATTGTTATGTCAAGAGCAGGGCCATGGGGCTGTCTCATGGCTCCACTCCAATAACAATCACCAGGAGCAGGTGACATGCCACACAGATGCTAGCAGCCCAGAACCAGCCAAACAAGTTAATTATGCCTCCAACAGCTTCATCTCTGCCTAGATCGCTCATCTACGTCTGCTCAACATTCTGTTAAAAGAACACCTTGATTATGTTATTGTTGTATCACATAATCATGCTTACCTGCGGCCTGTCTGGATTGTCTTGCATCATACTAACCTTGATTGTTATAAGAGAAGGAACACAGGTTTAAATTAACTAACCAAAAGCTTGTGATATGTGAAAACTAACCATTATTTTGCCTGTGTAATTCCTGTGATGGTACACTGTGTAGAATATTCACATAACAAGTCATTTAGTGTAGTTTCATGTCTGAAAATCTGCCTCAGTTTATTCTGAATTGCTGCATAAGGCAGATTAAGGCCATTAATTATATTTCTATTTAATATGAAGGGAATTATCTCACTTGATTGCAAGAGTTTTGCGCTTGAAGATGTAAAAATGACTTGTTAAAATAAATATTCTTTGCTGTGTTGCGTTGGAGTCTTGGAAGCTGCCCTCAAACAGTAGCTGATTCTTTTTCTTTGCAGCGGAGATGACACAGAAACAGATTCTGAGGTGGAGGACCGCGTGGATGGAGTTAAGTCATGGCTCTCGAAGAACAAAGGCTCCACCAAGACCCTGTCAGATGAGGGAAGCTTGAAGAGCACCAGGTTAGTGCCCACATCCTTGTGCATCATGAGAGATAACCATGTACATCCTCATGGTTTCACAGTGATAAAACTACCCACATTGCCAGCCTTAAAAAGGGCCCAGGATTACCTGGGGCAGTTTGCAACAGAAGGATGGGTATTTCATATGATTAGGTGTCATCTCTCTCTCCCAGTAATCTGTCTAATGACAGGAGGCGGAACGGGGAAGCGGCTGCTGTCAAATTTATTGAAGTGGCCCGTGGCCAGTTGGCACGCCTGCTTAATGACGCCTCTGCCAGTTAGATAGATCTCCTTGCTGCTTGATTGCCTCACTTTCTACAGTGTATACTGTACATAACAGCAATAGACTCTTGACTGGTCCCAAGGACAAAATGAAAATGACAAATGTAATATTCTGTCAAAGTACCAAAAGTCTCAGCTACCACATGGAGCATGCTGTATACAACTAAAGATGGCAATAATTTAGAATTTCTCAAGTATATGGAGATCTGATTTTTTTGTATTTGTCTTCTGTTGGTTGTCTCTTGTGTCAATTTTATGCATAACCCTTTAGATATGCAGCAAATGCAGATACCAAGGAGGTAAAAGAGGGTAAGGAGAAGATGAATGACGGAAGCAAAGATGGAAAAGAGATAGAGCAGAACAGATCAGTGTCTGTCATGAGTTCCCTGAGCTACAGGAAGCGTTCCAACCTGAAAGACTCCATAGGAGGGACAGGCGATGAGAGCTCCTTATTTAGCACTCTCAAAGAACAGCCCGACACACCAGACCAGGCCTCCATGCGCAAAGCCAAGTCTAAGTCTGGAGCGCTCCAGGAGGATTGGAAGAAGAGCCAGGCACAGGAAGACTTAGACGATAAAGGCTCTGTCATCTCCCTGGCCTATTCTGAAGCCACCAGCAGAGCCAGGAAGGGCCTGGACTCCCGCTGGAGCTCCCGCAGCAGCCCTGAATTTGATAAAGACTCTGTGGTGTCCTCTGTGGCTCCCAGCAGGGTGTCTACCAGAAGGGGCATGTTGGACATGGATGATGACAATAAGTCGACTATCAGCAGTGTGAGCCGCTCCAGCCCTCGGTTGCTGCATCGCAGCAGCTCCTGGAAGGATGACAAGCGCACTAGCTCCCGCCTGTCCCTTGCCCGCAGCTGTGGCCTTAGTGAATTCGGCCTGCATGATAACGACGATGATGATGAAGATGGCCGTAGTATGGCTTTCAGTGAAGGGGGGCTTTCATCTTACAGTCCCCGCTCCCTCAGTCGCAGCTTTTCCACCCCGGCCGAGCCACGCTCCTCAGACAGCAATCTGCCAGACTCATCTGACATCAAGACAGTCACCCATCGAAACTACTTGGACCCTGAATTGGAGGCTGCCATCAACGAGGTGCTGAGCTTCAAACCTATTAAGTTCAAGCGCAGCAACCTTGATGAGTTAAGTGATGACGAAGAGGTGGAGAAGAAGGGACCAGGAAGTGAGGACAGTAGAAAGAGAGGAGAAGATGAGGGGCTCGGCTGCAGCACATCCAGCGTACTTCGCTCTTCATCGGGCTCTGCTCTGGACTACAATCGGCCATCCAGCACTGTGAGCACCAGCAGCTCCCGCAGTCGTAAAGATAAAAAAAGCAAAGTCTCTCTGTCCAGCGACTCCTCCTCAGATGAGCGTCGCAGCAGAAAGAGCTCAAAGGGGAAGAAGGGCAAGAAGTCCAAGAAGAGATCTAAGAAGAAGCAAAGTGAGTCGGAGGATTCGTCTTCCTCCTCCTCAGAGTCGTCGTCCTCCTCCTCCTCCAACTCGACCATCTCCTACCGCAGCTCCAGCAGTGTTAAAAGGGCCCCGAAACAACCATCTGATGATGACGAGAAGGAGCCTGCAGGTCGTAGCAAGAAGGATAACAAGAAGAAGCAGAAGAAGATGGATGGCTTGATGATGAAGTACCTCTACAAGCCTGACAGTGACTGAGACCGAAAGTAGAAGGTGATGCTTGGTGTGATAGTAACCAGGAGCCTGGCAATGGCACTGAGCCAGGATTATTCACTGAATGAACTAACTTAGTTTGCTGTGTGTGAATGTTTTGTATTCACTCTGACTCTGATGCACTAATGTTAACTTGTATTGTACTAGCCCTACAGTAGCTACATTTTTCAAAAATCAACATTGGCCAATTAGTGCATGCCGCCGATTTTTCTTCCTTTGCTCCTGCCAACATTTGTCCTCATTTCACCAATTTACTGCAGCATACAGTAGTTATGTCTGTAGTTTATATTACTGGCAGCTGCAGATATAATATATTGAGAGATATACTGTAATATGTCATTGCAATTCATTGACAAACTTTTTCTTTCTTTGACATTTAGTTGTCCATCGAAAGCAAAGCACTGAAATACTAGTCATCACACATGCTGCTGTTGTGAAGCAGTGCTACGTTCTTATTTCCATTTTCCAAAGATGGATTGCAGTGTGTCTCCTGACGTCGTGTTTGATGCTGTTATAAGCACATAGTGTTGAAAGAGGCTAGTCTGGCTGCGGATGGTCTTCAAGCACAAACAGATGTTGGCAGTTAGGCAAAAACTAAATTACACAATTTTTTTTTCTTTAAGTGAGAAGAGTTTAAAGAGGTGTGACACGACTGTTGATATTTACTTGATGGGAATACTTTGCTTCATAATTAAAATGCTAAGTTTAGCTCTAAGCTTCAAAAGCCTATCTATTTTGAGAGTAATTTTACTGACAGTTTGAGCATCTCTGCCTCCTGTGTGAATTTAAAAAATGCAAGACAGCAGGCTTGAGTGTTTTTTTTTTTTTTTTCCTATTGTCCTTGAACATGTTTGCCTCTCTAGTTAAACACCGGCTCTTTCTCTCTTGAATCACTGTAGGGTGAATTCAGCCAGGTTGACTGAAGATTGCACTGGCACATACAGTATGCGGCCATGTCAACAATATAACTGTTGTCATAGAAGTACTAAATGAGTTTGCAATCCAACTCAGTGTTTTAGTTTGGAGTCACTGTTTCTTTTAAGCACTCTGAGCGTGTTCAAAATTTAATCTGTAACACCACTAGAGAGCTTCCACGCTACCAGTTTGCCAAGAGCGCTGCTGCCTAGTACACAAGGCAACAACAGCTCAGCCCAAAAAAGTGATTAAAACACCTCCTTTAAACAAAGTGTCACTTTCACTGTAGATTAACATGCCTGTGAGTAATTTCAGTTCTTATTCATAGCGCTCATTCTAATGTCTCACTCGCTTTGACTAACTCACACATCTTCCATGTCGAGATGCAGCAGTTTGTACGGCAAGGCTTGAACGCAGAGTACTTGAGCCTATTTCAGATATCTAATACTTCATAATACACTTGATCATGTTGCGGATAATTATAAATAGAGCGGAGACAGTTCTGGTTGTTCTCTGTAAGTGTTATTGCACTGAAAGGACATGTTGCAGTTGTTTTGTGGTGGCTGTCCTCTGGGTGTATTACTGTGAAGAGAAATGCTCATGGCAGTGCGGATGCATGAAATCTCCACAGTTGGTATTCAAGTAATGCATTCAGTGCTTGTCATGCCATGTGTTGTCATGACAACATAATCTAAAGATGTAGGACCACGGTTTTAAATGACCTTTAATGAGTGTGGTAGGTAGGAGCAACATGAAATACATGACAGAATTTTTTTCTTAGCTGAGATGTGAATTATTGAGCTCATCAATGTTGACACCTGACATTTACTGCATGAACTGCACATATTATTTACTAATATGAACATTATGTCACAGTCCTCATGCATGGCTTTTCTGTCAGTTATTTATGGTGTTAAAAGACCAGAATTTTTGTTATTATTTTTCTGGGTAATTCTTGGTAACACTGTTTCATCTAGGAGCGGTGGACCAAGAATATTTGTGATGCATTGAGGACGTGTTGATCCTAATTAAAATTTAGAAAAGCTTCCATGATAACAATGTGCACATATGCTATGCACACCTCCAGGGATGTGTTGTTTACTGCCTGGGGAAGAATGTAATCTTGCAGCCTAAATTGCTTGTGGTTTCCCATGCCATATTTTTTATGACAACCTTTTTTTTCTCCTTTACGCCTTTCAGTTTTGTCTACTGTAAGTAGCCAAGTAATGATATAATGGTGTGTCTGTGTGTGTGTTGACCCCTGTAGCCCTCCTGTGTGCGGCAGACACCTGAGTCTTGGCAGATCTGATGAAGAGGATGAAGTGGACAGAGACTCCAGCAGGCAGTCGCTGAGGCAGAGCGACAGCGAAGGCACGGTGGCAGAGAGTGCATCGTAACCCAAACTCAGGTCACCTTATCCCATCAGTGACATCAAACACACAGGAGGGACACGAACCATCCTTTACAACTCTACTACCACTTCTCAGCCAGCAAGAGAGGCCAGCTGCTTCCAGAGGAACATTGTTTTCAGATAGTTTAGCCTGGGCTTTCTGTTATATTTTACTTATTATGGCAAACTCATTCACATTATGAAGTCACGTTGCTTCTTTGGTTAATATGTACTTTTTCTGTTCTATTTAACACAACATATTGAATAAGCAACCAAGTCGCAAGGAAAAAATGTTGGCATTTATGTTTTGGCACACATAACATTTGTACGTCATTATTTTTAGGCGCAAAAAACAGTTATGGTTGATTTCAAATACCTGATTTAGGGGCACAATTCCTGCTGGAAAAACTGAGATGTCTTGGGAAAAAACAACCACTTTTCTTGGCACTGTTCCCAGTGGAAAAACAGCCACGATCGCTAAAAATAACTCATGTTTGGTGTCTAAAAAGCTACTGGAAATAGCAATGATTACGGCTTTGTTGTTTGTTGATCTCAAAGAGTGTTGTGCAGCGGTAGGCGGCTTGGCAGGCATTACACTTAGGTGACACGCCATCCACCATCCTCTTCACCTCTTCACCTCCTCAGGTCAGCTCATATACGATGTCAGTATAGAAACGCTGATATGATATGTTTGAAACATACATATGTAACATATACTTGGTTTGCAGAAATGTACAATGCCAACTTTTTTCCTAGTGACTGGGCTGTGAATAAGTTAGTTAATAAAGAACAGTAAAGTTCAGGAGAACTTCCTGCCGCTGCTTTATTCATAAGAGCTGCTTTTCAGGCAAATTTAAGCTCCCCTCTGCACTCCTCTCTGACTATTCAGATAGCTCTGCCAAGAGGATTTAGATAAGCCCGCTCTGGCTACACTTCTCCGAGAAGGTCTGACCAGCCATTAAGACTGTTCTTATCTCCTTCCCCCATTAATGTGGACGAGCGCGTTGGGAGGAATTAACCCATTTTCAATTAATTATCTCGCTGTAAGTTTACATGTGGCTCTTGTTCCAAGTTGTGATAGCCATCATCTGGACAAAGTGATGCTAGGTCATGATGGCTGACATCACAGTACAAATCATTTTGGAAAATATATTTCTATTCGACCTAAGCTGTTGGATGTGATGCATATGTTTGAATTGCTGGATTGAAAGCAATGTCTGATCTGAGAGTGTATATATATATAGTAACCATAGATACATAATATTACATGTGGAATCACAGCCTTTACATAAACATGATATTCAGATGAATTAAGATTTTTTTAGTGAAAGAGGTATTTTATTAAGATAAGGTTTATGACATATTCCGGATTTATTCTCATCTCTTCATGCCATAATACTTCTGGTTTGGCTCCTTTGAGGCTCAGTCATGCTTTTGTCCACTTGTGTCATATTTCTTAAGGTTCAAAGGGAATAGATTTTTTTGCTAAAATAAAGGAGTTTTGTGTAGAGCTTTAGAGACCTTACAGATGCAGAGAGGTGTGGTGTCTCTTACTTTTCACCAACAATGGATTTCTTCCATATATTAGAAATTAAAGCTCCTTTTGATGTTGAATCCTAAAGAATAATATTCCTCTATAATAAAGTCCATTTTGATGCGTAAATTACATATTTATGTGCAGATTGTCTTGAACTGAGGGTTTTTTTTTAGAACATATTGGTTTAAGCAGTAAAATAATTCCATCCTTTCCAGTACATGGTCTCCCAGTTTTGAGGTGCCAAAGACTATGCTCATTAAACCGGTGAAATTTTTGCATGTGAGAAAATTTGCGGTCGGGACTTTTAGAGGTTATTTGTCCATGACCACCCATGAGCAAACCATATTATTATATTGAGTTATTCCCAGGCTGTGTGCATTTTAATATCTAGAAGGACTCCGATGTTGAAGTTTTGGGAGGGTTTTCCACATTCATTTTTACTCCCTCAGCCAACTGTCCACTCTGTATTACCTCATAGAATACTGCCAAAAATACCCCTAAATTAAAGCCAGTCTGTTCTTATATTTCAATCTCTTTATGTGATTTATTGCTGTCCAGACACGCAGGAAACCCGCTGGTTATTTCTGTATTCAGCCTTACAGAATTATAATGATATCCTCAGATGATTGTGACCTTGTGAATTTCAAACTCTATTTAAATTATGTGTAGGTAGATTTGAATATAAAAGCATATAGAGTATGTGCATGTGGTCTGTCTGCTTGTGTGCAAAAGAAAAGCTCCAAGTGTCTGGCTTGCTATTTGCATATCTTCTCAGAAGAGGCTAATCTGCATTTCATGTCTTATTTTCTCTTCTTTTTTTTTTGTTTTTTTTTCCTCCTTTGCTTCACACATGAATATTAATGTGGAACATGGGAAACTTTGATGTCAGTGATTCAGAATAGACTTGTTAAATGAAAAAAAAATATATTTTAAGTTTCATTGCCTCTACGTTGGAGTTGCTGGCATTACACATTATGTTTTAAAAAGTTTGTACACTTCATCATATCTTATGAAAAGGCTCGTCTATTTTCATTATTGAACAGATCATTTGTGATACGAGTGATTTTGGAGGTTTTCTTTTTCAGTAAATAAATTCAGCTGTTTGTTTACAGAATCAATGTTGGCTTGCTGTAATTGCACAGAGGTATAAATCGGATGCAGTTTTGTTTTCGTATTCACCACTGTCAGAAAACAGTAGGAGAAAAGCAGGTTAGAAAGGAAGCAGGATGGTTTTTAGCAAAAACAAGCCATTGATGTGTTTGATTAATTTTAGCTCATCCACCCCAGAGTAACTTCTCATCATACCCATCCACTTTTCCCAGGAGACTACAGAGGAAACAAACAATTCATTGAAATGATTAATTCTGAGCCGTTTGGAAGACTGAATTTCTCGCACTACCTCGCAACACATGGATTGTTAAAATGAGTGCTGCACAGCTCCACAGTTCAAAACCAAGCTCGGGGCGAATTCAGAAAAGATCAAAAACCGAGAGCAAGCGCAGTCTTCCTCCCTACATCAATCTCTATTCTACATAGGTGCAGCTTACCTAGATTTCAAAGGGATTGATGGTTTTAGATTACCACCTTGGTTGACATTCACACTCAGCGTGTTTTGCTTTAAAGAATCCCCTATTTATCCAACCAATCTGTAGTCCTCATTCCTATACACAACCTGTTCCGGCGCTTCACTCTGTGCCAGGGAGCTTTTGCTGTAATTTCACTTCACTTGCGTGCACCCTCTGGGTGGCTGCATGTTTCTGCTTAAAGGCTTTCCATTGAGTGACAGATTAAATTCTGCTCCCGATTTTACTTATTTTGGCTCTAACACTGTTTCACAAGCCACTGGAGCAGGAAGTCATTAGCTCGACAAAGCCAAGCAAGTCTGTGTTTACCGTGCCACCCTCCCTGTTATTTAGACAGAATGGTTTGGCCACAGACATTTGCTGCACTGGAAGTCTAACGCTGCACCTCCAAGGAGAGAGATGCCTTATACAATAATGTAGCATGCCAGTAGTCTTAAGAATATACTATACAGGGTTTTTCCTAAAAAAATAATGTATGGACCCACATAAAAGTAATCCCTTTCAACCATCACTTATGACCCAGAAGAAATGAGTGGTGGTGTATTTTTCTGCAAAGACTCTGCCCTCTGCCTGTATTTTCATATTATGCCTCCGGTAATGGCCGGGGCTGGAAGCATTTTGTATTTGGGTTGTCCATCCGTCTGTCCATCCGTCCCATTCTCTTGATTGCAATGTCTGAGGAATACCTTAAAGGAGTTTCCTCAAGTGTGAAATGATTACAATTTGGTGGTCACCTTGAGTCTGTCTCATTCTCATGAACAAAAAGGCCTCAAGGGAAAAACCTCAAATTTGGCTCGAACGTCCACTTAGACTCTGTGATGAAATGATAAGAATTTGGTGGTCAGTGTGACCTTACGCCCATCTCATTCTCATGAAGGCAATATCTAAGGAAGGCCTTGAGGGTATTTTCTCAAATTTTCACAAACGTCCTTTTGGTGTCAGGGATGAAGTGATTAAAATTTGGTGTTCAAAGGTCAAAGTCACTGTGACCTCACAAAACATGTTTTTGGCCAGAACTCAAGAATTCCCATGCTGATTATGATAAAACTTCACACAAATGTCTATTAGGATGAAATGATGAGGTGATGACAATTTATATCCAAAAGGTCAAAGCTCAACTTCACTGTGACATCAATATTTTGCCAAATGTTCTTTCTGGCCATTGTCTTCCACCATAATTCAGGAACAGAAGGGGAGATGCTTGGTCAGACTAATCTTGGGGGACCACCTTGAAACTGCTGATTGTATAGATTTCCTCCGCTGCCAGATTAAAGATGTGTGTGAAGCATCCACATTTTAGAATTTGCAGCTTCTTTGCAGCAACATCCATATATGAAGCATATTCAGCTGTCATGGCTACATGTAAGTCTGGTTAATTGCAACTCGACTGATTTGTGGAGGCGTCCAACTGCATGGCAGTAATTCTAGTTTTCTTCTTATTTTCGGTGTTATGGACGTTTTTGGGCACGAGTCCCTACAGTGCTCAAGTGAGGTTGGGACCTTATAAAAAGGAAGCAGCCAGGTGCCAGACATTAAGCAGCAGGCATCCATCCAAAAAGGCGAAACACAAAATGAAAGTTAATCTTGACTTACACTTTCACTTTGTCTGGTGAGGGTGTTTGGAAACAATAGCAGATGATCCTGCATAATATACCTTCGACACTACTGCATACTGCGTATGGTTCATTTGCTTATTCAGCAGAACATCTGAGTACGTTGGTTCTTCACATCTTTTACATTTCATCTGGAATTTGACTGAAATTCTGTACTTTTCTTGGTATATTCCGTATATTCATAGAAACCACTTGTCTCCTCCAACAAGATTCTGTGCCAGTACGGACAAAGAACCTTTTAAAATTACAAAGCAGATGGAGAACAGCCAAACTGAGTCAGAACTGACTCTTAAACAACACTGTGCTCCGTTTTCTTTTTCTTTTCTTTTTTTTGGCATAAGCAGCTCCGCTCGCCGAGCATCTCCACAATTTGACCTTGGTTAGAGGCCACCCTGCCAGGCAGTAAAATATGTGGGGGGATAAGCAGTTAGAGGGGAGGGCGTGTTTATCAGGCATCATCTTCTACTATTAGCGCTCCCAGTTTTCTGCTGGATGCCTGCTGTCAATAAAGCACTGATTGGAGGCACTGGGACACTGCCTGCAGGGACCAGGTGAGGAGGCTGCATTCATTTGCAATTCTGAGATGAAAAGACGCAGCAGAGTGTGCTGCTTGGGAGCCTCTCTTTGTTTGCACATATCATTTCCACTCTAATGAACACTGCACAGTAGTTGGCCCTTGTAACAAGGCTCAAAGGTAGGCTCAAACATTGTTTACATTTTGCATAGGTCTTTGCCGGGCCTGGGGAACAATAAAAGCATTTTTTTTCCTCTTCCAGTGCCATAAAAGTGAATCAGTTTTAGCACCCATAGCAATGGGAAGTCTTTGATTTATTTCGTTTTATGCCGCTCCTCATACCTAAGCACAGTTTAAACCTTGAAAACAAATTGCTGAAATCCTTGGAGTGGAAAAAGGAAATGTTGTAGTGTCTATCACCAATTTCAGTCTTGGATTTGTCTCTCTATCTCCACTCCACAGTATGCAGGTGGCCAAAGTCTCCTGCTGTGCTCGGAGCTGTTCAGTGCTTAGTGTCCCTGCCAAAGGAGAGTTGCTGCCCCTGTCGCTGGTGTGTGTATGTGTGTGAGTGTGTGTGTGTGTGGCCAAGGGGGGAAATGAAGACTTACTCTACAGCAGTCCAGTACATCTGAGGGATTTGAAAGGGGCGCAAATGGTCCTTCCTCTCAGCCTCTCTCAGTAGGAAAGTGTTGGAAAGATCATTTACCTGTTTCACAAATGCCTAAAGCACTTGCTTTCGCACTGTGGTGTGATTTCATTTCTGTTGTCTTTCACCTTCCATTACTATTACGTTTTTAGCCTGCAAACTTGGAAACCCGTAAAGATGTAGAGACGAGAAGCAGGGCCATCCTGGAAGCCCAGTGTTTTAAGAGTGCTGTAAATATACTCTTCAGTGTTACAGTGTATAGGATTTTAGGGGATACACGGACAGAAATGGAATAGAATGTAATAATTATGTTTTTCTTTTGTGTATAATCGCCTGATAATAAGGATGTTTTGTTTTCATAACCTTGGAAAGAGCCATTTATATCTACATAGGTAATGGGTCCATGTCCATGGAGTGCACCATGTTGCACTGCCGTGTTTGTACAAAAGCCCAGAGTGGACAAACCAAACACCAACTCTAGAAAGGGCCATTTGTGTATTGCTTTTTGTGTCAACTACTTTATAGCAGCTGTTTCACAATGAACAGCCTAAGAAAAACAGAGATTTTTAAAGTGAAACTGCTTTATTCAGCGTTTCTACTGGTTTAAATCACCAGGACCATTTGTTTTGAAGAGGAAGAGACCTCTGTAGATAATTCAGCTTCTGGCGAAAACCTCCTGGACATCTGGATCTCAAGTTTTCTGAGAAAAAAGGTGAGCACACATTAGCAGGTGCTAGGCTAGCAGCCTATTTCCAACAAGTTGAACAGTGATGGAGAAACACAGATTTGTAACATGGAACTGCTTTATTCAGTGTTTTTACTGGTTCACATCATCTGAGCCATTTGTTTTTGAAAGGAGGAGACCTCTGCTAATAATTTGGCTTTAGGTAAAAAACAAAAAAAAAAAAAAAGAATTCTAGTTGGATGCCACTAAATCCCCCTAAATATTAAACACTTAACCTTTTAAGCAGAAGAGGCCCAAGAACAGAGCCTTGAGGAACTCCTCGTTGTATCATTTTTGTACAATCAGATGTGTAATTACTGATCAACACAAAGTAGTTCCTGTCCTTCAAATATGATTCAAACCAGGTTGAATGTGTCTGGATCTTAGGTTATCAGAGAAAAAAGGTTAGCACACATTATCAGGCGCTGGGCTAGCGGCCTGTTTCTGTCAAGCTGAACATTGTAAAAAAACAAAAACAAATTTGTAACATGAAACTGCTTTTTTCAGAGTTTTTACCGGTTTAAATCATCTTTTCCATTTGTTTGGAGAGGAAGAGACCTATGTGGAAAATCCGGCTCCCAGTAAAAACCTCTACCTCTTCTGTCTATATCAGAAGAAAAGTTGAGCAGGGACTGAAAAACGCTCATATGTAATGTGAAACTGCTTTATTTATGGCCTGTTTCATTTGTAGAGGGAGAGACCTCTGGGGATAGTTTGGCTCCCAGTCAAATGCTCCTGAACGATGAACACTGAAGGAATGTTAACTGGGAGAAGTTGGAGCTGGTTGCAATCTGCAATCCTTACCACTAGATGCCACTAAATCCCTGTAAATCTTACACACTGCTCCTTTAACATTGTCTTATTTTATTGCCTACTTTTAACATGTCCAACTTTCCATGATGCTGCCTTATTTCTATGAGCTTTTTATCCTGTTTAACTGTTCATATTTTGCTTTCTCTGCTTCTAATTTTACTGTTGTGTGTTTTGTTTTGCTGTTTTAATGGCCACTTTAAAATTAGGCATAGGGACTGGCACATTAACAAGTAATGTTGATGAGTGCACACTGTGCCTGAGAGTAGATGAATAAAAATTAGTAATTATAAAAATAAAGGGGAAATACATTTTCACTGCACAAAATAAGCAAAATATACAATATTTTAACCGTCCCCCAGGGATCGGTGCTTGGTCCCCTCCTCTTCATTCTATACATGCTCCCCCTTGGCAAAATCATCCATCTCTACGGACTACAGTTCCACTGCTACGCCGACGACATCCAATTGTACATTTCCACCAAAGCCATCACCAACACCACCCTCTCCACACTCAGTAACTGTCTCTCTGAAATCAAAAACTGGATGTAAAGAAACTATCTTCAACTAAACAGTGACAAATCAGACATTATCATCATTGGTCCCATATCCCACACCAGAACCATATCCTATCCCATCATATTCTATCTCTCCCTGATCTTTTACATTGTTTCTGTATTCTAATTGTGTTATTATTCTATATTGTTTTGTATTTTAAACTGTTGTTATTTTTATGTAAGCGTCTTTGAGCACTTGTAAAAGTGCGTTATAAATAAAATTTATTATTATTATTATTTATTAATATATATGCTCTGTGCATATTTATGTTCATAAGTGTTTGCTTCACCATGTGCTGAGATCTATGGCTTTTAATCAAATCTGATTACTCTCAGATTTGAAACGCCTACCCACCTGTTCGAATTTCAAAATCCTCCTACTGTTTGGCCTACTTTTGTTTTCAGCTGCTGAGTGATGAAGAACAATGCTGAGAGGGAGAATATGTGTCACATTTCTGTAGCTAAAAAGCTTTATTTTCAAGCCCAAATGGACCGTGACAAAGCAGTTTTATTGCAACAGTATTTTGCATCTCTTGGATCTCTTTTCTCGTTAGCTCGTCACTATTGTGAAAATGCAGCTTTATTGTCCATGTTAATTTGTAGCCAAACAGATGGGAGGATTGAGATGGGCGGGGGTGGTGACAGAGACTTGTGCAGGAGGCTGCTGCTGTACTCGCACCTCTCTCTTGCGCTGATCAATGGAGTGATGGATTGCTGAATAGCCCTTAAACTCTGTAGAAGAGGCAGTCCATGGGAGGGAAGGAGAAAGTATCACGCAATGAAACAAATTCCCATTTTCTGGCAGATTTTTTTTTTTTAATCAACTGAGTTGCTCCTAAGTTACTGTACTGTTCCCTATTTTCCCCTGCAGCTACATTCATGTATTATGGTCTATTTCTAATGATCCTTGAATCTCAAGATCCCACTTCCAACCATGAGGTCATGTTGCTTCCTGAGAGCGACGGCCAACTCCACTTCATAGTCATCACATTCTGCGCAGGAGCTCGTCCCTGTACCAGAGATACCTCATGTGCCTGTTACTAATTATTTTAGACATTCTCTTGGCAATCTCACGCACTGCAAGTATATTTTCTTGATTAAAGCTGAAACTAATTCATCCTTAAGAATGCTGAGGTTTTTTAATCACAAAGAAAATGAGTGAAGTTTGAGAGTAAGTGTGCAGCATGGTGACTTTACCAGACACTTAATAAATTCTTCAGCTCTGTCACTGTACGAGTCATCGCGCTGAGAGATAAAATGTTCTCGACTTGGTGCCAGCGCTTGACAGCTTGGTGGTCTTTGCCACCAAACTCACGAGCTATAAAGGGATAGATAGCAGGAATTAACTATGCATCTAATTGCAGAATTTACAAGCATAACTCACTGAGCAGATGGAAGTCATTGGTGTATTTGGAGTCACTTTATTCAAACCCCAGGATATTGCACTGCATCAAAGTCCAGAGGAACATATTCCTCTCCAAAGTGGGATTTATTTAAACTAACACAAAAGCCTAGTGGCCATTTGGCTCTCGACTGGTTTTGTGTCACTGAATCTTGGCATGTGAAAATGACACAGTTCTGGTGTAATCTATACCAGATCTAGATGGCTGCTGTGGACCATGTACATATCAGTGTTGTCAGGTGGTGACAACATCTCAGTCTGTGGCATGCTGTGCAGTGTAATCATACATAACTGAAATTTAACATAAAAAAACTTTGGTGGCAGGGATGTTGCGATTAGGGAGAATGCACAAATGTTCCTGATAATTATCACGTTCTGCACAACAAAAGTAAATGTGTCAGATATTTTTAATTCAGTGACCAGTGACTCCACCGGATCATCAAACTGTGGCACTAACATCAATGACATGATTCACTGTGATAAATATTCACAGAAATTAAATAAAGGTCCTCAACTGTATTGAGTTTTTGTTCTGAAATAAAGCTTCTTTATTTCACTGTGTCACTTTGTGCTAAAAAGTCCTGGGGACAAAGGGGCTCAAAAATAAATCAATAAATTAAATGGTCTTCAGCATATGTGATTTTAGGAAATGTAGCCTAATGGCAGTTTGGTATGAGGTCAAAGTAGATAATTATGGGGGTTGGGGAAAAAATGCAAAACAGTGCATTAAAAGGGCATAGGGTAGCCTGTTCAGAGCCCAATTATGTTCCAAACAAACAGAAAAAATATATTGTAATGGTGGATTTCTTTTCTGAATGCACTCATGAATCATTAGCAAAAAACGTGGGATTGTATTATTAATTATTATTAATTATGTGGGGTTTTTTTCTGTCCATTTCAGTTGACAAAGAATCTGAATGAGGTTAACCAACTTCTAATAAACAAGACAATAAAAGGTCTAAACAGGCAGGTATCCTCCTGCATCTGTTGTTGATTTTTCGGGAACACGTCATTTCCTGCATTCTGTTAATTTTTTATGCACCAATTCATAGTGGAATTGTCCTCATTTATGTTAAGTTAAATACAAAACTCAAAATATAAAAACTTAAAGGACAACACACATGTAGGCATAATTTACTCTTTAGTCCTCTTTTGTTTGGGGAACTGGTCTCTTTGAATGTGCATGTGGTACCTATTCATGTCGCTGACACATTCAGTTTAATTAATTTATAAACCCCTGGTCTTTAATAGCTCATATGTGCTGTCATGGTCACAGAGAGAGAATGAAAAAATGTGACAAGAAGAATCTGTGTTAAGAATATGTTGAAGTTACTGATTGACACATGCATGTTTTTCGGTCATTTTAGAATCAGAATCATTTTTTTTTCTTATGTTACTTTTGGACTTTGCACATAATTTTCTTGTATATTTACATTGTTTTTTTTTGTGTTGTTGTGCAAATAAACCTTTCTCAAAGCGCTGTCATTTGTTAGTTAATATATCTTTTTGCAACCTATTTTTAGAACATTTTTAACAAATTATGCTTTCAAATATTGATGGGGACAAAATGGGCCATTTCTAAAAATGCTGTGGACAAATTCACTCACATCTGATCCCTGAATCCAAGACATCCTTTCTTTTCCATTTCAGCTTAACCCCACTGAAACTGGGGAAAGCAATTGAGGCCACCGCCAATTGGAACACCTTAAAAACATTCAAGGGGGAGAACCAATCAACATCCAGCAGTGAGGTATTGAATAGAGGGTAATCAGGCACTGAATAGAAATTTGGAAATGCATAAAGTGGTAAAGTAGCGCCTCGAACATATCCAGAGATTGACAGTCGGACACTGAGTGAGTCAGACAGAGTACTAATGTCTGTCCTGTCATTCGGTCTTCCCTTTTTAGTGGGCTCCATCTCACTGTCCATGTGGGACTGAGTCTGAGTGACAAGCCACTGACATTTACAATCCCTCAGCCTCAAAGTGTGTGCAGGCGTGCCTGTATCAAAATGCGATGGCAGTGGACGGTCATCATTAGAGAATTTTATATATTACAGACATACATCATTATATTACTGCTTCTTCATTATTCCGTGTTGATAGTGTGTGCACTCTATTTGGCTGTCTGCTCTCAGTAGAGCAGAATTTTTCTCCATTTGGCCGTTTCACTGAAACTCATCATTCCCGTCTCATATTTAAAGTTATTTTGAGTGTTTGACCCAATACCGTACTGGAAGAAAGTCTATATGTGAGAAATATGTTATTAAGACAGAAAAATGAAATCTACATCACAAGTTATTTTTGGAGTATCTGTCCATTGATTCTCTGATGACAAACGTATATGATGTGCTTAAATTACAGGCATCAGTCTGGCTGCTATTTATGCCAATCTCTAATGTGTGGCGCTACCTGCAGTCAGAAGTGCTTCCGTGACAAAACACCTACCTGAAGTCTGCCAATGTTGCTAGGAGACTTTATGTCCAGGCAAATGGTAGACTAATAGGCACTGAATTATTCAGTATCAGCACTTGAGGTGATGCTTTTAAGAAAGGTTATATCAGCGTGAAAGGAATTTCTTTTCCTGAGACCTTTGCGAGTGTAAAAATGGGCTGCACCACTGGAAGTTCAGGTTGATCCCATTTATGTATAATATTCCCTCACATTAATCCTTTTGCGGTGCTCACTGAAAGTGCTCATGCAGTCAGAAAGGCCTTCTGTGTTCTCCCTGCTCTCTTTCTCTTTTCCAGACCGCTGCTCAAGCTATGTACTGTATGTGCATGGAACCTTGCCATGCCGGTGGCACAAATTAATCTACGCCGCCTGTCCACCTGCAGTAGACCTCATACAGTACAAGGGCACATGCATTTATTTCACTTCTTCCTACAGGGCCAAATACACAGAGACATATAATTTAGAGCTGTCGTCTCTTGCTATCTGCTGTTTTTCTGGCTAAACAATACAGAATTTCAATGAGAGGTATGCTCTCGCCTATACTATTTACGCTTGAAAAGGTTAGTTTCTTAAAGACATGAGAAATGTAGTTTTAAATCTCCAGCGTTACAAGATGTCTGCGGCAGGTACTGTATATCTAAGGTGCTTTAGTCTCTAATTCTTGGAGCTAAGTGTTGTACAGTATTGGTTGTGAAGCAGCACTTGCTCCTGTTTCTAAAACAGGAAACTAAAAGGAAATTGCTTCTAACACTTTTCAGGAAAATAACAGATTGCAAACAGGTTGAGAAATACAGCTTAAGGGCTTTTGTGAGGATCTGTCTGTAAGTCATTAGGTTCAGTCAGCTATGTACATATAAATAGATGATGAAAGTGAGAGTACAGTGTATTAGTTGGAGAAGTGCAGCCATATGGTACTTCCTAGTTACACAGGTGAAACACTTGATAGCCCCTCTCCACTTTGCTTTAATCCTCCCGTACTATTATCATTGCATCAGTGGCAAACATACATTTGACCTGTCCACGGATCAAACTCAACAGCACCATTTATTTACTCCAAAATTCAGAAAAAAAGATAAATAAAGGATCAATTCTGAACAAATCTGATCTTTTTTTTGTTATAGACTTTATCTTTCAGCATTGATAAAATGTAAACAGATGAGTTAAAAACTCACCCCATGAATGTTAAAATTAATTATAGAGACCAAAACCATATTTGTATCAGGCTGTAAACATGTTTATTTCTGCTGTAAAGCTGGACATTTTATGGGGGTCTATTCGGGGTGATTCGCATTTGAGCCAGCCTCAAGTGGCCAATCAAGGAACTGCAGTTTTTGGCACTTATGCGTTGGCTTTATCTTTCAGCTCCAGAAGTTGTTGCTTGTTTTTTTTTTTCTCTCTTCCTCTTTTTCAGGTAAATTAAACCAAGTTTAAATGCCTAATGTGTAGGATTTAGTGGCATCAAGCAGCGAGGTTGCAGAACTGAAACGTCTACAGCATGCTAAGTGTGTAGAAGAAGAAGAAGCTATACATGCATTAAAGGCAGGGATGTCATAGTGAAGTGGCTGCCCATCAAAAGGTGCCCCGAGCAGTTGGGGTTCAGTGCCTTGCTCAAGGGCACCTTGGCAGTGTCCCTGAGGCCAACTGGCACCTCTCCAGCTACCAGTGCACTTCCCAAGCCACGTACTGCAAATGGCCCAATCTAGAGCCAGCGTTTCATTTCTCCATTCTGGGGCCCTGTAGAAACAACATGTACTACTCTGTGGAAGAGGACCCGCTCAGTATATAGATATAAACAGTTCCCTGGGAAGTGCGCCAGGCTTCGAAGCCCTTTTTGGGCCCCATAAAGTCTTTTTCCCATAAACTTACATGGCAAGAGAGACATCTGTAAATAAGTGGAAAATTTATTTGAGTATCAAAACAAGGACTGGCTTCCCTGTCGGGATTTCATCCATTTAGTCCGATAAGATTTGGAAAATCTAGAGGCGCAGCAAGATTGAAGGTTATTATAATCACCTGGCGAGATGTAATTTTTTTTATTCAAATAATTCCATGGGTAGCCTTAGAATGTTCTATAAGGGTGGTTCTATTAGGCGTTTTATGGGGTAAAGAGTTGTAATGTACCACTAAGCAACTTTCTTAGGAATGAGAGGGGTCTTTATCTAGTATTCTTAATACATACATGGACAGTGGCGGTTCTAGGCCAGTTTCAATGGGGGGCCAAGCTAAGGCCAGTCCTTCTGATACAGGGGCACATACATGTAGGGTCAAATATCTAAGTCTGAACAATAAGATACATATGTGTGTAGGGGGGTCCGGGAGCATGCTACCCCCGCAGAAAATCTTTGTGCTTTTCATGTGTGAAAAATGTTCTATTTTTACTGATGAAAACACTAGTGGTATGTTATGGTGAAGGGTTACACTTAAAATACAGCTAAGGATGAGTGGTTAAACATTTCAGTAATTAAAAGAAAAATGACCGATGTACTGATCTGCCTCTGGAGGGCTATTTCATTATTTTAAATCATGTGCAGACAAAATAAACTCTCTCACTCACAAACAGTTACAGATACGCAAAACAATACAAAATACGCAATACGGAAAGAAAACAAAAGGTGAGACTCAAATAAATTACACAAACTGACACAAATTACTGCTTTCCTCCCTCCCCCTCGATTTGCAAGTAAGGCACCCTGAATCAGAGCATTTCAAAAGCTCTCTGGTAGTTGAATGCCTCTGGGACAGGCCCATTTATGGCAACCCACCAGATCTGTGCCGTGCGCGATCCGGCCGAGGCGCGGGTGCCGGAGCTAATCGCGGCCATTAAAGTCAGGCTGCTTCACCAGCCGCGGCCTAGAAGCGGCTTGGCACTCTGCTCCGCAAAGAATACGCGCCGGGTAGACGCCGCGCGACAGCACGTCAGTTTGCACATTTCAAATGAGTCAAACAGGAAGTCACGCGCAGAAAAGACGAGAGTATCCGGTCGATTTTCAAAATAAAACACGAATGAAAACCAGGGCGAGTGAGACAGGATCCGGAATTCGATGGATGTGCCTTTCCGTCAAAATAAAAGCACCAAGCTAATAAAAGTGCGGTGAAACTTTTTAATTTAAAGAATATAATTTACAAGAAAAGCCCCAAGCCATTAAGTTAACCCTTTTCTTTTATTGTATTTAATTGTATTACAAGTTATTGTCTATTTCAGTAGTCTGTTTTATTTAATATGCACTTGATCCTAGTTTTGTACATTATACCTGTAGTTTGTAAATGCATTTTTTCGATAAGTTTGGGGCAGTGGGGGCGGAAGAGAGAGGAAAACTGCATGATGCTCACCATGTAGCATGCTCTATCAGCCACAACAACAACAACAACAACAACAACAACAATATGGCATCGCCAACATCGCTGCCTGATAATGTTACACCTGTCAAAACGGTGAAAGAGGATGCGACGAGACGATGGTGCGCCAGAATTTAAAGTTTTACTTTGGTGAATTTGGTGAATTCCGGATCCGCTTTCTAGACCGGAACCAGAATCCAGACAAAATTCAGAGTGAATGGAAACCAGGCAAACCATCTTTGCCGTACGTGAAGAGCCTGGTGACGCAAGGCTAGACAATGGGGGATCACAACAGGCCCTAAAGTCCAGGCACGTTAGGGACCATCACTCATTGTTGGGTAACCATGAGGCTGATTTCTCTCTTTTTTTTCAGATGATAGCATTACAAGCTAAATTATAAAACTGATTTAGGTCTGTGCCTGTTGGTGCATTGTAGCTAATATTAAATCTTTTCCTGAGAAAAGCGGTAAAAAGATTATATGCTGGGTAAATTGAATATCACATTGTGTTTTGGGTTGGTCAAAATGGCTTCTTACAGTGGGCTGCATGTTGAATAAATCATTACCAGAAACATTTTGAGAAAAAATGACACTAAACAAAATGACATCATAGCTAATACAGTTGGCAGAATTTAACATTGTGTGGCATCTATTGGATTTTGCGGGAAATCTGCAGCCTTGTTTTATAACACAACACAGGAAAAATGGCTGCTGCTGCTTTGGCAAAATCCTCTTTGCGGGAGAAAAGGAAACAGTCACACTAACAATATGATTGCAACAAAATAGAAGTGAGAAATCAGTATCATTTTAAATTAAACAATGATTTACTGATGTTCAAAATACACAAGCACCTTCGATGATGGCAAAAAATGTCTTCTGGCTTTCAGCATATTGCTTTTCAGGAACCAGAGAAACAGCTTTCACTCATGGATTCATTTTCATTCATCCAAAAATACCCCAGTTATTGTCGAACTAGACTACACTTCTGTAACCACTGCCAGATCCTTCCTGATTGCACCATAAAAAGACGATTTGCTATGCTGGGCTCAGTCTGCATACAGCTCGACTGGATCATTGCTGCAGACTCCATTTAGACATGGTTTTCTCTCAACAACAAAATATCGACATCTTGCCATCTGCTATAAGACAATACGAAACCTTTTTGTGTGTAAGTTAAACATTTAATGGAAACGTTTCAAAAACAAAATAAAACAAAAAACAATGGACCAAAATCATTTTAATTGGATGTGTGTGATGACAGTTTACCTCCTGACACTTCCGAGCAGTGTATATAGTGTCCAGCTTGTGAGAGGTATAGAGTGTATTTGTAGCAAGCTCTGTCATCACCTTGTCCCTCAAGGGCCGGTGGCTGTGGCAAATCTCAAAGTGGCTGCCTCAAATCGAGCGGCCTGGGTGACGGATTGCCTCTCCAGCATGATGTATGGCTGCTGCTGTCTTCCCACAGGCCTGCATGGGTTGTGTTTGGTCAAGTGACCTCCGCTTCCTGTGTATCCCATCGAGTCCCTGCAGCCCCTATCTGCTGTCTGGGTGTAAATATGATCCATGGTGCTACATGGCAGATGCTGAGTGATGGGAACTCGTTGTCCACGGGACGGAAATCAGATTCACCTAGGTTTTTGTTCCAGCAGCTTTTGCATTTGTGTACACTGCTCTGTAGAGTTGGGATTCACTCTCTTAACATTTGTTTGTTACTGCAAAACCACAAATATGTTACATTTGCACGTTTCATATGTAGCATGTCAACATTTCTAAAGTGTCGTAGTATATAAGGTGACTTTGTCATTGGAAGGTGGAGGGGATGGGTGATGGCATGTCACCTATGTCTCACCAAGGTGTCACCTGACACCTGCCAAGCTGCAGGCCACTGTTGCGGCCAACAAACCATATAAACAGTTGTGATTTATACTGAACAAAAATATTAACGCAACACTTTTGTTTTTGCTCCCATTTTTCATGAGCTGAACTCAAAGATCTAAAACATTTTCTATACACACAAAAGACCATTTCCCTCAAATATTGTTCACAAATCTGTCTAAATCTGTGTTAGTGAGCATTTCTCCTTTGCCGAGATAATCCATCCCACCTCACAGGTGTGGCATATCAAGATGCTGATTAGACAGCAGGATTATTGCACAGGTGTGCCTTAGGCTGGCCACAATAAAAGGCCACTCTAAAATGTTCAGTTTGGCATGCTGACTGCAGGAATGTCCACCAGAGCTGTTGCCCGTGAATTGAATGTTCATTTCTCTACCATAAGCCGTCTCCAAAGGTGTTTCAGACAATTTGGCAGTACATCCAACCGGCCTCAAAACCGCAGACCACGT